>NC_092204.1:44627240-44815821 GCF_043381705.1 Parasteatoda tepidariorum | reverse complement strand
TCACGAAGAAGCAAATTAATATATATATATATGATGATACATGATTATATCACATGATTATATCCGCAAAAAAGAGTGCTTCCAACTATTGCGTTACTATAGCAACTATGAAACGAAATTGGAACAAAATGAGCTAAAAATGCAAAATAAAACATATCATAAGAAAAAATATGAAATAAAAATTCAAGAAAATACAGAATAAAATATAGAATGTTATATATAAGGCCAGTAGCGAATTCATATGTACTTACACTGAGCTGTACCTTTCATAAATGATTTAGGCTATTTTCGTAAGTTTCCCAGATTGCAAAATATGCAAATCAAATTTTTTCTAAGATTCCCGGAGTACGAATTCATTAAAAAAATAATGCGTATTTTAAGAGGATTTCTTTAACTTTAAAATAAGAATCCATTCGATGCTTTTTTTATCTTAAATTAGTGATTCCCTACAACTTTTTAAAGCCTTTTTTCTTCTATCTCATATCATTCATTGAATAAAAACGTTTACTCCACAGTTACAAGTGGAGCTGTAAGATTTCTATTTTGCAATGCATAGCTACTTTACTATACCTAGACATCATTTTAATAGCTATAACTGCAGTCATTTGGCTGTTAAGAGGGTGAATGCAGATAATTTACGCTGAAAATAACTCAGCAATACAAATACTTAACTAATTACAATAGTTACCTCAGCTACTAATATTAAAGCATTGCTCAATCAGAAAACACCCCGGGATAATATGCTGGTGAGTATTTTTCCCAAACAATTAATAAGCTGAATGTAAATAAAAATTGAGCTGTGTAGAATGTTTAGTATTTGATCCTATACCGAAAATCAATTGTTCTAGGATACAATTGCAAGAAGATAGACGTAAAATGCTAAAATTACAATTACAATGAAATATGGTTAGAGTCCGATGAAACTGAAAATGATTCATGAATGTCTACTCTATTTATGGAACTATCTCATAAAAATTAATGATATAAGTCCGAAACTTCAAATAGCGCAGAGAATAAGAATTGGAAAAAAATCTCTTTCTCTCTCTCTCTATCTCTTTTTCTTCTTCTTCTTTTTTTTTTGAATTTGCGATACTTTTAATGTTGATTCACATTTTAGTGAAATAAATTATTGGGCAAAGTAGTCAAAAAATATTTGAAGGAAACAGTTTCAAGTTAAAAGTTTTCGTTGGAATATTTTTATAACAGTGGTGTGGAACAAATGAAATCACCTCATTTGTTTAGTGGGCAAAAAATGTTTCAATGTATTCTACTGGTATCTAGTGAAAATATTAGAAATTTGAATAATTTCTATCTGGAAACATTATTAAGAAACAGTTTGATATAAAAATGTCACAATTAGGAAAAAATGAAACTCATCACGGTTTTACTTATGTACATATTTTTTAAAACTTTTCATGGTAAAATTTACATAACTTTATTAAAAACATAAATTTACATAACTTTACAAACAACATAGCTTTACAAAAGCTTTGGTGAATTTAGAGACACTTTTCCACTACAAATTAGTAATTTCATCAATTTTTTTTAAAATTAAAATATCCACTAACGTACAAGTTGCAAAATGAATCTTCAACGTGTTAAGCTTTTATTTCCTTAATTAATTACTTACATTTCAATCATCTGTATTTTTATTATTGTTTAAATGAAGGAAAAGGATCAAAATTCTACATACATATAATTTTTAAAAGAAAGTATCATTAATATATATATTTGAATATTTTGCAAAGATTCTCATTTTTTGTCAAAACAGCATTGAAAACTGTAAATTCTGTTTCTCCTGACCTGATCTTTGAAGCATCATTGAGACAGTGTAACATACTATTTTTTTTTAATTTTTCGTTCTTTAATACAATTTAGGCATTGCTGTTGTCAAATGTATAAACAATTTTATCAAATTTTTCGGGGTTACGTTAGCAGATCATAATTTTTCCCCACTTTAAATTACAATTAAGCGTACGAATTAGGTAAAAAGAATATTTTTAATGCTTTGCAAATTAAATATAATATTATAATCTAAAAACAGTTTTTTCTTTAACTACCCCTGAATACCCGCTTTTCATAAGGGGATAAAAAAATAGTAAAGTTAAACATTAAATCAGTATTAATCAACACTACGAAATCATGTAAAAAACTAAAAGGCATGTACCTAAATAATTAAAAAAAAAAGTTGATGTAACTCCTATTTTTTTTTAAAAATTTACAATTATTTGCAGGCATTCCTTGTGGCTTTACGTTATTAGATTAAACAAAACACGTTTATAAAAGTTCATACGGTTTATGCTAAAATTCTATTGCTCGAGATTAACTCATCAAGCATTTTATCCAAAACTTAACTCTTGAAGAGGGCCTTAAAAATGTCAATACTATAATACCTATATTAAGTACTTATACCTATACCTATATTAAGTAACTAAACTAATACCTATATTAAGTAACTAAATTTCTATAGCTGAACCAATGAGAAAAATTCATTCTTCAAGCGTCTCTTCCCACTTTTGAGCGAATTTTTAAATCAAGAAATAAAATTTAATCTTAGCACCCTTTCTCCAAATTTTAGGTCGCTTACAAACTTTTTTGGATTTATAAAACACGCACAAACTTTGCATTTTATAATTTTAGACGAAATTAAGTACTTAAACTATATGTATATAACCAACATAAGAAAAAGCGAATCCAAAAAAAAAGAAGAAGAAAAAAAAAAAAAAAAGAAANAAAAAAAAAAAAAAAAAAAAAAAAAAAAAAAAAAAAAAAAAAAGAAGAAAAATGCCGAATTCGTCAAATAGAAAGCCACGTGACAAATAGACGAAGTGGTTATTATCATTAAAACTGAGAATATACGTATTTCAAAGTTATTTATATACAATATATGCTGCGAAGAATTAAAAGTAGTTTTACACTTTCAAATAACTTGATGTGCATTTAAAACTTATTTTCTGTATTTCAAAAATATTCGATGTCTTAAAAATAACCGAAAATGTTTAAAAAATGATTAAGGGACTAGAAAAGTACGATTTGTTACATTAAACCTCACACCTGTTGTGTATTTACGCATATCAACGACGTTAAAATAAAATATAAAATGCAAGTGTACATTGCAACTATTCAAATGTCAAATATAATACTTTCAGAAGAATAAGATTTTAAATTTTGTGTTAATTATAATGGAATAATTTGTTACAGAGATTATTCTCCTATTTATAATGAAGGAGATAACGCCACTCAAGAATTTATATTAATACTTAGACAATATCCATATCCCAAAACATTTATCTAAAATAATAATATAAGTTACCCTACAAATATGCACTGAATAAATTAAAATGGCGCTGCAGTATGATAGAATAAAGTTTTGTACTATTAAAGCTTTTTTTTCAATATATTTATACTTTATTAGACTAAAATGCTTTCTTAAATATTCATACTAGTGAACACATTACTTTAGGTTGGGTGAAATCCAAAAGGTAATTATCCACATGAAATTTCCAATTTAAAAAACAAAATGTCCCAGTTTTATTTATTTATTTTTTAAAAATTGGAAGAAAAAACAACTAATTTTAAACAATCTTATTCTTTTTTTAAACTTACTTTTATAAGCTTTCGCAAAGGAGTAAAATTATTAGTACATTTTTTCACATATTATTTCAATACTTAGCATTAGACATGAGAAAGAAATGATTAGTTCAAGAGCCTTTATAAATATCATTACATTTTTTTCATTATATTATTTCAGCGCTTAGTATTAGACAAGATAAGGAAATGATTAGTTCAAGAGCTTTTAAGAATATTATTACATTTCTTCATTATATTATTTCAATGCTTAATATTAGACATGAGAAGGAAATGATTAGTTCAAGAGCCTTTAAAAATATAAACCATCAAAAACATGCTCATTTAACTCATCCTTTTCTATGAAGATGGGGAAAATTGTTCACGAAGAAGCAAATTAATATACTGATATTTTTGACAGGTAATTTTTAAGAAAAGCTGGGGCGTATTTGTGAATGAGTTGTTTTTTCTCATCATTCATGCGTATCATAATCATTCTTGGCAAAGAACTCTAAAAGATCCCTGCAATTCAATGGCAATTGTTTGTAATTGTCTATATAAATTTGTTTGGTTGTATGGTAAAATACCATAGAGCTGTGGTAAACGCTTTATAAAGCTTAGCTACTTGAAGTTGGGTATATATACTTTAGCCGAGAGGGCTAAGCTGTCCCTCTCACACCGGCTAAACAGGCGTCGTCCGACTTCCAGTCTGGACACCACAATATTTCCCTTAATACATGAGTAGTTTTCATTCTCCTGCTCTCCTCAGAGCTATGGAGAAATATTGCTATAGCTGTATAGCAAAAATATGTTATAGCCAATGGAAAAAGTTTACAATAAGCTATGGCACGACACTATAGTAAAAATTTGTCGTTGCCTCTTATGGCAAAAGTGCTGGGACAGGTATATCATTAGCAAATTTCTTAGGATCATCCGATAGTTTTTAATGGCAAAGTTCTGCAATATTTTCTTAATGCCTGATGAAAAATTATCATTAATCTGATGAAAACTATTTTTTTCCTATCAAAAACCAATTTTTTATGCAGTAGAACAAAAAGTATTAAAATTGGTCATTCCATACTTTTGCACGGTTAAAAAAAAACTAAAGATTTTACTTCAAAAATGCGTGAAAGACCTTAATAACATACCTTTTCCTTTGAACAGAAATAAATATCCCACTGTTTAAATTGAAATAATATAGTACGCAAACGCGAAAAGAAAAATCTCGTTTGGCTTTGCAAGGGAAAAGCAAAAATATTACAAAGTTAAGCAGTGATTTAATCACTCAGTAAAATATTCTAAATTTCATGTAGACTAAAAATTAGTGAATTTTAGACTCCAACTTATGTAATATATAGTATTATTCTTGTTTCTATGTTTGAAGGGGGTGATTTTTTTATAACGTTTCGATCTTTTAATTAATTAATAATAAACTACTAACTTATTTTTTATCCATTTTTCTTTCTTATTATTAGAATTAAGAGGTTTGGAATTCATGCATTTAATTTTGGAAAAATTTTATAAACTATTATAAATATAGTTTTGAAAATTTAGAAGAACTTAAATATTTGTTTCAATTCGTGTTGTCATTACTATGGTGTTTGTCATTTGAGAAGGCAAACAAATTTTTTAGCAAACCTTTTATTTTCCGAATTAAATTACGATTAGATGAGATTGCTATTAGAATCAAATGAAATGCAAAAAGATAATAATATGCATTTTTAATGCATCTTAATATGTTATGACAGTTTAAATTGTATAAATATGATTTTTATAAAATTCCTCTTAAAGTTCCAATTATCTTTTATGCAACCTGTTTTTATTTAATTCCAATTGAAACTACAAATCAGTGAATAATGTGGTACCACGAACTAGAGTAATACAACCTAAGATTAGTAAAAATATACTTAATAAAGTATAATTAATAATGAAAGTCATTTATATGCATTGAATCTATTTACGTTTTGTGTACAATTTTGTACCATGCTAATTAAATTTATTTTTGTATTTTATTTAAGCGTGAAACTAATTCCTGAAAAATTAAATCAAATAAAAGTTATGAGCAAAATAAAATAAGCTAATTTTAATTTAAACATAAGTTAAAAGATAAATTTGATTAATTAGGAGAAACACCAATTACGTGACCATTTTTTATCTACTAATAAAAATATGAATAATAAAAATATCACAGAACTTTTCAAAAAGTTTTGAAAAAACTGTCCTATTTGATTACCTTAGGCATGTTTTATATTAATGTAGAATTACTTAAGAGCACTTTCGATTTTAATTCTTTATTAAAAAAAAATCACTGATATCAATTAAATTATGCAATATAATTATATTGCATTCTTAATTCATAACGATTTAAAATTATCTGAATTATTATTAGAGCAAATTGCTTTCCTCAAAAAATCATTTCTTTTATGAAAAATTATATAAAATCTATTTCTGTTTTAATTTTAGTAAAATTCACTGTTTTAATAATATCAATTCTATTTTCATTTTTTATTTAATTTTTTTATTTAATTTAATTATTTAATTTAATTATTAGATTTAATTATTTAACTTTTTATTAAAATGTCAATCACTAACAGTAACAACTCGCTTATTCGATTGAATCCAATAAATTGCAGTTTTCACTGATAGGACTTTTTATAACGGTCAAATATTAAATAAATATAACTTAAAATTATACTAGTTTTCATAAAAAATATTAATAAATAACAATTTCCGTGAACTTTATCAATTAATATATTAATATAATCATTCATTGTAATTTCAATTAATCCATTAGTGTAATTATTTCAAACTTTTAATTAAACAGAATAAAAATAAATATAACAACATTTTTAAATATTCATTAAAATGAATGGTATTCCTCGATCATACTAGAGACCGTTATATTTATTAATTTAAAACTCAATTTAACGGAGAATAATTTAATGGGAAATAAGGAATTGTAAAACTATTAGCAAAAGTTCAGAAATCAATAGAATTGAAGAATTACTGAATGTAAAAAATTAATATCTACCTCAATCTTCCATATTCCGATCAACTGAAAGACCGAACCAATGCGGCATCGAGGATTGCATCCTTTTTACTACTATTCACAAAGAGGACTGAAACTACAATACTGAATCTAAAACTTGCTCCATTCCTTTACGGATTTGTTAACCTATGCGGTTTACGCCTAGTGATTCTGTAAAAAAAAGATCAAGAAAGTATTGGCGAGTTCGGTAATTTATATTCTAAATCGTCATTCTCGGACTCGCGACGCGCTCCGTTATATCATAGAATAAAATATATTTCATTTGTTTGCATTTAAAAAATAAATCTCGTTTTCTATTTTTAAGAAAGATTGCTTTTTTTTTATAATACTTACATTGTCTTCAAATCCGCATCAAACCGGTTTAGAGTATTATACTTTTTTATTAGATGTTCCCATGAAAGTTTCTTGTAGTGTTCATTCTTAAATTTGCTTAAATTTCCTTTTTTTTCCCCTCCTGTATTTAGGAACTTACATGACGCACATTTTTTTCACGAATTTAGGGAACAAAAAAGTCTTGGCTGAATAAAATTTGTAACTATTTGCATTATTTTAAAATAAATAATTTCATGACTGGAGGAAACAAAAAAGAGTGCTTTTATTATTCTTAACTAAATAGGGAATAAAGAGAAGATAGAGAGTATATGAGTATGAGAGAATACATGAAGATAGAGAATATTCTGAACCAATCAAGCAGAAAATTCCTTTTGTCATTAAAAGTATTATGAAAAAAATCGTTTGATCAAACGAATTTCAAATTAGTTAAAAATCGTTTTCTCAAAGAATTATAGAATTTTCTCAAAGAATTATTTCTGTAACATAAGCATGATGATTGTTTCCAAAATTTGTTTTCAATAAACTTCGATTGATAATTTATAAGTTCGTAATACAAAATAAATAATGTTTAAAATGAATTATAAAAAGTAAAATAATAAGAAAATAAATTAATAAAGAGAGAGAGAGAGAATAAATAAGATGGTTTAAAAAACCTGATCCTTTAAAGCGCCAGTAAGTATTATAAGTATGAATGTTCACACATGATAATTTGGAGAGAAAAAGAATTATAAAAAATTAATAACGCAACTCAACTATGAACTCATAAAATTTTACAAGGTAATTTTACATGGTTTACTTGAAAAATAATGAATCAAAAATCACTAAAAATTCGAACACATATATATGTATATGTATTATATTACAGTACTTTCGAATTGAGAAAATTATTACAATATTCTTCTCTGTTAATGATTTTAAACAAGTAAGCAAGATGAGATTTACTTAAGAAAAATGAGTGACTAAAAAGCCCCTCATTTTCTTTCTTTTTTATTATATTTTAATACCCATTCCAAAAAACCTTGGAAGGTCCAAAAAACCTTGAAATACCGGCTAATAAATCGTGTACAACCCTCAATTGTTGCGATCACTGGATTTTGTTCACAAATAGCCTTTTAATTACGACCCAAATATTAAATTGTCTTTAAAATCATATCTATCTTCTTCTATCAGAATTGGGCTGAGCAAATATTTCTTTTCCCGTTACAACATTAGTAATAAGGAAAAAAATGTTAAGACAATAAAAATTATGAATCTCAGATTTCTTTAGCAAAACCATAGCAATGAACCTCACCAACTAACAGAAAATTTACTCGCTACTCATGGAAAATTATCAACAGTCATGCCTCAAAAAAGATTTTTTATTTTTATTTTAAAAGCCTCATTTATTGCAGAATTAAGACACCGTGCGATTGAAATTGAGGGAGAAACTGTGCACTTCTTTGTTATTGCTTTCAGTAAACAAAGGTATTCGAATGAAGAAAGATCGGACAATCGAGTTTTTTACAGCTGTTAGCAAAAGAGGCATTGAATTTTGAAAATCATTTGTGATTCCACAAACAATTAGTGCATAATTGAAGCATAATGCGTCCCACAGCCAACTTTATTTAGAAAAATAAAACTATAACATATTAACAAAAATATTGATCAAGAAATAAACAGAATTTTAATAAGTTCAAATTAATTCTTATATCCAATTTTTAATGAGAATAATTTTAAAAGCCGTAAAAAATATTACAATACAAATAACTTAGTTTGATGATTCAAGAAGTTTAAACAAGAAAAAAGGTTTTACATCTTTATTTCTACACATTATTACTAAGAATTTTTCTCCGCACGCAGGAAATTGTGAAATTACATCATTTATTTGAATGAAGTTTCTTCAATATCCTCTTTTCTATATCAATAAAAAAAACACGCTTGATGGTTTAAAAATTTAAAGTAAAAAATATGTAATGAAAAATTAAAGTCTAGAAAATGATTAATTGATCTACGTATTAATGATAAGATTTTTTTGTTTTTTTATGAAAAATTTTTCGTCGCATATATCAAATGATTGCAAAAGTTCTGGCGATTTAAAACCGAATGAAATAACAAAACATTTTCATAAAAAATATTAATCTCTAGTCAATTACTTTTTTAAATATTTTTAGACTTTATGGTATAAATAAGTTTTACGAATCATGTGTGTTTGATAGACTTAAATAGTGCTAGAGGTGCAAACAAGTATTTGAAAAAAAATGAGATAATTATTTAAAGGAGTCCCAGGTTTTGTCCACTCTCCTGACTAAACTTATTTATCATTTTTTTTTTCAGATTGTGGTTACTTTTTCTATATTAGGGTTAAAAGTCGATTTACCAAGTCTATACTTATTTAGAGAAAGAACATTTTTTTGTGTCCGATTTCGTAACCTAAATTATTGTCTGCACTCATTGTTGTTTGTTTGTTGCTGTCTTAAGCCACTTGTGAATACTAACAAGCCTATTTTAGGGCAAAGGGGTGAGCTTCTTCTTGTGTTTTTCTAGTGGCGCCATCTATGGCCAAGAAAGCGACTTTTGCTACACACATACGGCCATAGTTCGTTTTACAAGGAGGACACATTCACACACCATCCACCCTTCCAGAATCTTCAAATGAATCGTTGAAGTGTCTGAGGACTTCCATGATTCATTTGGAGAACCTCAGTAAAATTGGGCTAGTTCCGGGGCTTTCTTAACAAAGAAACAAGTAAGACCAGTAACACAAAACCAAGCTAAAGTCGTGAATTTGATTGTAGTGTCGCAATTGGCTGCCATAGCTTTTGACTGCAATGACATCGTCATAAGAAAAAATGAGGTGCTGTCATACATCAAGGGACTCCAGCGTGAAGCCGAACGCGCTTTGAAAGCAATGATTAAAAACAAAAAAGAGGCAAGTAAACTCATACACCTAGGTGCCAAAAAGGGCAATGCGCTCCAGTTAAATCCAAGGGTAACAATACTACACTCGACAAAGAGGTCATTAAAGAGAAAATTAATCTAAACGAGGTTAGACTCGGCCTAAAGAAGACTTAAAAAAAATTGTAGAAATGATGGCGTACTACTCCAAATGGAAAAGAAAGAGAGACGTGAAAAAATTTGTTTAAAAATTCTAAGATAAAGTAAAGTGAAGAACCCAAAAAAAAAAAAAACCTCGATTAATTTTATTTGGGTTGAAGGGGCCTCTAATAAAGGAAACTTTAAAACACAACTTTTGGGATACAGGCAAGTGACGTAGCGTGAATAATTTGATCCTGATTGATTGTTGATTTACATTAACAACTGTTCTTTCCATTCTATTTCGAGTAAGCCTAGCTGCCCAAGCATCAATTCTCTTAAATGATACACTCTATATTTTTACACAAAGATTCTTTCATAAAAATATGGATGGATGGTGTTTTCAATATAAATGTAAACAATAACAATCTCGAGCTCAATACCTGCTCTATTTCCGGTTAGAAAGGTCGCAACTGCTAACTACAATACTACACTACACTATGGATGGTGTTTTCAATAGAAATGTAAACAATAACAATCTCGAGCTCGGGACCTACTCTAGTTCCGGTTAAAAAGTTTGCAGCTGCTTACTACATGTTATTCTGATAGGCGATGTTTTCAAACGGATAATTTTGTTTTCAATAAAAGAAATAAACTAGATAATTTCTGAGCTCAAATCTGCCGTATTTCCTAAGATATTAATGTTATTAAGTAATTCTGGGGAGTTTGGAGTGAAAATTTGCTTTAGTTATTTTGTTATTTATTATTAAAAAAGGTGACATGGTTGTTAGATTTTGAATAACTCGCTTTTTTGGCAGTCTTGATTTGTCCTCTTTCCATTTGTTTATTACTGTTTGTTCGTGTTGCAAGCTGTGCACCATCTTACGTTAGTGTTAACACTTTTAGCATTGTAAACAGTATTGTTAGCATTGTAAACATAAGTAATAAGTAATCAAATGCATTGTTTGCAAGAATCTCAAAACACAATGATGCCAAATGGCTTTAAAATACAACTGAAACAGTAACCCGGAAATTTAGGCAGTCCCGTGCTTGCAGCGCTCCCTAGTGTAGAAAACACCATCCATTCTGCAAGGCGATATTTTCAAACGGAAAATTTTATTTTCAATAAAAGATGTAAATTAGATAATTTCTGAACTCAAATCTGCCGTATTTCATAAGATATTAATGTTATTAAATAATTCTGTTAAGTTTGAAGAGAAAATTTGATTTAGTTATTTATAGATATATTGTTAAAAAGTTGACATGGTTGATAGATTTGAATAACTCGCTTTTTTGGCAGTCCTGATTTGGCCACTTTCCATTTGTTTATTACTGTTTGATCTTGTTGCCAGCTGTGCACCATCTTATTTGTTGTAGTTGCAGTTCATTTACGTCGCACTAGAGCTGCACAATGGGCTATTGGCGATGGTCTGGGAAACATCCCTTAGGATGATCCGAAGACATGCCATCACATTTTTGATCCTCTGCAGAGGGGATTGCACCCTCGCTTCGGTAGCCCAACTACCTGCACGTGAAGTCCAGCACTTTACGGTAGCACAGTTTAACGAGGACCAATACCGCACACCCTCGGTCCCACTCAGACTGATCCAAGTGGGTCACCCACTGACTGCAGCCAGTGATGCTTGACTTCGGTCATCTGTTGGGAACCGTGTCTTAATGATCAGTCCACTGCGGGACGTGCACCATCTTATAGTGCGGCTTTCAGGAGAACTCCTCCAGACATCCATCTCGCGTCGTGGTGGGTACTATGGTTGCGAGGAAAGGTTACTTTGAATAGGGGTGTGGGGTGAATAGTTTTATCTTAATCTTAGCGTAGGTCGTCGTGAGTAAACCAATCGGCACTATCTTTCCTCCATTTCACCCCCATTAGAAATGTGCTCTAGCTTGTTACCATAGCAGCAGACTGCCCCAGACTTTCATTCTGGAGGAGTTTTCCTCAAAGCTGCACTATACGTTAGTGTTAGCACCTTTATCATTTTAAACATAAGCATTGTTAGCGTTGTAAATACAAGTAATAAGTAATCAAATACCATTGCAAGAATCTCAAAACACAATGATCACGTTGCGAGCTAAATGGCTTTAAAATACATCGGAAACAGTAACCCGGCGGTATGGAGGTTGCAGCGTTTCCTAGTGTAGAAAACATCATCCATGGAACTGAAAACTACATTGAATAAAGTTCTAAACATTGCAGAAATTTAAAAAAATAAGTGAATAACAAGTGAAGACGAAAAATATTAAGACAGGAGAAAATACCGTAGAACATTCCTATGGATGGTGTTTTCAATAGAAATGTAAACAATGGATGGGTGATCGTGTAAAGCTAAGGGTGGTGGCGCTAGTGGTAAAATTGCTCTTTTAAGACTTCCGGGTTACTGCTTCCGATATATTTTTACGCCGCAGATTGAAAAAACGCGCCATCATATTATTGCCTCATATCTTTTGCAGTATTTCACATGTACCGAGTTCTTTCTTTCAGCCTATAAACTTCAGCATTATCATATTAATATTATAATCATTAGAATATTTTCTAATTAGGCTNAAATCTAAACCGTGACTACAAGAAAACTTTAAAAAAAGGTTTTCGCTGCATACTTTCGCAGACCTTAGAAAACAATCCAAAAACATGGTCTTATACTCGTTTATTTGCTTTCCCTAAAATGAGGTTTTTTGCAAAATATTTTCTAATTATTTATTAATATTTTCGCTGGAAAGGTTAATATTTGCCTTATTTTCTTTCCTTGGAAAAAGGTTTCAGCTTTGTATTTCTGCTGACCTTATCATGACAACGAACAAAAATGAAAATATTAAGGTTTGCCATTTGCTTATTTTTTAGCCTAAGTAACAATGTTTTTAAAAAAGCTTTAAAAATCATTTAGTTTTCCTTTTAGGAAAAAAGGTTGGAAATTGCAATATTTTTGCTTTATTGAAAAAAGGTTTTTACTGCAAACCTTTTCGTGACAATGAAAATAAAGTTAAAACACAACGTTGTCGTAAGGTTACATGCTTTCTGGGCATGTTATTCTGATAGGCGATGTTTTCAAGCGGATAATTTTGTTTTCAATAAAAGAAATGAATTAGATAATTTTTGAGCTCAAATCTGCCATATTTCATAAAATATTTATGTTAATATGTAATTCTGGTGAGTTTGAAGTGAAAATTTGTTTTAGTTTTTTAGAGATATATTGTTAAAAAAGGTGACATGGTTGCTAGATTTTGAATAACTCGCTTTTATGGCAGTCTTGATATGGCCTCTTTCCATAAGCTTATTACTGTTTGTTCTGTTGTTGTTTCTAATCCCCAAGAGGTCCATCCCAATTAGACCAATTCCATAAGTCCAAAAATGTCCAGGAAGTCTAACTGTTTGTTCTTGTTGTAAGCTGTGCACCATCTAACGTTAGTGTTAACACTTTTAGCATTGTAAACACAAGTATTGTTAGCATTGTAAACACAAGTAATAAGCAATCAAATACATTGTTTGCAAGAATCTCAAAACACAATGATGCCAAATGGCTTAAACATACAACGGAAACAGTAACCCGGAAATTTAGGCGGTACCGAGCTTGCAGCGTTCCCTAGTGTAGAAAACACCATCCATACAACTGAGAAAGGAAAGGGAATGGGGAGGGTTAAAACATGGAACTGGTCTTCTCCCCAGATGGCGAATTTGAGCTTTACAATCGCAAATAATGGATTAAAGAAGCTTTGTTTTTTACTAAATTCGCGATTAATTTTAGAAAAATATAGAAAGAAATAATTATTTTATAAATAGAAGAAAAGAAAACTAAGAAATGGAGAAAAAATCATTTTACTGCATTCACACTGCATGCGAAATAGACACTAATGAGAATTCAGAGCTGCGAATATGAGCTCATCCAATCAAATTCTCTTGAATCTTAATCTCACCAATCAAACTCTTGCTTGCATCTCCGAACTCGCATGCACAATTTGTGTAACTTTTTCATCTAATCAGAAGCCCTTTGATTGCTTGATTTTTGTTAGTCGCAATGTGAATGCAAAGTATTGGTCTCTCGGCCACCCCAGTCAGCTTAAAAATTACTCTTTACATAAGAGAATGGCATCATCAATACGTCATCAGGCCATTGAAGTTTTCCGTGACGCAACTATTGGCACCTCGCCGATACTGTTCTGTGAAATGTTCTTAAATTGATAATATTTATGCATAAATATTTATTAAATTAACTAGAAATTAATAAATTTTGAACAGTATTAGCTTGAATAATATTAGTCTATTTTAGTGATTTTAAAATTATTTAATAGCATGAGAAACACATTTCTCTGACACTTGCTCGATCTAATTATTTCTAAAATTTAGTTGATGAGATCTTATGAGCTCTGAGATTTATCCTTGAGATCTTTATTAGTATTTGAACTATGTAAGTTATCTGAGGTTCAAAGTTGAATATTCTTGTCTTTTGATTATTTTTTGTATCCCCAATCTTTGTTATTTTTTATGGCATGCGTATTTTTATTTAAATTCTTTGAATGAAATCAACGTCTCTACTTTTTATGTGAATTGTTATATTAGTGTGACTGAAAGAATGATATTATAATTGAATAAAATGTTTTTGAATTCTCAAGGGTAATTTTACCTTAAATATGTACTATTTTAAGAAAATAATATAATTTCTCAAAGAAAGGAATCTAAACGTTTGATAGGGTTTTGATGTTATAATGTATCTAGTTTATCTTACGTGTTTGTTTTTCTCCAATAGTTACAATATGACTAATTGTTTGGGTGTTGTGTTTCTTAAATGGCTACCATATTTTTTTTATTTAATTTTTTAAATACAAATGTTCTTTAGAGTTCATACAAACCGAAGATCTTCTATGCAGTTAATAGAAATTTTATTTGATACGGACTAATTTACTGTTAAGGATAAAAGCAAATATTTATTTTTGATAGTTATTTGTTGTGTCATCTACCTAAGTATGTTAAAAATATAATATTTTGCAATGCAAGGAAAGGAAATATATATATTTTTTTAATTTGAACCTTAAGGATTTATTTGAAGCTTATTATCAGATTATTGCTCTGTGTTCCAAAAGATTTATTTTTTGTAAGACACAATTTTATTAAAATTTATAAATTTGTTTTGTTGATTTTTTTTAGCAATATTTCAGTCTTGCCAAAACAAATAAGCATGATTACTTAAACAATTAACATAGTACTTGTTTATAATTAAAGAATTAAAAATGTTGTTAATTGTTATTGCAATTTACTTGCAAAATCATTTCTCTTGTTCTAAATCATTTTACTCTATTTCATGCAATCACTAGTTTTTATTAGCTCATAATAATCGTTATATTTGTGCTAATTAAATTTATTTATTTCAGGTCAAGTTGATCTTAAGAGTAGCTATGAAGATCCAATTCCATTTACAGGGATTCTTTCACTCTTATTCTGCTAAAGAACTTCTATTATCATTATTACTCAGTTACATATTATGACGTGTCAGGTACCTAGCATGGAACCACCAAGAGTACTTACCATCGAGTGGGAAATGATGGATAAAAGTCGTTTCTTTTCACTCTCCATGGTAAACTCATTCGCACTGAGGGGTCTTCTTTACCCCTTCACTGTCATAAAAACACGTTTACAAATCCAGAAACAAAATGCATTTTACACTGGTACTTTTGATGCCTTTTTCAAAATGCTTAAGTACGAAGGCTTTTGTAGTCTTTACAGGGGATTTTGGATCAATTCCATACAAATGGCATCAGGTATTGGTTATATAATTACCTATGAAAAAGTGAGACACATGCTGACTTTGTATGCTGATATTAGGGACACTAAGCTAAAAGGCCTGATTGGCGGAGGTTGTGGGTCACTGGTTGGGCAGACCATAATTACTCCTTTTGATATTGTGTCTCAACATATGATGGTTCTTGGCTTGTTGAAGGATAAAGGAATGACCGGTGCAAATTCTGTTAATCCTCTGAATATTGATACGAGTGCTACTCGAACGGGACTTGCTGCACAGATTATTAATAAGATTTATGAGAAGGATGGTTTAAAAGGATTCTACAGAGGTTATTGTGCTTCTCTGTGTACTTATGTTCCAAGTAGTGCTCTTTGGTGGATGTTCTATCCTGTTTATTCAGGTATATAAAATATTCTTTAGTTTTTAATTTTTGGGAGATGGAGTATAATTCTATATTGGTACCATGTGCACGCCAACTAAAATCATTAAGGGTCAACGAGATTTTAAACTTGCAGAGATTTAGAGAATAAATATGTCAAGGTTTGCCTGTGGTGACGAGTAGGTTACGTTCTGAGTTTTTTTTTTTTTTTTTTAATTTCTTGCAGGTTGCTGCCTTGAAGTTGCGTAAGACTTAGCAATTATTTTAGTTTGGGTATTGATATGAAAACCTTCCCCTTTATTGTGCTATTAATTTTCTTTTTGAATCGATCCACAGTATGTTTTGTAATGTTTGCCCCAATTGTAAAATACCCTTCTAACATAAAAGTTTTTGACCTGACCTTAAAGTATTATCATAATTTAAATATTTAATCATAATTTAAATTTTTATTTAACAAAGTATTATATAAGATTTAATAAATTGTATATTTTTTTATGATGTTGGAAATACAGAATTTTAAGTTACTTGGCAAATTGCACATTGTATATCTATTGTATCTCAAGGAACTTTAGGAGTTTATTTTGTCTAAACTTAATAATATTAAATTAAAATTATATTTTTTTAAGTATATTTATTATTATTATTTTTCATCACACAGACAATGTCATTTTAATCTAATGGCTATCACTTAAAATGAATAAAAAGTTTAATATTTTTATGTGTATGTAGAGATCTAAACTTGTTTATTTTCTATTTACTCTATAATAAAGTAAAATCGAAGCAAGTACTATGTAAACCTAAAGAATATGATTCATTTTATGACATTTATCTCTTTTTCAGTACACGTGGAACACTGTTTTTATCTAATGTCTGTACTAAAATATTAGTTAGAATTATAAGCAATAAAAGGTTTTATTTTCTGGTTACCGTGTCAATCACAACACATAACAATAACAGTTTATGATTCAATTTGATCATACATAAACTTCAATTTTTAAAAAAAATTTATTTTCTAAAATCAAACTTGTCGAATAATTATTATTATTTTTTTTAAGAATAAGTTTTGAATTTCGTTGTTGAGAATCAAAATATTTGACTAATGTGCAAATTTATCTTTACATTGTTTTAACAGTACACATTATTTGTTGACATAATAAATTATTAATTATTTAAATTATTAGCAATGTCATACATTTTAAAATACTTAAAAGAGGATAGGGTATACTTAGTGCGGTGAAGAATAAAGCAAAACAAGGTGAACATTTTTTAGTTCTTTATTTCCTTTTTTTGTTTATTTAGGAATATTGTTTAAAATCGTTGTTAAATGAAAATGGCTGTTTTATGTTGTTTTGAATAGTATTTGTTAATTTTAATAAATTTTAACTGTTGCAGATATTTTAGCTTCAACACTGCCTCTGTGGACATCACATATGTTTATTCATTGTGTAGGAGGTCAAATGAGTGGAGTTACTGTAGCTGTGATCACTAATCCATTAGACGTAATAAGAGCTCGTATACAGGTTCGAGAATTTTCTCTAATTTTAGCATTTTTTTCTCTATGATTATTTTCTGTATTACGTAAAGAATAGTTTCTTAGAACCGTAATATTTATAACAATGTGAAATATATTATAAATTCTTGGTTATTGTTACAAATGTGAGTAATTTTAATTAGGAGAAAATGTCAGTCAAAGTTAAAAATTTGCAGGTTTTAAATGCTTTATCAGTTTCAAGCGGAGATGCACATCAATAAATTATATCATGTGACTTGTTTATATGTAAAATTGGAAAATATTTTATATATTCTTAAAAACATTTTCAGGGAATTAGCAAGAAGGGTTCAGGATCAAGGTTTCAGTCAAAGTTTTCACAGATTGGATTTTTTAGCTAAAACCTGGAAAATAAAATTTTTTAGCTAAAACCAGGAAAATAACCTATCTTAAAATTCACGTAACAATAATTAGATAAAGAGGCTCAATGTAAATAAATCTGACATCTGTTACTTCTTTTAAAAATTTCACTGCAATATGTTTACTATTTTGTAGATTTATTAAATTTTAATTTGTACAAAATATTCTGTATTTAATATCTTGTTTAAAATTTTTATGTAACATATCAGTATTTAAATTTAAATAATTAATTCCCCTAGGCTGGTAAAATTTTTTTTTTAAAAAACAGTAAACAAGTTAAAAAATTTGATTCTTGATCACCAGTAAGATATAGGTACAATATCTGATGAATAATGTGACTATTAATAACCGTTATTAATATATATTACTAGTTTATTGTCATTAATTATTAAACATTATTAATCTATTAATTGCATTTAGTAACTAGTAAGTCTGGTACGTAGACAAAGTATTGCTTTTATCTATAATTTGACTATAGTGTATTATAAAATCTTCAGCTTTAATTTTTTTCTCATGAAGATTTGATTCTTCCAAAACATCGCATTTAAAATATTTTATATCGAAATGAAAGTTTTTTTAAATTTATTATTGAATTAAAATGTATGTACATATATATTTCTATTAAAGCATTGTCCAGAATTTTGTTGATATTTTTTAAAAAAATCCAGGGAATTTTATTTTTAAATCTGATGGAGAACACTGTTAAAAATAGTTTTTCATTAATAATCGACACATATGCACAAGGACATAGCATAAACAACTGGGTTATGTACAACAGTTGCTGTTTTCTATTTTTTATGAATAAAATTGGAAACATTCATGCTTTAACTCATTTATGCTTAATTTTTTGATTTATAAACAATTTCATTTTATTTTTGTTTATAATTAATGAGAAATTAGTGAAATGAGAAATTAATTTTTAACTATTTTCAAAGATGTTATAGTAGAAAAAGTTATAAAAAATTACCTTTTCTACCTCTTTCTTGGAAAACAACTTTTCTTGTAACAGATTACTGTAGCTTCTCACTCATAACTGAAAATTCTTTCATTATAAATTTAAGATATGAAATATTTCATGATGAGTAATATATATTTTATTCATGACTTGTTTAGAAAATTTAATAATTTAATAAATGTTGTCCTAACTAGTTCATCAGTAAGTATTTGAATACCAAATGTAAAGTTGTAAATTGAAATAAATGAACTCATTTTAGGACATTGGTAAATATCTGACCATTGATTTGTTCTATTTAACAAATCAATAAAATAGACTAGTTACCTAAATAAACAAGGATTAGATATCTTCTTTATCATTTTTGTATCTATAAACACATATTAAACTCAACTGATGACATAAATTTTAATTAAAAGTGCAATTTATATTTATTTGTTATTATTATTTACAATACTGTTTATTATTCAGTTTATGCATGTTCATTCTTGATTTTTAAATTTATTGTTAACTATGTGATTTCATTGTATTTTATTCAGTAAGTGACATATTTATATAAATTTTTTTTTTTACAAAAACTTGTGTTAAAATAGAATATTTGTAGTTTTTCCCTTTAAAATTAAAATTTAAAAAATAAACAAATATTTAAACTTAAAGGTTATAAAAGATTTTAAAGATTATTTTTTAATATTACTATATTTCACTGTTCATAAATTCTCTTAATATTTCAACTATAAGCATTAATTAAAATCATATTGTTTTTTTTTTTTTTTTTTTTTTTTTTTTTTTTTTTTTTTTTTTTTTTTTTTTTTTNTTGTCAGTAGTTGAAAGCTATTAATTATAAATCTTTATATTTATCTTTAATGTTGTTATTAAATAGTTTTTATTGGATAATTTTTAGGCTTTGTAAAAGAAAGTAAATAATGAGGACTACCTTCGAAATTCTAAATATTTAGAAAATTTAATAAGCTATCTACATAAAAACTGGACATGTTTATCATCTACACCTTTATTCTGAATCTTTTCACAGCATGAGTCTTATTATTATTATTATGAATGTAAATTTTATGTGTATGTATTGGAAAATTTTTTAACAGTTTTCATTTTTTAAAAGTATCTGTTGGTATTAATTAGAGCATATTAATATGTATTACATTAGGAATGCTGAAAAATATCTTCTTTGTCCAATATAAATTTCACAAGTTTTTAGAAATGTATATAAATGCTTGAAATTATTCTTTTTTTTTTTCTGTTTATGTAACAAAAAGATCTAAAAGACCCTTGTAAATGAAATGCTATCTTAGACAAAGTGATATAATGGTAACAATAAAAATTTTTTTTAAGGTTTGCTCATCATCATGGTGCTGCCATCTATAAGTGAAAATATAAAAATTAATTTTACTTAACTGCATTTATATGAGTTCCCTCCCCTCTGTCTAATTTTCTGCTAGTTCTATGTTGAAACTATATTTGTTGAAGCTGTATTTATTTTCTTTGTTTAAAAGAAAAATTTAACATGACTAGTCTCATTACTGTATATCGTACAATTAATGAGACTTGAATAATTCCACTAGTTCAAATTTGTGAATTTTTATGAATTATTTACTAATGGATACATGCTTCTTAAGTAAATATATTTGTTAAGCACATACTGCATTTTAACTTAACCACATCACACTCGTCTTCTTTCTTCGATAAGTCACCTTTCTTTCTATTTACCAAATTCGGTTCCTAAAACTGAATATAGTAATGGGAAAATGCTGATTTACTGCTTCCGCAAAACCGTTGAATGCTTAGTTGTGTGAAAGGCCTTTGTATCAGAAAATGATTTTAATTTTATATTTGTTTTATTTTATTTTTATTGCCGATTCTGTAGTTCATGTTTCATAGAAAGTTTATATTTTTATACATTTAAATTTTTTTTCTTTCCAGGTTAATAGAATGAACTCTTATTCTTGTGCTGTTAACGTAATTTGGCACCAAGAAGGTATCTCATTTCTAACAAAAGGACTTTCTGCTAGAATTATCCAAACTTTTTTTTCTTCCTTTTTTGTTGTTCTAGGTTATGAAACATTAAAACGATGGAGTGTGTATGATCAATACAAAGACCAAATACGTTGGTAGTTAATTTTTAGTGTTATGCAATTATTCATTTATTAAAGTTAACAATGGACTTTTAATAAATTTATTTTAATTATTTAATTTTATTTATTTGTATAGATGATTTAATTGTCTTGTCCTCAATTGTTTTAACTTGACATTTGTTGTAACCATGTTTTCATTTACTGCTTGTTTTCATTTATGATTTAGTTAAGTGAATTTTTGATCTCTTTTAGTTTGCCAATTAAAGTCAATCATTATTTTATTTCATCATTTATATAGGTGGCTTTTACTAGGTGTAAAAATTTATAAAATCAGAAATTATGTTCAGGTTTTGTTTTAAGATTTCAACTAAAAGAAGTATGTTGAAATAATTGCAAGATACTTTTGAATTATATGGAAAGTAGTTGTGCCAATAGATAAATATTTGTAATTAATTAATGATTAACAAATGTAAAAAGTTTAAGCTAATTTATTTATGTTTGTTAATTGACTTAGCATTCTTATATTAAAATATTTATTCATTTAAAATTGTATTAAATTAAAATAACTATATTATATAAGGAAACATTAATGTAACCTCACTAATACAATAGTAATTCAATTGTGTTAATTTATCATGATTTATGTTCTAATCTTAAATTGGAAAGAATAATAAATATTATAGTTTTAAAACTGCTTACAGTGAACCAAAACAGTATCATGTCTTCAAACTCCAGTGCTAACTTTTTTAAATTGGTTGTAAAATGCTATCAATTATTAAGAACACCTATAAGGCAGAAATACCAAATGCAATTAATTATGGATGCTTGGTAAATTGTTTTCAAAATGTATGGAAGGGATCCTGGGGATACTTAATTGTGCATAAAAATTGTGATAAATATTATTTTGTTGTTTTAATTATTTTGAGTTCTTTCTTTTAATTTAAAGTTAGTGCAGCTAAATTTTTTTTTAAAATTTTAAAGTATTTTGATTTTTTGTGAGTGAGAGAATGTCAGTTATTAAAGTTCCCTCTGTGTTCCTTTTACTGTTTTTTAGAAGAAGAAATGAAACTATTACATTTATAATCTATTACATTTGTGTAATAGATAAATTAGAGAATTTTCCAATTTGAATTTATTATATTAGATCAATTTGTTTTAATATTTCGTCTTTAGAGCATTGCAGAATTTTGTGATAGCCAATTTTGGTGATGTAAATAAGTGTATCTGATAGAGCTTATCAACTCTAGGTCATTTATAATTGATTTTTTGTGTTATATTGTTAGTATATAATCATGTTGTAAAAGTATNAAAATGTATGAAAAGGGTCCTAGGGATACTTAATTGTATATAAAAATTGTGATAAATATTATTTGTTGCTTTAATTATTTATAGTTCTTTCTTTTATTTTGAAGTTAGTGCAGCTGAATTATTTTTAGGAAATTTAAAGTATTTTGATTTTCTATGAGTGAGAGAATGTCAGTTAAAGTTCCCTCTGTGTTCCTTTTACTGTTTTTTAAAAGAAGAAAAAAAATCTACATTTGTGTAATAGATAAATTAGAGAATTTTCCAATTTGAATTTATTATATTAGATCAATTTGCTTTAATATTTCATCTTTAGAGTATTGCAGAATTTTGTGATAGCCAATTTTGGTAATGTAAATAAGTGTATCTGATAGAGCTTATCAACTCTAGGTCATTTATAATTGATTTTTTGTGTTATATTGTTAGTATATAATCTTGTTGTAAGAGTATGTTACAAGTTTACGTTTGTTATGTTGGCTTAGTGATTGAACGTAAGTACAAGAGAGTAAAAACAGCATTCAACTTCATTCTATAATTGTTTTACTTTTGTTGATATTTGGTTCCTACATAGTTTAAATACTTAATGATTGTAAGAAAGGGTTATATTAATTTGAATTTGGTTTTTAAAATTTGTTATATTTAGATTTTTCACCTTTATTAATGCTGCTTATTTTTAATTTCTACTTTGGTTTGTGTTTAATGAATTATTTATGGGCAATTTAATTTAAAAATCTTTTTTTCTGCATTTTTAATAAAATTTTTGCCAGTACATCTGTAGCCTCACAAAATTATATATATATCAGAATAATTGGCAACAAAATTTATTAGCTTAAATCATTCCTTTAGTGCTAATTGTGTAGACAATATGCTTACAGTCAAAATAAAATATAATTTATTGCTATTTTTATTTAATGTTATCAATTGAAAAGATGTGTTTGTTTATTAATTGTTAATAACTATTAATTTATTCAATATTGAATATTCTGTAGGTATTACTTTTGTAAGAATTTTTTTTCTCTCCTGTCAAATTGTTTTTGATGATAAACATTCAAGAAAATGGGTTGAATATTTTTTAGGCTTGCATTTATTACATTTCAATGTGCAGTAAATGCTGTTTAAATATTATAAATTCAAAATATTTTATATACAATTAACTTTGTTTTAATATTTGTTCAGCACAATTATTTTTTTTATTTCAATATATTTATTATTCCAGTCAAATTGTTTTCAAGGTAATAATCTAAAATGTATTTTTTTTTTTTTTTCTTACCCTATGATTAGTTAAAATTGCCAACATAGTTTATAAACTTTATTTTCTGAAGATGATTATTCTACTTAAGATTGAAGTGATATTTTGATTATTTTATCAAAACATTTTTTCAAAATCTTTATCAAAAAATTTGAATTCTATTCATAGTCATTTTACTGTAACTTGATTACAATATTGATTGTTGTGAATATTAAAACCTATTCATGATAAATTACCTATTCGTGAAAGACTAAAATAATTTAACATACTAATAATGCTGTTTTAGCTATCTGTTTGTAGTACAAAATTCTGCAATCTACATTTGTATTATTTATCCCTTTTTTTACTATTTTTAGATTTTCAAAATACTGTACTTTTATTAACTAATCTAATTTCCTTTGCACTTAGTGTTACATTAGTGGATATATTGTTGCATTTCCATTCTTATAAAGTATCAAATTTAAATTCTGTGTATATTTTTTGAGATATTTAATTTTTATAGTTCCTAAATTATATTTATTTTTAGTGCCATTGTTTTTTTTTAAAAAATACTAAGAGGCATATTAGACACTTTAGTTATTATTAGTTCACCCTGGATTAAAATTTTTTGACAATGATACTTCTTCTACACTATAATGATTGTTTGACATGAAACTTTGCTTTGAATTATCAAAATAAAAAAAAATCACAATTTTAGAGTATGTACATGTTATTCTCGATTGACTTCCAATGTTGCTATTTCATAAAAGAATAAATCACTCAGTAAACACTTTTTAACATTAGTATTTTTAATCATGTTGTATTGTATGGGTAAAAGTACTCTAAAAAATATCTTCAAAGTATTAAAAACTATGGCATTTCATCACTGCTGTGCTAGAATATTTTAAAATTGCTAAATAATTGGACAAAGACATAATAAAAAATATAAATACCAAAGTGGAATAGTACATAAAGACAAATATAAATACTACTTCTTAAATTTTAAAATTTAATTAAAACAAATTAAAACAAAATTGAACTATAAAGCAACATGGAATTTTGTATTTTTATCCTATCTGATATTTATTCAAGTGAACTTTTGTCATATTTTGAGTACACACATTTCATCAATATAGTTGTTTTAATTCTACATTTGTTATATATTCTTCAAGGAATTATTTATTTAAATTGTGGTTGTTTCCATTTTTTTTCTTCTTAATTTAAGATCTAACTATAACTCTTTATAAACTTTTTAGTTTTTTTTTTTTCACATATTTAAAAAAAAAAAAAAATATTTTATTAGTTTTTCAATGTTTTTTAAGTTTTTTTTTTTCAACATTGTTGTAAAAAAGCTTTACAATAAGTTTATTTCTATCCTCAAAGTGTAACACTATTTAATCAAAGTATAAATTTGAAACTTAATTCAAAGTTTTTCTTTTTAATTGTAAAAAACTGTTATAACTTATTTCTTGATCTAAAAAGTGTTTCTAGTGACTATGAATTTCAACAGCACAGGAAATTTATTCAATTCTGTAACAATTACTTTAACCTAAACCGCTTGTATGGTTGTTTTTATTATTTATTTATTTTTGAATTTCCTTAAACTAAATTGAAATAAAAATTGTTTTAAATTAATGACCTATTAACTGGCTTGGCTTCTTGGTGTCAAAAACTTTGAGTTGAATCTACGGAGAAAAAAATCATAAGACACTATATGTAATTTTGTAGCATAAAATTTCAAATTCCATTGAACAGAATATTTAATTAAAAATTTGTTTTATAAAAAATACAAATTTAAGATGTGGTTACTAAAATATTTTATCTGGTGTTTTTGTCCTTATCAGTTTAACCATGGTTTTAACTGTCAAAATCTTTCCAATCCAAGGTACTTTAGAATGTTTCCTTTATATCCAAAAAATTTAAAAAGAATTCTGATTTGTGAGGGAATATTAATAATTATTTATTACCTTTATTTTTAAATTTAAAACTTTTTGATTGATTTTTGCCTTATCCACTCACATGAAATATAATTTGAGATTTTTTTTAAATTCAATTATTTACATTTCGTAACCTACAAGTCACTTCAATTAAGGGATTTTTAACCTTCCATTCCTACAGAGCTTTTTGTCCCATGGAAAGAAGATTGAGGCTATACTTATTTAATGTAAACAATTTTGATAAAGAGTGAAAATTTCTTGCAAATTTAAGAAAGGAAACTTCCAAAAACCGATTGAGGATTTTTCAACAGATGAAATATTACAGTGAATTTTGTGGAAGCTTTAAAAAACTGTTTATAATATGTTTATTTCCAGGAAAACAATATTATCTAACAATCCCAATGATTATTGAAAGTCTTTATTCAAATCAGTCATTGGTTTTTTATTCTAATTTTGGTTGTGCTTAGCTATTAATCAGTTAGTAGTGGGTGCAAGCACTATTTATTTCAGGATCTAAAAAAAATAAATTGAAATAAGGTTCTAAAAAATATTTAAAAAATAAGGTTGCACTTTGAACTCTTACCTTATTATGTTAAGTAAACTGAAGAGATTAAAGCCTATTTTGATCTGGTTAAGTCAAAGGGAATGTTTTTTTGAACATCAACTTTCTCTCTTCTTGCTCTTCCCTCCCTTCATTAAAAACATTTCTTTTGTTCTGTTCTCTTAGATATGTTTGAAAAGTTAACTATTTTATTTATTTATTTTAGTTTGAATTGATACAAATACTGTTATTAATGTATTTTACTTTAAAAGAAGAAGAAAAATAGGTGTCTAAATTTGCTAGTCACAATCATAAATTTAAAACTGATTTAAGTGTGGCATAATATTGTGCAGTGGCTCCCAAATGGTGCTCGGTGAAGCCCTAGGGTTCCATAGAAGAGGTAAACTGGTTCCAAAAGTTAGGACTTTTTTTAAAGTTTTTATTTTTAAACTTTTTTGAAATTTGTAATCATATTAGATCCACTCAATAATCCATTATTACTTAATATTTTGGTTGCCTTTACAATATTAATTAAAGTAAAATGCAAATAATAGCACATTTTTTAGGAAAAAAATAATTTTTCAAATAACAATGTAATGAATAAACTGTGAAAACACACATTTATAAAATATTGCATTAGTATTTCCCATGGCGTTTTTCAAACCAAGATGAGTTAGCTAGTTTGTTAATGAGGAAATATGTTTTCCTACTAACAATTTTCAACGCTTCAAGCAATTCTTTTTAGTTTTCATTTCAAAAATAGCCATAATTTGGTTTATTTCATTTATTTTCAGCTAATGTTTATACTCCCAAAACATATTCATAAATAGACTATACTCAGCTCCAGCACTGTGAATTCAACTGTTGGATATGAAACCTAATTTAAGATTATTAGTGATAAAATGATGAAAAAATGCCATGTTCTAAATAAAGCAGTCTTTTATAGGTTCAATAATCTTAATACACATTAGTTATAAAGTCAGGGTTCCGTTGAAAGAATGTTGATCACTTAATGTTCCATAGCCGATGAAAATTGGGAACCGCTGATCTAGGTATCTGATTGCTGTTGTGAATGTTAATTTGTCTGAAGTTTCAAAATTTTTCTGTTTTGACTAATATCACTGTTTCTGAAATTTATATTGGAATACATCATAGACAATTGCTAATTAGGTTACGAGAAATATTAAATGCTTAAATTGTACGAAAAAAAAATAAAATCATTTAGAACTTTGACTCATACTGTTTTATTTATTTTTACATAAATATTTTTCCAATTATAGCTTTTATTTACCACACAGAAGAAATAGTTCGTCTAAAGTAAGAACTCCCCTAGCCATTCGTCTGGACCCGTGGCGGTGGCTATGGTAACGAGATATAACTATTCCAAGTAGAGGTATGGGGTCACTGTTTAGGACAGCTTTTGGCTCCGATCGGCGAGAGAAAAAGAATCTTTCTTTTGTCGATTGTGTTAGCCCTAGACGAAGCTACCCTCCCTGAAATGTGCTATTCTTGTTTCCATAGCAGCAGACGGCCTCAGGTTTTGTGGCGGGGAAAGTTCTTACCGTAGACAAACTATATGCTTTCGAATGTTAAAATGTTTAGTGCCATTTAAGAGAGGAAAATTTTCTAAATTTATAAATAGTTCTTACAAATTTGGTACCAAATCGTGGAGAGTAATTGGATAACAAGTTATAACTAGGCACACAATGACTAAACTTTGTAAATAAGTGCGAAAATACACATTTGTACACAAGTACAGTGAATAACAATGGGTTCACGTACCTCGGGGAGAACCCGATGAACATGCTTGCTAAAAACTTAGAACATTTTCCTATAGATTTTTTTTTTGTTTTTAAGTCAGTTATTTAATAGAATCCTTTTCTATTCTTTTTTTTTTCGAATGGCAGGCACTGAACTTAATTCGTTTCACCTTAGAAGATGCCAAAGGTATTACTCATTTCGCGTTACCCAGTGGGCACCTGTGAACCAAAGTCACGGAGGCGAGTAGCATTGCACACTGCCACAAACCCGTTTATAGGGTGGGCCACATTTACACATCACAAACAACAGAGGACAACGCAAGAGAGAAACATCCATGCCCAGAACGGGATTCAAATCCGCGGCCATTGACTTCGCAGTCAGGCGTGCTAACCGCTCGGCCAACTGGCCGCCCTTTTTTATTCTAAATTGTTACATTTTTAGGACAATTGTGTCCCGAAGTCTTTTCTGTTGATGCAGCTATTACTGGTGAAGAAAAAGCTCTTATTGAAACTTCATAAAAATTAATTTACTGTAATTTTTTTTCAATGCAATTATTACTTAAGATTTTGATTTCTACATTTATAATTTTTTTTTTTTTTTGAATTAAAGGTAAGTTATTAATTTTGTAGTATTCAATTGTGAGCAGTTTTGTTTGAATTTCTTAAAATTTTGGGGAATTATTTAAACTCAAAGATTTGATTTGTAGGTGTTATTATTGGAGTATATCATAATATATACCGCAACCATATAGGTTCAAAATTAAAACACTTCTGAAAACATAATAAGCTCTCCTGAAAAGTTGTGATTTGCAGAAGTGTTTTAATTTTTAACCAGCGATATAATATGTAGGTAATGATTTTGTATTAATGTGCAAATTTTTGGTTTGAAAGATTTTGTTTTTCTCGCCACTTTAATTTATGTTTTCTTGTTTGATTGGTTTTTAAATTTATTGTTCTAAGTAATTAGTAAAAATTCAGCGAATTTTTTTACGGGAATAATCTTAACATAACAAGAGTTAAAACTTAAATCTAAAAATAGATTCTCTAATTGTTACGATTTTGAATAAATGTGACTTTTAAGTCGTTTTTCTTCCCCTGTAAATAAACTAAATTACTCCAATCTTAAGGACGCTATTGCTGATATTAATATCTGGGATATTTATCAAACTTCGTGTCAATGTGGTATTGCCTATATTGGATAAACTAAACGTACCCTTAATTAAACTTAATTCGTCTTGAAGAACAAGAAAGATACTTCCAAAATCAGAACAACAACCGATCTTCTATCATTCTCGCACTTGGAATTCAAATCACATGGTTTTCTATTAAAAAGAGTCATTCTATATTTTAAAATTTTCTAATATTTTAGTTTATGCATATTTTTTCTTTTTTTAATTGCATTGTATTTGCTTGCTTGCAACAAATAATTCTAAGGCGTGTGGCCTATACATTTATAAGGATAAAGTATTTTGGTAACTGTTGTCATTGGATGGAATGGTTTATTTTACATACTCGTGTAAATCCTCCTTACTAAACGTGTGAATACGCACACTTTAGAAGTAATACACACTCAGAAGAAATAAGAATTGAATTTATAAGAGTAAAAATAAAATGGTTATTCAAAAGTACTTTTGTATTCCTTACAAGGTACGAACTTTAACTTCCCATTAAGCTATCGGAGGCTTTATAGGTGACGTTAATAAGAATTGATTGCCATTTTACTATAGATATTCTGTTTATATAATATTTGAGTATATATACATAAACTTAATTTTGAATTTTTAAGAATAACCCATTTCAATCACTTGGGGAAGAAAATGGACAATAAAAATAATGTTGGTGCGGAAAATGTTATTTAAAAATATTATTGAAACTTTTTTTGAAAGGAAAGAAGTGACAAAAAATTGTTGACAAAGTTCCTTTTCTTTTCCAATGAAACGTTAAGTGTTCTTTTTTTTTTGTGTGACCACCATTCTCCGAACTTTTCGAACACCGCTTTGTATAAAAATAATAGAAAATTAATTTTAATCAGTGTAAAATCTTATAGTAACTCGGTGCATGATTCATATCGTAAAAAAATATCAATAATTTTCACAACAGCATAGTTTTACTAATAAAAACTTAATATTCATTCTTTGAATCATTAGAGTAAAAAAGTAACGAGAAATTAGACATTTTAAACAGTTTTTATTGAAGTTCCAAACAGTATTTATTAAAGCGTGCATAACGAAATACTTATATTTATATTATTATATAAAATAAAATACATTTCACATATACATTGGTAACCTTTTATTAATCATTTTTTTTTTTAAATTTCCTCCAGTAGATACAGAAATGGAGTTAGGGTCAAGAGTTTCTAAACTAAATGTTAACTGTTCGGCTTATCCTGTCAGTTAAGAATCTGCTCCGAAGATGAACTGTCTTTCCTGCTAAAAGAATAAAAAAATCAAATATTAGTTACTTAGTAAAATAAAATAAAAGTATAAATTAATTTCAAGATTAACCTTTATTTAAGCCATTGTATTGTAAAATACATTTGTCGAAGACAACTTTTGTCGTAGCTTTGAGATTAGATTTCATACAAAATTGTTATTGAAAAATTGCAATATTTTGTAAAAGTACTAGAAAAATTAATAGATAATGAAATTACTAAATGCAATTAATAGATTAATAATGCTTAATAAGATGTTTAATAATTAATGACTATAAACTAGTAATATGTATTAATATAATTAACGTTTATTAATAGTCACATTTTATTTTATAACCGTAGTTAAACAGCGGGCCTAATTTTGGTTTATGACTACTAAGGTTCAACTCCGTAGCCTTGCAATTTTGAATCCAATCCAGAAAACAAGGGAACTCCTGGATTAAGTTTAATGAGAAATTCGCCTTCGTGAAGGACTTTTTAATCGAACTAATCAGCATTTGCGTTATATGGAGTGGAAAACCTCCCGCAGTTAACCTGGTGGCAAAGGAACTCTAACTCATGATCCGTCTACCACTGAGGATATTTTACGTCAGCGCTTTGCTCGATGCGAGCCGGGTGTGGAATTCGTATCTATCAGCCATCACTGGGATTCGAACCCGGTTTACCTCATTGGAAGGCCAACGCTCTATCCCATAAGCTACCACAGCTCTAAAAAATGTAATTGAAAACTACGGAATATATAATTTATAAATTCTTTCTTTTGTTCCCTTATTTCCTTGTACACTCTGTGTTGCTATTTATAATCATCCCCCTTTTTAAACAATGTTTTGCATTTTTTATTTGGACCCATATTTTTCGCACAAGAACTAACTGAATTTTTTCAATGAATAAATTCGAAACAATCTTTTCAATATTTAACTAAACTCTGTCCCCAAAATGGAAAGACCAGAAAAAATGGTTTACTGCATTGAACTTAGGAAATCAGCTAGTTTATTTTTTTCAGTGTTTCAAAATCAGTTACAAAGTTTCTGAACGGACAGCGCTATTTATTTAAAAAGAACTTTAAAACAATGCTCGTCAGACCAGTCTAGCGACTGAAATTATTTACATGGATATCTGTTAGTTTTGTCATCGGATTGCACGCGTTGAGTTCCAAATGGTGGTTATTTTAAAAACGCTGAGCAGTTTTTCTCAATTTTTACCACTTCCATTATCACCAAAATGGATTTTTACGGCACACGAAAGTAAGAAAACCGTACTTTTCTCTCTCTCTCTATCTCCATTTTAATGATTTTTAAAACTGGGTCATGTTTAGAACAGTGTGATACAATAAAATAGCTCTAATTGAAAGTTTGGAAAAATGTAATTTATAAAATACTACTTGTTTCGATCGACATTTAAATTTAGTGAGGTAAATTATCTCGGTTATTACAACAAAATAGCTGGTATTAAAAAAGCATCAATACTGTTTACCATCCGCGACTTTCATTTATTTATAATGATGATTTTGTCCTTCGTTATGAGCATGTTTCAAATTCAAATCCAGTTAGCTAACAAAAAACACTGCTTGATCGCATTTTTGTCTTTATTTATAACAGAAAAACTCAAATATTTTACTTTCAGAATAATCAAAGCAAAGTTGAAATTGAGTCAATATCGGTATCCTAAACCATAATACGGTATAAATTTGCTGCGCAAAAAAGTATTAAATTTAAAAATATGTTCTCTGCATAAATATGTCGAGTCAAATTTTAGAAGCGTAGAAGAAGTTAAGATGTTGTCTAATCAGATTTATGAAGTATGATAATATGGCTTAACTTTTGGTATAGCCATATATATAGCCTTGGGCTATAGCCATATTCAAATTTTATTTAACCTTAATATGGTTCAATTAAGTTTGTCGCAAATTTAAATGATGTTATGGTTCAACGCACTCCAAATATTTTATTAGTGCGTGATTGTAATACAGTCTTACTGTTACATTTAAATGGCAAAAGTAAATGTTAGCGCTTAATGATGCAATTTGAAGATCCTCATTTCCTAGAATAACTAATTTCCTGGAATTCTAATTGCATTATTTTAAATTAACGAGGAAAAATCTAAAAAATGCTCATTCTGTGTACCCTTTCTCCTATTCTGAATGAATGGCAACATCGACGATTTTTGAATTATACTACCGAGTAATTAACAATTTTTAATTTATTCAATTAAAAAGTGGTATCTGACCTGAAGATTATTTGGAAGAAATTACTTGTAAGCTATCTGAAATTTCATCATTTTTATTTTCATATGAATGTTATGTTCCAGTTGTTTCTTTCTGTTTCCCTTTTTTGAATAACAAAAAAGTATAATTATTTATATGCTTTTACTCAACTGTTCTAAATTAAATTGATAACCTAGACACCTTACCTAATTGATAATAAAAGGGCAATTCTAGGAAGGGTATCTTGTTTCTCACCTAAAATAGTTCGACTTAAAATGGAGTGGTATATTTATTTAGTTTAACCTCTTTATGTAATTACAACCAGATTATGCAATGAAATAAATTTACTAATGTTAAGTACAAACTGCAGATAAATAAATAACAGCGAAAGGTTTTTTATGTTATTAAACTTACTTTATCTCTCTGATAGGAGGTTATCAATATTCACTATTTTTATGATTGTTGACAGTTCATAGAATGTCAATGTTACAATGTCAAAGAAAAAAATATTGCTATGTAGTATAGGATAATGAGATGATATCTTAGTAGTCCAATAAAATGTAGAAAAAAAACCTTGTTCTATATTCAATTAAGAACTACGTCTACAAAATTACGTTTCATGGCATAGTTGAAAGTCATGCCCTGTGATTTCAAAATTAATTTTAATAACATTTTTCCTTTGAATAAAGTGTGAATTAGAGCAACTTACTATTATTTTATTTTTATTCATATCATCTAACCTTTTTAAAAGCAAAATATTTATTTAATATATTTTTCATACTTTTTTTCTTCATTATTTTGCAAAAAAGTGAAAAATTTTATATTTAGAATTTTAATAATTTATGGTTATGAAATGCATCATAAAACACCGGTGTCTTTTTTTTGCGTTAAAGGTACAATCTTCCAAACATGGCTCACTTACAAGCAATAATTTTCAAATTTTTACTTATCTGCAGTTATTTTGATCAAAGAAAAACAATTATTTACAAGAAAATTAATTAAAAGGTAATAAATTAATTAAAAATTAAAATTTTCTTAATTTACAAAATTTATTAATAAATTTTTGAATTGGAATGAAAAAAAATTCTAACTATTTTTTTTTTTTTTTTAATTTTATATTTTAGTACTAATATAATTCTGATAATCTGACAGATTTGTGTTAGTAACTATTTGGCTGTTTTTTATAATTAAAAAAGTACAAAAGTATATTTTTCTGTTAGTTAGAGTGTCAGAAAAAAAACTATTTAAAAAAAGAGACGCTGTTGTCCCATCTGCGTCAAAGAGATGAAAATTTGTAGTTCTGAATATCACGAGAAAAATTTCATAAAATTATAAAGGTATAGTTTCTTAGATTCGTCCATCTACTATTGCGTGTTAAGTTAGATTTTTTACGTTATCTTTGTAGAGCAATATGTTTTGTTTAGATATAGTAGAAAAGCAAAATTTAATGAGTATTAAACTGAAAATACATTACTGGATTGCGTTAGGAGCTTTCATAGGGGAAATATCAGGTGTCTGGCATTTAAGACTGAAATGTTTTCGATAAGTATAAACATTTATGCTTTTATCATTATGAATAATTCTAAAAATGTGTTTAAAATTACTAAGATTGAAAACTATGGGAAAATAAATGCATGCAATTTTTGTATCCTTTAAACTATAAGCCAGCTTTCATTGGTACGTTATTTATAAGATTCGTAAATTTTGGCAAAGCAGCTTTTTTTTTTAAAAATTAATAAATATTTAAAAATTAATAAAAATTAATCTTTTATCATTTTTTTAAAATAATTTTTAAAAAAAATTAGTGGGGGAAAAATACTTATTTTAGCATTCCGTTAAAATATTAATAAATAATATTAAATAATTTACTCTGAATTTCTTTATAAATTTTACTTAAATAAGTTTCCTCTAGGTATGATAACAAGTTTTATTCAACTTTTTTGTTGCAATTTCAAGGTTCGTAAATCATTTAATTAACAAAGAAAGTGTGTATATCTGAATGTTAGATGGATTCTTGTCTGATTAGTTAATTTATTTTTATAAAATTAATTTAAATTCAAGGTTAATTAGTATAATTCTAAATAAAAGAATTTTTTTTTAAATTAATAAAAATTTAAGTAAAATTTAAAAATCAACTTATAGTAATTTTTAAACATATCTCTTAAATTATTTCAGGTATTTGAAGATTATTTGCACACTTTTTTTGTGTGAACTATTATTCATGTTTTGCTATCAAATATTTAACTGTTAAATTTTTTAAATAACTATATTAAATAAAATTTTATTACCTAATTTTAATAATTACTTTAAATAATATTAATAATAAAAAGTTCCATAAATTATTTCAGATAATATCAATAAATAAAAAATGCTATTAATTATTTCAAATAACTATTATAAAATATAATGTGGGGCTTATGATTATCTCAATCAATTATGCTGAATTCAAAACCCAAATAAAACCTTGTAAGAAATTATTTTTTGAAATCTTAACTATCTTCTAAGAAGAATTTAACTGAATGAAGTGTTTATTATAACTAAACTAAATATTTTTTTAAATCATTTTTTGAACAAAAATAGCTTATGTCATGTAAAAGTGTTAGTTTTCTTTTCTTTTATTAAGTCCACTTTATTTAATATTTTCTTTACATTAAAATTATTATACTTTTATTTTTGAATAATTTTTTTCAGAAACGTCTGCCTGTTTTTTAGAACCTGAGTAATTACCCTAGGTACATGGGTCACCCTTCATACGAAAACTCATAAATTACATTTTATGTTAAGTAAATATTTTAGGTTGTTTTGAAGCTTTTTCTTATAGTCTTCTTTAATAAGTTAAACCATTTTTATGACAAAAATATTACTCAGATATTTAACAATTAAAAAAAATCATAATTTACTATCTCGAATATGTGATAAAAGCCATTTTTTTTCATTATTATTATTTCACTTAAACTTTTTCTTGATTCTTTTTCATATTCTACAAAAATCAGCTCCACTAATACATTATGTTTAAATGTATATTTTCGATTATTTATTTGTAGTAAATTATATTAATTATTATTATTTTATTAATTATTATAATTCTAAGACGGATCAGTTCTGCTCTACTTTATTCGAATTTAGACGACATTCTATTCGACTAGGAAGAAATGTTAACTATTGAAACAATTATTGACATGAAATGTTAATTATTAAAGTACAAGCGTATTGTGTTATTATGTTAAAGTTTATAAACTAACTCTATATTTTACTAATTTTAGACATTTGCTATGCGTGCTAAAAATTTCTGTACAGAAACAATTAATTGACATATTAACTGAAATCGAAGGAGTATTTATCGAGTAAAAGTCATAACATCAATGAAATGACCGAAATCCGGAAAATGGCGAATTTCTCCAGTGAATGTTAACAATCACTTTGTCCGTTTGGTAAATGTCCGAAATAATTGTTATATTCGATTTGATATTAATTTATTTGTTGATATTCAAATATTTATTCTATATTTTAATATCCAATTAGGACAGATTAGGAAAAACATTAGCGTTCGGATACCGGGTAGTGGCCCCTAACCTTAAAAAAACATCACTGAAGGAAGTACCAGGCAAGAGTAGTGATTAAATTAATATTAAATCAGATTTAGCATATATTTCGGACATTTGCCAACATTCGGGACATTTTCGGGTATTTGATTGTTGACATTCACCGGTGAAAGTCGACTATCGCCAATTTCTGTCTTTTTACAGTAACATGGATACATGGAATTTAAATGGTAGTTTTTAAAGAACGCTACCATTTCAATTGCTTTCATTTTTTTTATAAATAAAAATAAAATCTTTCTTCTACATTATTCTCCCAATGTGCATAAAAACAAAATTGCACTGAAAGCATACGCTTGGTAAATTTAAGAAATATTTTTTCATTAGGTTATATTTGATGCCTAACTTAAACACAATCTATTTATATAATTCTAAACTTTCCATACCATATTTTTTAATGGAATTATAGAAAATAATTAATGAAATTTTTATTTATTTATATTATTTAAATAAATCTGCTTTAAATCGGAGGGGAAAATCTGAAGTAATAGTGGAATATTTAGTTTATAGTTTTTTTAAAACGTCTGGTTGTATTAGTCACAGAGGGCATCCTAAACGGTGTAGATTAGCATTGGAAGCAAAAACTAAGTGCTCGAGACTTAACAAAAGGGTCTTGAAATCCGAGATGACATTTTATCCGGGAAAGTCTTATGTATTTTACGTCATTCAGATTAAAAACACTTTTAATGTCCATTGCTGTAAAATTTATTGGAGATACCTTTTAAATACTGAATGGAAAAAGAGAGTTGGATATTAATCGTGAACTTAACACCAAAGAGAAGTCATGAATACGAAAATAAAAATTACGTAATTGAAAATAATGTATGCCAACACAGTTTCAATTTAAAATGGCTCCTTCCTTCAAACTTTACCGTGCCTTTATTAACTAATTATTTAATTAATTAAACTGCGAAGATCATCGACTACAATCGTTAGTTTTTAAGGGTATAATATGTTTTTCGCTGTCGTTGTTGCTTTAAGAATTAAAGTGAAATATGTTCTTTTTTTTTAGGAGATGGGGTTTTACTGAGTTGTCTCTAATACAGCAAATCTTAAGAATTAGTTTAAAAAAAACTTGAAATAGTGATGAATCATTTTATTTCAAGCTTTTAATGAAAAAAAATCGGAAATGTCTGGTGTTTTTTTTTTCCACACGGACAATCTTCGGAAGTTCATTAATATATGATGTTGCGAACTATTTACTAAACCTTGGAGGACATTACCATCATTGTTATCCCAGGTTTTAATGATGGCAGACTTCAATTCTGGAACAAACTGAGATCCTAAATTCCTTTTTGGTATATTCAGTCCTACTGATGTCAGCCCTCCCGTTTTCTTGGGAATATAGATCAGATGAAAGAGCAGGCACTTCATGGCTTGTACCTTATTATCCAAAAACCAACACTGTGAAGATTTTGCAACTTAAAGAGAAGTATTGTCCTGGTGGAAAATCCAACTTTGGGCCACCAATTTTCTCTGCAAGTGGCAATAAATGGATTTCTAGACTATTTTTTAGAACAGCCTAAATACAGCCAAAGGGATATGCTAGGTTATGCTATATTTTAAGCCTTCTCACCTAATTGTTAACCTCCACCTTGCTGTAAAGGAAATCGTCTTCATTTTTCATGTCATGGAAAATAGTATACACAAAACTGTCTGAATTATCTTAATTCTTTTATTTTCTACTCTCCTTTTGCTTGTGTATAGCTTTCAAAATAGGCTACTGATAATTTTTTTGTATTAAGTATGTTATATTTTGATGAAAAACAAGAAAATCTCCTCCAAATGGGCAACAATATGGAGACTCATAAATACTTTAAGAAAGGCTTCGGCTATGACGATAAACTTATTGTGGTTTTTCCTCACAGGTAGCATGAAGGTTATTGATAACCAAATAATGCTAAAATCTCTATTATTGCCATTTGAAGCGAGCATTGTCGACTGGAATCTAAATTTCCAGCAAGAGAATGCCTTCGTTTACTCGTATGGGGCAAATTTTCTAAAATGTAAGTTAGTTAATATTCGTTTCTCGAACACAAATTTAAAATTTGTAAATTGAAAAATCATTAAAATTTTAACTTTATTGTTTAAATTTTACATTTTAAGCCGATGGACTCAGTCTTTTTCTCAAATGGAGACATTAGCATTTTGCCGAACATAGGTTACTTTAAAAGCATCTGAAAAAAAAAGGAGTAATAAGGAGAAATTTTAAAACTCTATATTTGTTTACAATATATATTAACATCGAGTCTCCTAATTAAATATCCAGTCGTGTCCAAAAATCAAGGTGACATTATTTAGTTGGGACACACAGTATATGTATGTCACCAAACAAAAGTTTGTACATGACTTTCACTGAGATGGACGTATTAAAATTAAAATTTTAGATGATTATTAGTATTACTCATACTATTCATTTTGCTTGCATTTAATGAGAAATAACGTTTGACCGATAATTTTCTTTTTGAATTGAATTTTTCATCTCAATCAATCAATCAATAAATAGATAGATAAATAAATAAATAAAATGCAAATTCTATCCAGAAATATGCCTTCTTATACTTTTCAGATTTTTTTTTTTTTTTTTTGTAGTAAATTTTATTTTAAAGTGTTAGTTACGTGTTTTGATCAGAAAAAGCACATAACTAAAAACTTAATTAGAGTTTATTAAATACTGAAAAAGCATTTAATGGCTAACAATTGTTTAGGATTCTAGAAAAGAAAATTTAATCTTCTGAAATAATTGCTCATTTTCTGAAGCAAATTTTTTCATATTTTTATCTAATCATTTTTTAACGAAATACAAAGTACTTTATTAGGAAATTTTATACTCTATTGGATGACTGAATAACGATAAAATGAACGATAAAATTTTAAAAACCTTTTTTGTTTCGAATTATTTTTGAAAAAGAATTGTTGATTCAGAATGAGATTTAGAGAAAAAGGTTATTCTTCGAAAATAAAACAAAGTTTTGTTAAAAACCCATTCATTAAATTTAAGTTTGAAAACAATATTTATGAAATTAGTATTTTTTTTCTTTGATTCGACGTCAAAAAGGTTATCAAAATACATCAAATAACTTAAAAAATAAAGGTCTAAAATATTTGGAAATTATATAATTTAATTTCTCAAAAATAAAGAAATAATATTATCTCAGCAAATAAAGATATGAGGAAATGTCGATTCAATTTAGCCATGTTTGATCTACAGAAGCTGAAATCTTTTCTCTAAGCATACAAGATAGGTATACACAAAGATCAAATGTTTAACCTTTTTATTAGCAACAGTTTCTTTCTGTTACAATTAACGAGAATCATCCTTATTTGTTATAGTCTTCTTTTTTTACCAAATACCTATTTCTCAGTTCCTCAAGAAATTTTTACCTTTACTTCATAACAATTACTTAAAAAAATTATATATATATATGTGTATGGGCAGATCTCTAAAACCTCTTGATAATAATAGAAAATAATAGGCACGCTATTTTCACTCTTAGAATTGTTTGAAAATGTATAAATATCAGAAAATAATCGTGAACATCGAAAATTTTGATGCCCTTATAAGTATGAACAAAAAATTAAAATTTTTGAACTAATTTTTCTAGGTTTATAACCACAAACTGTCATTCGGTTAGATTACAATTACGATGTCAAAACCGTAATCAGACGCAGATCTAAAAAGTAAATGTTAAAATCACTCAAAATTTTGATCACACGTTTGTCATTGCCTAATTTATTTTCTGTGTTGTGTGCATCGCATTGCGTTGCATCTGAGAGTAAAGTTTTCGATCTATTCTCTAGGTTGTCCAAACCGTAACCTTGTCAAACAGTAACCTCAGGATTAATTAATTGAATTTAATATATTAGAACTTAGTTTTTTCTCTATCTTTTACTAATTGAAGATATTTTTTGACTGAAAATAATTAAAGTAAACCTTTTTATTCATTTTATAACGATTTAACTTTACATTAAAATTTTTCAATTCATTTATGATACTAATAATTTTTGATGAAAAATAAAGGGTAAATATGGATGAAATTATAAAGAAGAAAAAATNTTTTTTTTTCATTTGAAATTACTTTAAAATAAAGTAAATTTGTAAAATGATTTGCATACTTTAAAACTCAAAATTTATTAATTATTTTAAAATAAATTTAGAAAAAAAATAACTTTTATAAAAACATTTATAAAAGCTTAAAATAGATTTCTCTTATTAATTTTAAGACGTAGAAATCACTCTTTCACAAAGAGCCAAAGTAAGTCAAGATGCCACTTAAAAGATTTTTCTGAAGTTATTGGGTAATCATTTTTAGAAAAATACGCATTAATAAAATCTCTAAAATTCCCTATCGTCAGAATGGCGTCATCCTTGGAACATACCAAAATCCCTAATTTTTCCCATTTGAATGACGTTTGATTAAGTTGAGGATATTCTTGCAACCAATTCCTTTTCAGAATCTCTTTTTAAATATCAGGAGCCGCAAAAATGCGTGGCTTTTTCATATTTTCATGGCCATATAAATCTCTGCCAAATCCCAACATTCCTGGCATGGAAACCTACAGTTGTAATCCATGCAGATAATATTGAAATAATATATATATTAAATATATATATATTAAAAATGTAATATTTTAAATTTTTTTAATTAAAATACTGATATCAATCATCCCTTGTTACAGACTCACAAATAATAGAAAGTCCATATGAGTTCGAGTTCCTCAATAATTTTCTTTCGAAACTTAATATACAACTCCATGATGTGGGAATCAATTTTTTAAAATGAAATAAACTATTTTCTATCTTAAAAGTCAGAAAAACAGAAAATCGCGGATCTTGTTTAGATCGAACAGAATTTCAACTACAGCTTGAGGCAATTTTTGATATAGTATGCTCTGTTTTGTTAAAATATCTGTTCTCAGTCACGTTACACTGAGCTGTGAAAATTGAAATGGACTTTGAAATTAAGAACTAGTTTAAACGCCTTAATATGTGGACCAATTTTAAGAGTTGGAAATGTTTTTAAAAATAGTTCAAACTAGAAAACAGGCCTGCCTTTGATAAATAATTTGATGTATTATTATCATTATTTAATATTACCCATGAACTAGGTTTTTCTTTAGCTGTTAATTTAAACAAGATTTCTGTTTTACTTTAGACATAATTTTAATTTTTTCTGCAGCTTTTTATTTAAATATCAAAATCATTTACTTTACTTATTCGTGTAAACATAATTTATTCTGCTTTAACTTCAGCTTTTAATTTAAACATCATTTATTCTAATTTTATTTTATCTATTAATTTAAATATAATCCACCCTACTTTTACTTCAACTTTTCATTTAAACATCATTTATTCTAGTTTTATTTAATCTATTAATTTAAACATAACCCACCCTACTTTTACTTTAACTTTTAATTTAAAAATAATGTAATTTCCTTTATTTTTATTTTAGTCATTTATTAAAACATGATTTCGGCTTTTAATTTAGCTTGGCATTCACGTTAACCTATAATTTTCACATGATATATTAATTTAATCATTATTTACTTAACGTCAGCGTTTAACTTAAACATGAATCCAGTATTTCCGTTCAATAATAAATCAAATGCAAACATGAATTTTCAATGCAATCTCTTTTAAATACTATCTTTACAATACGTTGTTTCTCAAACTAGAAAATCTTTTATTTTTTATACTAGGGTAAATATGAATCTGAAAAAACTGCCTTCTTTTAGGATGTTTTCAAAGAAAGTTGCTTGTCTTTTGTGTGCATATTCAGCAAAATCATTTATGCATATTTTTAAAATAAGTGCTAAAAATGAGAGTACTTTTTGTTTACTGTACTATTTGCTTATATTGTGTGTTTACTGTGTTATTAGTTTAAAAGTCCTTATTCGCTCTGCTCACTAACCTTCATTCTTTGTAATTGTTTTCTTCTTCTGAAATATCAATAAGAAATGTTTATAAAATAGATAAATATTATAATTTAATGGAAGCAAACTTTTTATACATATTAACCGTAGCAAGATAAATGATTGCATGAATTTGAAATATTATCAACTGTACTTGAAAAAAAAATATTTAAACTTAGAAATACAGAATGTGCTGCGAAAACTAAATTAAAATGAAATAAAATAAAATAAAATAAAATAAAATAAAAACGAAGTAATGCATGAGAAGTAATTTTCATACTAGCTGAAATAGCTTATATTATACTGGCTGAATACCGTTCACCATACGTCGTGAATACACCGTGACCATACTATTAATAAATCAGAATTAAACCACACTACGATATCATGCATACGTAAAGACACAATTACTAAAGCTGAAAATAATTTTTATTTTTTTATTTTATTTATTTATTTTTTCTTTCTATTAATATTATTTTTTGTTCTTCCTGGTCCCTTTATGTTTTTGAAATAAGCAAAACACATTTTAATAAATTCACCCTATCAAAATAACGATTTACTGTATTCAGTATCTTTTGGAATGATATTATTGATCGAGGTCAACTCATGATGGTTAAAATTTGCCACAATTAAGAGATATTCTCTGGTACTTATCTTTTTGGGGGCTAATAAAACACCTCTTTCCTCATTATATTAAAACTGCACTGTTTCAATAGCTACCAAATATATTAATTCTACTTGACTGAAATTGTTAATAATAATTCGTATTGATTAAAATTACAGCAATTACCATAACATCAAAAGCGCCTATTGCAAAATCAGCTAAGAGGAAACCATACCACCGGAAAAACCTTTCGTCTCAAATTCTCTATCATCTTCATTACTTGAAGTTTCCATTGCTGATAAAAAAATGTTTTTTCAAAATATCAAAATCCAAACAAATTATTGGAAGAGAACTTCTCCATTGCTCATTCCTAGACTATCTTCTCATTTATACTCATTTGGATATTTTTGAAATTTATTTTCAATATTTGAAACTTCATAGCTTACTCTAGGATTATTTGAACTCACTTTTTCTATTATTTAAATTTTAAACTAGTTATGGAGGTAAAAAAGAATTTAGGACGAAAAGTTTCTGTCAAGGTATGGTGACCTCTTAAGCACAATTTGCGTCAATAAAAGTGTGGCGATTTTTTATGTTTCTCCTGAACGAATTATTACCATTTTTCCATTAATTTTACTTTTCAGCACATAAAGAAGCTCCCAAAAGCGTTCGTACATTTACGATTTTCAATTAAATAGGGCTTTACTCTTTTGTTTAAAATAACTATTTCAGATAGAGTATTTAATAATACGATCTATAACAGTAGGGGGAAAATGAGCGCTAAACCCCACTTTTATGGTTGAGGATTTCTCTTACTACAGTGCTATGGGATGAGTGCTTCACCCTACTTCGGATTGATGAAGCTATAAAGTTTAAAATACTGAAAAGAAATTTTCAAAATATCAACATGAAAATAAATTATGAGAAGATAACTTAGGATTACGCAATGAGGCAGTTCTCTTCCAATAATTTGTGCACATTTTAATATTTTGAATTTTTTTTTCAGTTTCTGAAACTTCATTGCTTACACTAGGTTTGTCCGAACTCACTTTTTCAGTACTTTAAATTTTAAATGAGTTATAGAGGTAAAATAGAATTTGCAATGAAAAATTTCTCCCGTGGTTATGGCCTCCTCTTGTCCTATTGTTGTCGGGCTAACTAGGAGAGGTTCAAGTAGTCTTTTCAATCATGAAACGGAAATTTTGGTTAGATTTTACTCGAAAACTCTTTCATAAATTCTTGACTCAGTAGATGATTCTAGAGTTACTTTGTCTTCTGAGATATGAAAAAGTTATTAAAACTACTTGAATCGAATGCGATAATGCAGCAATGTGTTCATAATACCGACCCTATGAAGACATTTCTCTTGAGCTCTTACAAAGAAATATTTGAAACAAAAATAAAATGACATTTTGATGAATAATTTGGACTAATCGCTACTTTTAAAGACTCGTTCATCCTTGACCAGATTTTGATGTTCGCATGTGAGAATCCCGCTCTTTTTTACTCATTTCCTCATTTTCTTATTTGAAAAAGAAAATAGATTTTTGAAGTTCATTTAAAGCATGAGTTCAGTTCAAGATCTTTCAGGTGGAAAATGATTTTCAGTTTACGTTCGAATTGTGCTATGTATTTTTAGATTAATTTCGAATTCCATCTAAAAATTTAAAATACTTTGAGTGCAAAAGGAGTTTTCTTCTTAAAAAGACTCTTTTATTTATGCATGATATTACAGGTAGAAAATTCTCTCGTAAACAATTTTAAGTAGGATTTAACATAGTATTTAGTTTCAAATTGATTGAAAAATTTATATTTATTTTATTATATTCTGAGAAGAAAGGAAAAAAACTAATTTATTATTATTATTATTTTGATTTTTTTTTCAATGGAATTTATCTGTTTTTCTTAATGTGTTAAAACAGTTCAGTTTGATGTTGCTTAAGTATTAAAAAAAAGGGGAAAATAAATTTAAGAACGCTTTAAGTAAAGCTTTGTAAAAAGTAAATTAAAATTATAAATTTGTTTTTTTTTTCATTGTAAAGATATGAACCTGAACAAAAGCGCAATTATGTTCTCCAAGCAACAGGCTATATTTTGTACTTTTGTTCTTATAGCATTGTTTATCTTAGAGTTTATAAGGTATGGTAAACCTTATTGTCTTATAAGGGGTTATAAGGTTTATCTTATAGTTTATACGATATATATTTCTAATTTTATACTAACTAAAAACTAATCTTTAATTTGAAATAGAAACTAATCCTTAATTTGAAAAAATTAAAGTTTTTTTTAAAATTAATTTGAACTTAATTAAATAAATCTGTAAAAAGGTTTTAAACAAAATGGTATTTATCCCTACCAATTTTTAAAATTAGTTACAAAATTTGTCAACAGATGGCACTGCCAATTAAAAAAAATCATTCCAAAATAACTATAATTTGTACCTTCGACATTTTACTGTTGGAAATCATATATTTAAGCTGAAATGCTGAAAGCATTCAGCCGTAAACATTGTTTCACAGTTTTTCACTTGCAGTCTGCAGGTACATCTGTTGACAAGATTTGTAGCTAATTTCGAAAATTTGTGAGATTAATACGAAAGTTTCCTTAGAAGAGCGCAGCAAACCATAACATAGCTATCACCTTCAATTTTTTATATGATTTTTCAATTCGTCCGTCATCTTTCGAACTTATTCTTGCCCATATTATAACCGTGTTTCCCTTCAGTTATTACTTCTGCGTTGTAAATGAATTTTTGTTTGTTCGAGTTTTTTATAGGTTTTATCTAAATTGATCAAAATGAAAGTCACTGTACAACACTGCTATGAATTAAAAATAGAAAACTTTGAAACATTCAATGATTTGTGAGTTTTTGTAATCAGGAGGCATATTAATTTAAACATGATTGCTTATTTTATGTGTGGGTTCTGTAAAATCAGACTTTTCCTTAGCTCTAAGATTTGACTTTGAAACTAGTAAATATTGTAAATGATCAATTAAAAAATAAAGTAAATTTAATTCATCGAGAAATTTATGATGAAAATGAGAGCTTACAGTTTTAAAACTGTGGGCTGATGATGAACTTATGATGGAAACTTGTGAACTTATGTGAAAACTTATGATGGAAATAAAAGCTTACTGTTTACTGTTTCCATTATGAATAAAATACAATTGCGAAGCAACCGCGATCATATCAATTTTGCTTAAAGAGAATATATAGAAGAGTGAATGAAATTCTGAACTATCAACATACTTTTAAAAAAGCACAACGCTGTCAGTTATAAATATTAAAATTTAGAGAGCTGAATTTCAAAAATTTAGAAGACATACGTGAAAAATATAGATACAACTTCTTTAAAATTCAATTTCTTATATTCGACCGGTTTTGATCATTTTTTTTTGTTTTGTCTTATAAAATTGCATTCTTTAAAATCATATATAATTTTTTATACCTTGCAATTCTAAATTTTTTCAACAATTATTAAGTGAAATAATAAATAATTATTACACATCATTTTTCAGTGAAATTACCTTTGGATTAACGAATTTATAATTCTGTGCAAAATTTTTTAAATCCGCTTAAAAAATTCTCGAGATATGGCGAAATACACAAAATGTGGAAATACACGATTAAGTGGTCCCAACTTTTGACCGCTCTCCTGATAAAACTACTGGGGCTATATCTCCCTGATTACGATTTCCTCATATATTTTGAGAGTCAGGAATCCAAATCCATGGAAAAAAAATTATGTTCAGTTGGATAAAGAACGTTTTTGTAACTGAAAATATCGTCTGCTCTAATTAATTAGCATATTTAAGATCCCCCATCGAACCATTAAGAATGAGTCCTAGTGAAGATCCGATTGTTAGACCAAAAGTTATTCACTGTGATCCTTTATTTTTATTTTGCTTGCCATTTAGCTTTGATTTTGATTTTGCTTTCCCAATAGCTTTCCCTTTCTCACCACTTTCTTTCGAGATAGGAACCAACTGGTACAACCCATCGGAAGCCAAAACCCAATTATCAGTAAATATTTTACAAATTCAAAGGATTAAAAGGGAGATTTAGCCTAGCATACGGAAAAAAGAGCAAAAGAAGTTATAAGATCCCTTTTAATTGGGACGTTTCCCAGAATGTTGGAGAAAAGGATAATTAAAGAAAGGGATAAGTCAATGCCAAACCCCTTTTTATGTACAACCCAAATCGAGACAGGAACAGAAACCATTTAAATCTTAAAAATCTTTATTTCAAGTGCTAAATTTTTATTAATAAATCTTTATAATAACAATATATCACAATAAGTCTCCATAGATAAAAAAGAATATCGTTACGTAATAACACTAATGTAATATTCCATTCATGGCATAAAAATCAAAGGCTTTTATGCAAGCGAATGAATAAATGCTTTGCAGAATAGCCAATTAAAAAGAAACTAGGATTAAAAACAACTGAAACATGGAAACAGTGTGAATTGGGAAGAATATGGTATTTACACGCCATTGAATATATTTAGCTTTTGGGACTCCATAATAGTGAAAACGCAAATTGCTTTAGTTTATCTTAATGGCTCGATCTGTGTAAAGAAATAATGATGGCCATTATGATTAGTGTTTGACTGGTTCATAGCGCCATGCTTTCATCTTCGCCAGATTCATTGTTTCTTCATTGAACAGGGTTGAAGAACACACAAAATGCAAATGATTTTAAGCTCTAATGAGATCGTTATGATGAAATCGCTTCCTGGAAAAAGTACAAGTTATCTGCTTTTTAACACTTTAATTTATGGATTTAAATGCGATTTAAAACTGTAATGTAAGAGCGAAACACAATTAGGAAGGAGTGTCCCCGGGGCCTTGCAATTTAAAAAAGGATTTGATATTAGAAATTTTAGCAAGAGGCCTAGTTTGTAAGAAGTTTTATGCTATTTTTGGCATAATAATTAGTGTTTCTATGATTAGAAACTTTAAAGAGAATTTGTAATTCAGTATCATTTACACCTTTGAGAAAGTCACGTGCTTCAAGTATTAATAATCTCAAGATTACTTACTGCATAAAATGAGAGAAGGCAATTCTTATGAACTTAAAATTTATCTTAGAATTTTTTTACAATTTTTTTTGCAAATTAGTTCTATTTCTGATTTTTTTCTTCAAAATTGAATACCATTATTAATAGTGTGTTTATACCAGTTTGATTTGATGTGTTATTGTTTTATGTCTTATTGAAACGTTATGTGCTTTCCTTTAATCGGTTTTAAGCACTGCACATACATATGCGGGTTTGAGAATTTTTGTTCATAAATATGACTTTAATTTAAACTTTAAAAATTACAGAGGAAGTCTTAAGTCAGTTTGTGAATTGCGTTTTGTGTGAAACAAGCTAACAATAATCTAGCTACCTGAGAGGAAAATCTTGTGAATCTCTCGTGATTTGATTTACACCCTACAACTAGTTCAGATCATCGACAAACATCGAAAGATCGGTCAAAAAGTCCGGTAAAAACTTCTAATAAATAACTTTTTTGTTCTCAATATTTTATTTTATACATCAACATAGTCTCCTTTTCGTAAAGAATGAATTATAGAGATCTTCAAACAATACCCACAAGTTTGTACAAAATATTTTACACTGCTACTTGGTATTTTCTAGGTGTTANATGCAAAATATATTATTATTGAAATTTAAATACCTTATTATTAAATAATAAGTAATTATGCATAAGTAGATATAATAAGTAAAGTAACTAAAGGTTTACTGCTACTTGTTTAATGAGATGGGTGTGCCTGGTGCTCGCTATATTGGGTTCAAAATTGGTCAATTTTGTAATTTTCGTAAAAAACTACAAAGTGTGCCATAGTTTTGTCGCGGGCTGTACTAATCCATATTATTAATTCTTACCTTCTTTTTTTGTGCATTTATAATTAAAATTGATATCTAAACCAAACGAATGGTTTTATCGAAACAATAACTAATTATCCAAAGCTATAAAAATTTTAATAAGGACACTGCAAATATTCAACACAATTTGCAAAGATAGCTGAAACTGCGTATGATATTTGCATTTGTAACGTCAATGCTCGTCACACGTGACATTTGGACAAGCGCACATATGCATATGACTTATAAACTGTGCTGAGTTCGTGCCACTGCGCGGTGGTACATAAATACTTGTTTCACCGCAATAAATATACGTTTATTAATTTATGTATTATAAAGAAACTGTTATTGAGTCAATTATAAAAAAAAAATCGCAAATTTTACATACTTAATTAGGTATGTCTGATTTGCGTATTGAGAACTGTTTTTTTTTTCGACGCACAATCGACCCATCCGATTCGGATCGACCCCCATTCGCCTCCCTGTCTCAGATCGACCCCCACTTTTGTTAAATAGACCCCTGGGGGTCTATATAGACCACTTTGGCGACCTCTGTTCTAGAGCTTACAAACAAGCAATAATATAAGAGCGTAATTCGGAGAAATGAGTGGATGAGGAAGCAATTAAGTGTCCAATCTATGCGATTTTGTTATCGCAACCATAGACCAAAGGTAACCAACTATGGTGCATGTGGCATTACAATAATAAAGAATCACTTTCCTTTTGGTCATAGAAGTCTACTTCATCTCGCTTTCGTTCTTTTAATCAAACCGATAATGCTGTGTAATATTCGATGTAGATAGTTTTTCTTTATTTCTAGATTATCAATAAATATATTTCCATGCACACCCCAAAAAACGTTAAATGGAACTTTCCCACTAAATGCTGTATTTGTAACCGATTCGGCAGCTTTCATCTTTTTCCCTTTATTAGCTGATTTCATACTTGAGTGTATGATATGCCCATATCACATACTAATTCAGAAAAATCCTGTTTATCCCTTCTAAACAATTAAAAACAGTACAATGAATCATCAATAAGTTGCTGATTTCCTTCTACTATGAGCAAAAGCAAATCTTATTTTCTTCCTACCCACAAGTTTGTACAAAATATTTTATACAGCTTATTTTGTATTTTCTAGGTGTTAGAAGTTTCCATTACCATCAATTTATGGTTACTCAATACAATTTTAAAGATTATTTTTAAAGTTTTCTGGTACAGTTATCTCATTTGGTCGTGCAGAACGTTCAGCAGCATTATTGCCAATACTTTATATCATTATTGCCATTTAAAATCAGCAAACCACGGATAAGTGATTGCTTTCGACGAAACAAGTTTCTTATACGTTTTTCAAGCAACTTTTTTTGCTTAAATGGTATTTTTCCCCCAAAATATGTTTGATTAACATATGAAATTTGGTTTTATCCTTGATTATTTTTTTACTTCTCATTTAGGCTCGAAACTTTTTACTGAAATTACGATACAAATTGAAATCACGATACGATACAACTTAATCCTACAATATCTCGATTGGTAAACAATAGTTGAAACCAAAAACAAGTTGACTGATTATTGACAAACCACTGACAAGTGATTGCTTTCGTCGGAACAAGTTTCTTATACGTTTTTCAAGCAATTTTTGATCTTAAATAGTATTTTTCCCATAACATTTATTTGATCAGCCTATGAAGTTCGGTTTTATTCCTTATTCTTTTTTGACTACTCATTTCGACTCGAAACTTTTTACCGAAATTACGATATCTGGGTATTGACCATTTCTGGGTATTTCTTTTTTGATATTTTTTGATCTATGATTCATCTATGAATAATTTTGGAATTCATATATGTCATCAGTAAAAAATACAAGTAAATCAATTTTAAAAAATATTTTTGAATTATACTTCATTGAATTAAAAATGCGCGTTTGTAAATTGTATTGTCGTTTAATCCCTGATCTGGCAAGGTACAAAATTGTTTTTAAGATTAATTTAATCCTATATCTTTTTAACAACACGCAAATACTTTAAAAATTCATTTAATCTTAAATTTTTTTATACGACAAAACGTAGAAAGAAATTTATCTCTCAGTTTTATGCTTATTTGACTTTGTAACATCGGCATTTCTCTCAAACCAATAGCACGGCGCAAATCGAATGTAGAAACTTATTTGCGCGATATAACCCAACACGTTTTATTTTAATTCAAAGTAAACAAACACTTTATTTCTTCCAAGAAAAACGTCAATGAATATGTGATCTTTCGCACCTGGCTTAAAATATAAATAAAGATATATTTGGGGACGATATAAAATTATACAAGTAAAAATAGTTATCATATTAAATTTAAAGGTGATATTTTACTAAAAAATGGTCCTCGTCCCTAGTTTTTTTTAAAAAATAAATTGTTTGCACAGAATTCAATGATTTATTAAACAAAATACTATATTTATAATTTCTTAAAACCTTGTTGATCAGTGGAAAAACCCTTTCAAATAAGTTAAAGTTTTAAAAGCTTATAAATAAGTTAGAAAACATTTAGCATCTAAATATAAAAATGAATGTAAAGAAAAAAAGTTTATGAAAATATAAATTCTGGTCTGTATTAATATTTAACTATCTAAAAATAGCATTTCTTACTACCCAATCAAATATACTAAAATTTTAAAATAAATTTATGAACAATTCTACGCTTTTTGTTTGAAACTTTATATTTAAATTGACTTACAATGCTAAGCTGGGTGTTTGTAAATCTTTTTAAATATTAACGTTCGATTTCTGCATTTATGAATTATATCCTATAAATGTAAGTATCTGGCAAAGTATTCTAAGTGGCCTTGGATTACGAGCTATTATTTTAAGAGAAATACTTTAAAAGTTAAATTTTTTGCGGACTTAAAATTTTGAAAACAATCGCAAAGAAAGGTTTTGAGTTTAAAATCAGAACAAACAGGCATTTATGGAGGATTCTGAAGAAGTCTTGCAATTATGTTACATGATGGGAAAATCATGAAGTTCTCTCATATTTATTTAAAAAAAACAACTCATAATCTACATACATAAAAAAACATTTTGCAATAAAACTGCATTTAAAAAATTATAATTTCAAATACTATAACTAAGCATACATGTCTCAAATTCGTTACAAATTCCCAACAATGAATTGTAAATAAACCTCACTATTTTTGAACTGAAATTATTTAAGAGTTCATAAATTGCTTTTAAAAATTAAATTTATTTGGTTGAATATTTGATCATGTAACTACTACATGTGACATGCGTCTAAAGGATATAATGAATCCATTGAAAATGATGGCGTGAGGTTTCGCCCTCTATTTTTGGCTCCCGTGATATTTTCGGGCTGAAGTGTTCAGTAGTAACGCGCCAATAAGAATAAAACTAAATCATTTCTTTTGCGAGGAAAACATTTCGTTTCTCATTTTACACATCAGATGGCAGTACCAAGATATTTTTAAGGTAATTGTAGATAGTTTATTTTAAACTAGATACGTCAGCACCAATCAAATATGTAATACAAAACCAAAAGCCAAAAAATAGGCACTTTTATGACCATTTTCTTGAAAATTAACCGATCGTTAAGGGGTTAAAATAATTTGCGTGATGGAGCCTAAAAATTAAGAATTTCTTCATAAGCAATCATGAAAGCTTTTAGCAAGTTATTATTTTGCAATTAAGAATCTGGAATAATGAATTAAAAAAATGTGAAGAGATTTTAGAATCGTAAAGGCACACAGCAAGTTAACTTAGTTTATTCTTCAGGAATCATGCTGGTTATAAATAGGTTCGAAATTTATCCTTCAGGATTGTTAAAGGTTATTTGCTAGTTAGTTTTTGGGAATCATAGATTCTATTAATATGTTATTAGATTTACTCTTCGGAATTCATTAGAGTTTAACATCATGTTCAGGCTAGAATAAGAAGTGTAAAACTTAGATAAAACGATTCGATTCATAACACCATGAAATCACATAGTTACATGTATTTTGAGAAATGAGTATAATAACCAAAATGAATTTTTTTTTTCAATTACATATTCATTCAATTATATTTTGAAAAATTATTAAATTTCTTTAAAAATAATGGCTACTTTTCTTCACTGTGAAAAAAGTATGGTCAAACCCAACAGAATATAGTAAAATTTACCGTGTTTCGGGCTTTATGGCAATACCAAAAAGCTCGGTCATTTTTGCTAAAATGCTTTGGTAATGAATTTGGTAAAATTAACAATGAAATATGGTTTTTATAATGAATGATAAAATTTGGTAAATTTGTCATGATACCCTAGAGAAAGGCATGAAAACCATTTATTCGGTTAAATTTACTTTTCAGCTTTGCTTTTTTTACTAAATGAATGGTAATAAGAGCTATAGTTTTGAAAACCAGAATTTCCGGTAAATCGTTACCCTAACGGAAAATTTTCTTAATGAAGGTTTAAATACCATATATTTAATCTTTATGAGCCAGAATTGTTTTGTTTTTACTACAAATGTTATTACCATACAGTATGGCAATTTAATTTTTTTTCTCCGTGTATAGTTTGCTAAACTACATTTTTTACTCTCTTTCATTTCATACACTACACTAATGTTCCTTTTCTTTTCCTTTTTTTGTAGCAAAGAAAAAATAAAAATGGATTATTTTTGCACAATATAAAGGGTATTTGATAGTCGTAGAAGTTTCTTTCATATTCTCTGCCAACTTTTATTCTCGGTAGCACGTGTTCCGGGACATTGCATCGAACAAAACATGGTTGATTTAATCGTTGAAGACAGTCTTCAACTTATTTCTGACAATTCCAATCGAGAAACGGTGTTTGTAGTTTATTCAAGCAATCTAATAGGTACTTTAGAATTTTGAGCCGATGCAAAAAACAGACGTGACTCGACCGTTAACGGACTATTCCCATTCTCAGAGTGATTTTTTAAGCTGACGAATTTTAAATTGATGTTGGGATGAATTTCGTTAAATCTTTTTGACTAGATTTTCTTTTAAAAATCATAATTTTTTTAAAAATTTTTTTTATCAAGATGCTGTTAATCACCAATTTTTTTAAAGTAATATAATGAAGTTATACGAAATTTCGGAACAACATTTATCATCCTTCAAGGGCCGAACCAAAACTGCATTGTTTGAGCTTATAAGAATTATACTAGGGAGCAATTTTTTTTTTCGTTTCAATTAGATATATCTGAGATATTTTCGGGTCGCTAATTTCAAATCTGTGATCGGTTTCTCTGCCCAAGCTACAGTTTTTTGTTTTTAGAAAAAAGACATTTGAAGCATTTTTTTTTTTTTGTTGATCGAAATGCGCAAGTTTATAAACGTTATGTATAATAGGGGATTACCTAAATATTGCGACGAACTTCTAGGCGAGTTAGGGCTCATCATTGGGATTAAAATCGCACAGGAACCTATTCTCGGAAATGACGTCGTACGCTGTTACAGGCGCTACCCAACTATGAGCTGTTGCTTCCTGTACTTCTGAACAGATCATAACAGGGGAAGCGCCCCTATGCGAAGGCATTTCCGGACATGGGTTCCTATGCAGTTTGAATCTTGATGATGTTCTCTAACTCCCTTAAAAGTTTGTCGCATTTATTAGGCGGCCTCCTATTAAATGTAACGTATTTAAGCTTGTGCATTTCTTCAAAAAATAAATCAAATAAGCTAATACTCCTTAAATAAAAAATCTATAGCTTTAGGAGCAAAATCGATTTCAGGTTTAAAAACGCCACTTCCGAATTAGACAAAATCTAGTATATGTATGAATGCGCCAAAAAAATGTGTCATGCGTTGACTTTGAGGCTATTTTGAGGCTTGAATAATTGCAAGTAGTTAACAGGCATTCAACGTATAAATCGAAACATATGTTTATATTATTCAAATAAAATATTAAACTTTAAGAACCGAATAAACAGAAGAAAAAAAACTAACATGAATAACCTACATACCTATTAAAAAGAAATCTGTTAAAAAATTTTCAAGGTAATTATTTTGTACCTTTTAATTTGAATTTAAAAATTGAATACATTTTCTGTTAGGTAATGTCGATTGTTTTAAAAAATCACATTTTAATTGTAAAAGCACATTGTTCTAGATAGTATAAATATTTAAATTAAATTGTAAAATACTGTTCATTTGTTAGATTTTAATTTCTGTTAAAGTTCAGCTTAACATAAGATGGCATTAATAGATAATTAAGATAAGTAGGATAAGATAGTAGATAATAAGATTAAGAGGCATTAATAGATAATTTAAATTGCTGCAAAATTTTGCAATTTTTAATAACACCAAAATATTAAAATAAATAAGTATTTTTTTTAAAAATAAAATCATAAAAAAATACACTCACGCGTATTCTTAATATTATCTCTTCTACAAAGCTATTATAGAGTATTAAATCTAATTTTTAATTAGGCTGCACTCAGCATGAGAATCGCAAGTGGAAAACCTGTATGCTTTAAATTTCCCTGTAGAGCATATTACGTCTAAATTTTAATTATGTTATTCTCATTTTAACGAATCGAAACAAGAAAATATGTCTCAGATCTGAAAAATGGCTTGTTTTCTCCCTTCATCATAATACTCTCTTCGTAAAATCGTTTATTTTTTAATAATTTTTGTCTGCTCGTTAACAATTGGATACAGAATTGAGAAAGTTTGCTTTATGTCCCTGAAGTATTCTTAAATTAAATAACCTTAGATAAAGAATAACTCTTCGCCGATTTAAGGAGCTACGGACAATAATTTATGCATATAGTGATAAAGATATTAAACATCGTTAAATTTGCTGATATCTTGTTTGTTTTTCTTCCTTTCTTTTTTGTGTTATAAAGATAAAGGCTTTTCGTTATATTAATTCATCGGAGATATAATATCGTATCATAATTGGTTTACATAAAGCCTTAACATCAATAAAAACTTTTTTCTCCATTTTTTCGAGAAAATTCAATAGAGCTTCACATTTTATGGGATTATTAAGTTTTTCTTTCGTCACAGCTTTTACTGTTCATGATTATTCACTTTAAAAAAATTTTGCGTCAGTTTATTTGATTATCTTAGGCAGTGTAATAGCTGCTATTAATTTTTTTTCCCTTTTACGTAATATAGCAGCAAAAAAATTATTTTTATGAAATTTATTTCTTAAATACATAAAGAGCAAGATACTTTTTTTACATAAAAAAAAGTTTTTCTATATCATTGTTTTCACCTTAATAATGAGGAGATCTCACGAGAATCGTCATTAAAATAATGAAATATGAAATACGTGTTATATATTTTATTACTAGCTGATTACCCGTTCCTCGTGTGGGATAAAAAAATAAACATAAATAAATCAGTACTAAATATATATATCTATATCTATATATCTATATATCTATATCTATATATCTATATCTATATATCTATATCTATATATCTATATCTATATATCTATATCTATATATCTATATCTATATATCTATATCTATATATCTATATCTATATATCTATATCTATATATCTATATCTATATATCTATATCTATATATCTATATCTATATATCTATATCTATATATCTATATCTATATATCTATATCTATATATCTATATCTATATATCTATATCTATATATCTATATCTATATATCTATATCTATATATCTATATCTATATATCTATATCTATATATCTATATCTATATATCTATATCTATATATCTATATCTATATATCTATATCTATATATCTATATCTATATATCTATATCTATATATCTATATCTATATATCTATATCTATATATCTATATCTATATATCTATATCTATATATCTATATCTATATATCTATATCTATATATCTATATCTATATATCTATATCTATATATCTATATCTATATATCTATATCTATATATCTATATCTATATATCTATATCTATATATCTATATCTATATATCTATATCTATATATCTATATCTATATATCTATATCTATATATCTATATCTATATATCTATATCTATATATCTATATCTATATATCTATATCTATATATCTATATCTATATATCTATATCTATATATCTATATCTATATATCTATATCTATATATCTATATCTATATATCTATATCTATATATCTATATCTATATATCTATATCTATATATCTATATCTATATATCTATATCTATATATCTATATCTATATATCTATATCTATATATCTATATCTATATATCTATATCTATATATCTATATCTATATATCTATATCTATATATCTATATCTATATATCTATATCTATATATCTATATCTATATATCTATATCTATATATCTNTAATGTTTTTGAAGAATATGAAGTTTTTACATTATCAAGTATATGTGCTTGTGGAAATTCAGTCCCTTGTGTACGCCCTCAATAGTGTCGTCCATTTTTCTTATATTTGGGGCCATAGCGTTGATCTCGGTAATGATAGAGCCACAAACGCTATGATTTGACAGTAATAGCAATACGCTCAAAAGCATACTCTCTCACTCAGCGGCGCGACAGCCCTTGCGGGACAAGGCCTACTGTGCCCATCTCAGTTTTCTTGACCTTGGGCTCTGGGGTGCAGGAGCAGATGTTCCGGTCAGGTGGTCAGCCGAACTCGGAACCCCCAGTGTTTAGTTCCCAAGCATGTTTGGTATTCATTTGTCGACCCACTGAAGGGATGAATGGCTGAGTCAGCCTTGCCCGGCCCGAGGATCGAACCAGGGACCTGTGGCATGACAGCGCGAAGCGCTACCACTCAGCCTCCGGGCGTCAAAAGCATAAGTATAAACAAAATACACAGATGGTCTTAAATAATCTTAAGAATACTAATTTGGCGAAGTAGTCCGCCTATGCTGCTACCATCACGTTGATCCTTCAGATAACCTGTCAGAACGAACAAAACATAATTAAGTGTTATAGAACGGGCAATAGATAACTTTTTTGATTAGAGCTACAAGCTAGCAAAAATTACTGATGTTATCTTTTAGATATTTGACATAACTGAATCGTCTATAATCTATTAAAAATACATGGGCTTACGCTAAGCCAATGAGAAAATTCCATTTTTTAAATTTCTCAGAATTTAAAATATAGTTAAAAAAAATCCAAAAATTGGACTTTGACATTTGTTTACAATTGTATTCCTTTAGTTTCAGGTTGAATGTCGTATTTTTTAGATATACGATATACCCGCAATTCGTTATACAGAAGTATACACTCATATTCTTTATTTTATAATGTGTATAGATTGCAAACTGTTATTTGACTGCAACCATGTAGAAGAATTATGTATGCGTAAACCAAATTAATGAAAATATTTTCTGAAAATGATTAAAACAAATTATTTTCTTTATAAAATTTATTGAGGACCTCTCTCTGTTGGATTTGTCACCTTATAAAATAAAGCTTTTTGGCAAATGATGCGCTTTGGGAATTCATATTTGGGATATAGAAAGATTTAAAAAAATTTGAACTATGTCATCCAAATAATGTACGTTAAAAGAATTTGAAGAGCATTATGATATAAAAAACGAAATAGGATAAAAACGTATTCAAAACTCATTCACTCAGTTTTACAGTTTCCCCTCGTGGACTCAATAATAGCAATTAAAACCATGCCGATGTGTTAAATCTTTACACGTTTGCTTAAAAGTCTCACGTAAATCGAGAGAAACGCTACTTTTATAACGACAGACAAAAAAATATTGAAATCATTTAAAGAATAAAATGGTAATTAATAATTCCCATGGAGGATAAAATATAATTATATATTAAATAACTGAACCATTTCATTTCCTTAACGCATCGTTGTAAAAACATGATTTTGAAATTCCGCTGTAGCCAATTTATCCACTTCGTGATTTTCTCTTCTTAAACGCGAAGAATTTATTACTCTTTCTCAAACAATTTACATAGGCTTATTACATTGTGTACCCAATCAGGATGGAGAGTCTTCACAAGTATTACCTTCATAGGGGTAAAAAATACCCGTTCCTAATTAATAGAAGTGTAATTAATTAGATAGCACTAAATTTTCTCTAAACAGTTCTTCAGCCTTTGGGAATTTGCTTTACATGCCTGAAACTTTAATGCAACTTCGATCGAAGTGTATTTTTGTGAAATTTTGTGTTACCCAGGTTTCTAAAGGCACCCAAATAGGGAAGAAAAGCTGTTTTAAAGTAATTGTGTTAGTGAGAAAGGGAAAAATATGATATTCAAGGGAATATTAAGCCATGCAGTTTAATTTATTAATATAATTGAGGGTTATTTCTCAGTGAATTTTTAAAAACTCTTAGCTTATTACATAAGATATCCAACAAAAAAAGTTACATATATGCATAATTTACTTAAACTATGTAAATTATTCTTTCTCAGCGAATTTTATCGGAAGTTAGTAATATAGCTGTATAGCTCAGTTGAGGATTAAAAATTAGACTAATGAATTAATTACAGTCAAATGACGCAATTATAGTTTACTTAAGGATTCAATTCATTAAGAAATGTAAGTTATGTATTATCTCAATACCAGAGCGTTACTGTGTTAAAAATGGAGAAAAAAAATCGTTAAAAAGCAGTTCAAGTTGCATTGTTATTTAAAATTCAGAGTGCTTTATTCATAGCGAACTTCGTTAATATTAGCAAAGTAATTTTCTGTTTTTGAAAAATAAGGGAATAAATATATGAAAATTAAATTTCTGTGCATTAAGATATTTTAAGTATGCAATAAAATATTCTTCTTAATTTTAGTTATTTTGACTCTTTATAGGGCTAAAATACATTCAAGAGAAAAGAAAATGTTTAGTTCTGAATGAGAAAAAAGCAATCAAATATTTAGTTTCTGCCAATTTTCGCCTCAATTTTCAAGAAAAAACTGTAAAATTAAAAAAATATTTTCCTTTTAATAAATTAAAGTTATTAATTATTGTGATTTTTGCATTAACTTCCAGCTTAACAGTAATTATTATAGATTGAAAAAAAATGCTGATGAAATATGCAAAGATAGAAATTGCAGAAAGGAAATCATATGATAAATTTCTCATAAATTATATTTTATGTGAAAAGCCCATAAAGTGAATTTTATTTGAAGAAACATTTAAAAAGTATGATTTTTTACAACAATATCAAACATGATATTTAAATAAAGTAATTATTAAAAAGTATAATATTTAAATACAAAATCATAAAATAAACATGCTATTGTGTAAATAAGCAAGGAAAAAAATATTTTAAAAAGAAAACTTGAATAAATATATTATTTAGTTAAAAAAAAATCGAAAAAATATAGCATTTCAGTAATGCATCATTAAATAAATATGATGTTGTAATAACCAAATATGATATTAATATTTTTTTTTTAAATTTTAAGCATTACATAAATACAACATTCTAATAATGATGTATTAAAAATATATGATGTTCAAAAGCAAAGATACATTAAATAAATGCAATATATTATTGAAAAAGCATTAAATGAATATGATGTTAAAATAAAAATATACTAAGACAATCATTTAAAAGAGCTGGAAATATATAGAACGAATGATCGTAACAAACCAAGTAAGATAAAAACTTCATTTGCCTGAAGAAAAAAAACAATTAAAAATATCTTTATAATGTTTTTGAAGAATATGAAGTTTTTACATTATCAAGTATATGTGCTTGTGGAAATTCAGTCCCTTGTGTACTCCCTCAATAGTGTCGTCCATTTTTCTTATATTTGGGGTCATAGCGTTGATCTCGGTAATGATAGAGCCACAAGCGCTATGATTTGACCAGTTGGTCAAAGACGCGACTTGCCTGATCTTTCAATGTCTGTCCCGTTATCACACTGGAAACATGCAGCTTGGGAAAAAATTATTTTGGAGTAGAACACTGAATTATTAGCTTCACCAAATGCTGTGTGGACTATAAGTTTTTTCCCAACTATTTTTCAACTGTTAAAGTGTAGGAAATTTTTCACTTACTTTAAATTAACTCAGATTCTAAGAGGAGATGGAAATTTTAACAGCTGCTTGCTTAGGTTTAATTTAGTGAATTGTAATTTTTGTTCTTGTGGTCAGGATGTTGTCACAATAGAACACATTATATTTTATTGTAATTTATATTCAAGTCAAAGAGAAGGCGTAAAAAGGGAACTGAGACACTCAGGTATTTCTTGGCTACCTGTTTCGTCCTTGTTCGTTAAAAGCGCTGTTTGTTAAAACCTAAATATTTTACTCAATTTTAAATTTTAATCTCTTTCTTTACAACATTACATAAGTACAACATTACATGTATTTTTCCCACTTACATCTGTAAGCATCATGTTATATTTTGTAGAGCATGAGAAGTTGTATAATGAATTAAAAAACAGTATATGTATTTTACCTTCTCAAATCTGTAATTAAAATATAAATGAATTTTTTCCTTCACATTACTGCGTCTTGAAAATCAAGCTATACTAAGTTATATTATTAATAATCAATATTGCATGAAACGTACGTGCGTACATGGTTATACAATCGAAGAATTCACTTTTCAAGGGTTGGCAAAAACATAAAGCGAAGTTGTTCAATATTATAATTAAACACTTAAACGAACGCGGTTAAAATTTTGATGGAATTTCTTTTTATACGTTGGTATAAGTATAGAGCAAAACAGTTAAACGCTCTTTTATTATTCCATATTTAAAGTTGCATTTTGTTTTAAGTTAAATTAAATTATGTTTTGTTGAAAGTTAAATTTTATTTTCTTTAAGTTAAAATTTGTTAGACTATAATCAAAAGCATGCAGAAAGCATCGTATAGCATAACGTAATGAAAATCATTTGTACGTAAAAACTAAATATATATTTTGAATTTTGTGGGGGGGATTGCATGAACTATTTATTCTAAACTTTAGTCTCCAAAAAAGTATGCAAAACTCGATTGAAGTGAATTATTTAATGAGCAAACGAAGCAATACGAAGAAAAGTCCGAAAGCAGTTCCGAGGGTTGCCGAGCGGCATCGAACAAGCAGCTGTGCCATATAATGCATTATTAATAAGGAATATGTAATGTTGTTGTAGAAATCAAAAAAATGAAAATTATTATGGAACATCTAGGAAAATTATGCAGGCTAAATGAAGTTTTATCTCAAAAGAGCAATTAAGTTATATTTGGCGAAATGCATCACTTGGTAATAATGGAAGTTAGATTTTGACTTGTCAATATAGCTTTAATTTTTCCTCTTACTATTACTTGAACAATTAATTGTATCAAAACACACGTTTATATCAGAATATTAATAATATTTATAATCTAAGCAAAAACACCGCATTTTAGTTTTAACAATAAACTGTAATGAAGTAGAAGTTAAAAAAAATTATCCTTTCATTTAAATTATTTCTGAAAATTTCTCGAATTTATTCCTCGTATTTGCTTTTAAATATATTTTAATAACTATATGGAAAAATAAAGCAACGCATTCTAAGTTAAAATTCTAAGTTTTATAAAAATTAAATTAATTAGCATAGTTTTAAATCTATTTTTCATTATAAAATCTTTAGGATTTTTCAGAGGATAAAAATTAAAATCCTTTGTGTGTAAAAATAATTTGCGGAAGTTTTTATTTATAGCGGAAAAAGTAAAATTAACAATAAAAAACTTGATAAATATTTTTTAGAATGCCATTTTAATTAATTAAGTCTTTTCAAGTCTAAATTCAAGAAAAAAAACACGTTCAAAAAGTAAATGCTTAAAATATTATTCATGATCATAGCGTTGGTTTTAATTATTTTTTAATGAATCCACATACTGTTAACAGTTTCATCAACAAATTTATTAAGTGCCTCTTTAAAGAGTTTTAATAAATTAGTTAGCTTCAATGTTTATGCGTAGGACAGTTTCTTCATTTAGGTATAAATAAATTTAGTAGGAATAGAACCTTACATAATTGCTTTCGCGAAAATTAAGACATAGTTGCATGTTTATAGCCATTGTAAAACATCAAAAGACCAATTTTTTTATACGAACTGATTTTGTAACAATATTAAAATTTATTTTGAAAATATAGTTTATGATATCAGATTAAATTAATTCAAAACTTAATTTATTTTAAATTATGAAGTACATTTTTCGGAAATTAATAAATGCTTTGCCAATGTTCCTTAAATATCAGAGTTAACTCTCAAAAGCTTATGATCGAGGTAAAAGCGTTAAAAAAAACTAAGAACCTTGCTTTAATTTACTAACAGCTCTTTACTTCTAATTTATTCTTGAATATAAATTTTACCGTTATTTGCCTTTTAGTAGCTGCTGCCAATTTTAATAACTTGAAGAATAACGTGGTAAGATTGTGATAAGATACAAAGGTTTTGTTTTAATTTGCGAGATGGTATTTTTTCTACCTTGATGATATTTATTTGGGTTTTTTTTTTCTTTTGCATCGATACGTTAAGCGAATAAAATGGTTCATTTTCTCAATGAACTACATTTTATACCTCCAGAGAATTAATAATTACTATTTTGTTCTTTTAATGATTTTTATATTTTTTGCCTGTCGTTATAAAAGTAGCTTTTCTCTCGATTTTCGTGAGCCCTTTTAAATAAACATCTAAAGATTTGAGCATAGATACGGTTTTGATTATCATTACTCTTATTTTATAACCGTCGTTGAACAGCCGACCCAATTTTATGGGTTTACGACTACTAACGTTCAACTCCGTAGCCTTGTAATTTTGAACCCAATCCGGAAGACAAGAGAACTTCTGGATCGAGTATTGGGAGAAATTTGCCTTCGCGGAGGATGTTTTGATGGAGCTAACCCGCATTTGCGTTACATGGAGAAGAAGACCACGAGAACCTTCCATGGTTAGCCTGACGGCAAGGGGACTCATGATCTGTCCCTGTCCATCACTGAGGATACTTTACGTCAACACTGTGGTCGGTGCAAGCCAGATGCGGAATTTATTTCGATCAGCCATTGCTGGGATTCGAACCCGGTTCACCTCATTGGATGGCGAACGCTTTATCCACTGAGACATCACGGCTCTTTTATGATGGTTGACTGTGTAAAGCAAAGCGCAGATGGCGAAAGGTGTTAAAATTCGTCTTAATACTTCCGGGTTATTACAAATAACAAATGAATTCGGAAAACTCCGCAAGCCACAAGGGAACTCCGGGATTAAGTTTAGAGAGAAATTCGCCTTCGTGAAGGACTTTTTAATCGAACTAATCAGCATTTACGTTATATGGAGAGGAAAACATCCCGTATTTAGCCTGGTGGCAAAGGAACTCTAACTCATGATCCGTCTACCACTGAGGATATTTCACGTCAGCACTGTGGTCGGTGCAAGCCGGATGCGGAATTCGTATCGACTGCGATTCGAACCCGGTTCGCCTCATTGGAAGGCGAACGCTCTATCCCCTGAGCCATCGCGGCTCTTTATTGCCATTATTAAGTCCATGAGGAAAAACCGTGAAATTCTAGCACTAATGTGGTATTTATTCAACCTTGATGGCGATTTGCTCTTTAGAAACGTCGGCCAAATTTCTTACACATAATTAAAATTTGAGTAGTAATGAACACAAACAAATAAAACATGGTGTTAATTCACCAGAAATGTTTTATTTCTGATTAATATTAAATAAAAATTTAATGATAATTTGTTTGTTAGTAGTGGTTGCAAAACCTTTTGCAAATTGTGAAATTTTCAAAATGCACCCTTTTATTTCTTCAAATACTTAAACCGTGATTTAAAAAATTAAGGCGATTAAAAGAGTATAATAGTATCGTTACCTGGCACTGTACATTATTAAGTGATTTTTATGAACATCAGGTAATTTCCGTAAATGAGTTCTTTCGATTTTACAATCATTTGCGGCAAACAACGTAATACGACACTGCAGATCATCTTTTTAGCAATGCTACACAATTTCTCTCTCAATTCTTCAATACAATCTTTCTCTTAATTATTTCTCTCTGGTACTTTATACATGACTTCGATTTAATTTTTTTAATCTCCGTTATCTATAAATTATTCATGTTTAAAGAAAAGCGTTCCAAAAGTGAGAACACATAAAGGGGGTTTCATATACCTTTTAAAATACTAATTATGTGACTAAATTTGTATCGACCATCCATCGCTGGCTTTCGAACCCGGTTTATCTCATTGGAAAGCGAACGCTCTGTTCCTTGGCTCTGCATAAAATTTTGTGCGAATCAGTTGAGAATTCCAGATTTGTTCACAGATTATACAAATAATCAAAAAATGCTTAGTATTTACAACGATATCTCTCCAAAAATTGTGTTTGTATTTTATTTCTAACCACAATTTTTATTTTTAGTTTCATACAGATGTTAGTGTACTGTGAAAAGTTTTAGTGTATCTCCACGCCAAAAATGGTGCTAACTACTTTACACAAAAATGGTGTGATAAAATGCTATCCATAACTCTTGGATTTAGTGTTTCACTACACCAGTGTCCTTTTATACTACATGTAAAGTAGCTTTTACACTACTTGGTGTATAGTAGCCACCACCACTTTTGATATTCAGCAATATTAAAATTTATAATTACAGTAAGGTGAGATAGACATAAGAGTCATCAAAGTTATTTTTATAATACACTATAAAGTAATAATCATTAATTTAAGATTCATATGTATGCAAATTATCAACAACAAAAATTAATTTTTAAATCAAGCATTCGAGTAGCACAGAGAGAATCTTGAGACGAGTTCGAACTAGGCTTAACAGAACGGAGGCGGATGAAAATTAAACATTTTAAAATCAGTTAACGCTGTCTTTCAAAACTCTGTCACCAAGGAAAATAAAAAAGCCATAGTTTAAGCGTCTTACATTTGAAGCAATGCGATGATTTTTAACTATATATATAAATAATCTTACTGTGAAGAATTATCTCGGCTTTAGAACAGACAAATAACTTAAATGTTTTAAAAATTATTAAACTTTTTTAAAGATCGCCAATTTGGCGACATTTTCCCGCCTAGATGAAAACTATCAAAATGAGCTCATGTAATGCAACATTGGAGAAAGTTTTTCAAGTTACTTTTATCAAGCAAAACATGTTACTTTTATCAAACATATTATTTGTGTTTTAGCTCTTGAATTCTGTGACTAAAGAGAATGGTTATATGCATGATTGATTAGTCCTTGATCCAGATTAACAATAACATCTTGGGCTAAAAATTAATACAATTGACTTTTATTACCTCAAACATTTGTAGTAATCAGCGTAACCTGTGAACTTGCAAATCATGGAATCATCTCCGGACAGCGCCACTCTGAAATCTTGCGTGGAATCTGAAAGGAAAAATACGTATGAAGTGGGAAAATCTAAAACAGCATAGAAAAACAATGGGAAGAACTTAAACGAAAATTTAGTTTCAAATTTGACTAGCTACGGAAGACAAAAATGATCTTTGCTCAAGTCTCATCAGAAAAAGTAATATAAAGTGTTTTTTTTTACCTGTGATTTATTTTAAAGTCAAGATCAGTATTGGTTCCACGCTAAGCTTTTAAAATAGCTTAATATGATAACGCCTTTGCCTTAGACCACTATTTCCACATCTTGGATTTCACTTTCTTTTATTTCCATAAAATTCTTTTTCTGCTGTTTGAGGAAGTCTGGAATTACCTACTGCACTTCCTTCCAAGACAAGGGCCGTTAACTTTTCTAAAACTTTTTTAGGGAACCAAAATCATGTAAATCACTTGGAGATAAATCATGACTGTAAGGTGGGTGCTCAAGTGTCTCCCATGTATCGCTTTAATCGCACCAATAAATGCCCGCTTATCATTTCTATTCTGTATGTCTTCTCCCATTTGCATTTTCAATCAAACAGCGACCAGCACTGAGCCTTGAGAGCCATTTCATGACAGATTTAGACCGACATGCTTGTCCCTACACATTCTTCATTCTCCACTGAGTGTTTACCAGTTATGTTAATACCATTGAAAACCTGTAGGATGAAGTTGAAAGAGCCATGCATCTATATCCGCAACCAGCTATTCCAATAGTCTCATACAATTAAAAACTGCTATGAGCTAGCCGCAAAAAATCCTATCATTATTTTATAGAGTCTATCCCAAAAAGAATCAAGGCACACATAAAAAAAAATCCTTTAAAATTACCGCGCTGTCTGGTATAACATTTCTGGTAAAAAAAAAAACAGCAACAATGCAGTTCTGGTACTAAAAACCTAAATATACGGTATTTAAACCATTCATTTGTTAATTTTTCCATTCATATGGTAACGGTATGCTGGAAATTCGGGTTTTCTAAATTACGGTTCTAAGTTAAATTCAAAGTTATGGTCAACTGAACCAAAGTACCGAATAAATGGTTTTTTTTACCACGCTTTAAGGTATCATGATTTACCACACTTATTATATTTAATCACATATTATAAAACTATATTTTACTACTAATTTTACCAAAATCATTAACAAAGCGCATTGGTAAAAAATAACAAGTTTTTTGGTGGCGCCCATAGAGCTGGAAATACAATGAATTGTACCATATTCTGATAGTTTTTACCATACTTTCCTTTCTCAGCGCATGAATTAGAAGAAACGGATGGTAAAAGAAGATATTGAGGTGTGGCCGCTCAGTACAAAAGTAAAACTCTTTAATATGCAGCACTTTAATGAGGCATTTGATAACTTATTTTTGGAAGTCTATGCCCTTAAAACAAATAAATTCCCTGTGTCAAATATTAACATGAAGCTTTAAATTGTTTTACTTATTTTTAAATTTTTTTAAAATATTAATATTTAGTTAATTTCAGCACTTAATCATCATTTCTTCGATGTTCTACCACCATATTTTCCGCATGGGGTCTAACCGGCGTTAATAATGTATCTCAGTGTTCGTCTACCATTGTTTTTGTTTCAAGCAAATGTATTTTTTTTTTAAAAAGAGATAAATTTCAGAATTTTAATTGTTTTTTTTTCCAAATTTATCGAAATTCGCAACCTCCTATAAAAATCCTTCAAACGAATCAATTGCATTTAAATACATATTATTTAATAGGAATTATTTGAAGCAGAAAAATATCAAATCTTTGTTGATACTTCCGTTTTTAATCAAGCTGTGACGAAAGAACATTTTTTTAGAACTGAGCATGATTTGCTATTATAGTAACATTATCTTTCATCATCAACCCCTATGACTATCAAAATTAGATAATCATTAAGCTCTTTAATACCTGCATTGTCTTTTATTTCATTGCTTCAATGTCAATGTTAATATTCCTTTAGATCAAAAATTAAAATCAGTGAGTGTTTATTTTAGAAATCTTTTTTTTATGCCAGTTAGAGAATAATTAGAATTATTGTATTTCTTAGTGAATAATCTTTTTTATTTGTGTTTCAAAAGACAAAAAGAGAATTTAAATTTTTTATATTTATTTATAAAAGTGGGCAAAACTCATATTATAAAGTCAATTATTTTAATTATTCTGTCACAATGTAGCATATATTTACAAATTTAATTAATGAGCTTGAAGCTTAGTTTCGATATTATAATGTTTAGTGCTTCGCCTGTATTAAAAGCACTACAATAAAAAGTCAAATTGATCTAATTTAAATTTAAAAATTTGAACCCTTAAAAATACTAAACTACTCATTGTTTTTAAAGTAATAATTTAGTAGAAACTTACATTCAAGCTGTAAATATGTGTACTTATTTTTAAAATAATGTAGACAGATAAAATTAATCTTATCTAATAACTTTACATGTCTTTTGTGTCTTTATTTAGTTTTAATATTATAATGTTAAAACTGATGACTTTTCTAGCATTTTAAGCACTTAAATAAAATCGTAATATTGATTTCATTGAAATTACAGAATTTAGACCTTTACGAAGATTTAACTACTTTATTGCTTTTTAAGTAATTAAATGGTAGGAATTCACATATAAATTGTAAATCTGTGCACTTATTTCTATAGTGGCACATTTATATAGACGTATAAAACTAATCTTAGTATTAGTACTTTTCAGTATTTTGAAAAAAATATATATGTATAAAGTTTATTTTGTCAGCAATGCAAAACTTGAACTTGCACAAATGTTTAACTACTTTATTATTTTTTTAAATAATTAATTAGTAAATGCATACACAAATCTTTTTTAAACTGTGTTCCTATTTTTATGGGGACATATTTACATAAACCTATAAAATGAGATTTATCCATTAAATTTGANTTAGAGAATAATTAGAATTATTGTATTTCTTAGTGAATAATCTTTTTTATTTGTGTTTCAAAAGACAAAAAGAGAATTTAAATTTTTTATATTTATTTATAAAAGTGGGCAAAACTCATATTATAAAGTCAATTATTTTAATTATTCTGTCACAATGTAGCATATATTTACAAAATATAATGTTTAGTACTTCGTCTGCTTTAAAAGCACTGAAACAAAAATTTTATATTGATTTAATTTAAATTAAGAAATTTGGACCTTTAAAAATTAAACTACTTATTGTTTATAAAGTAATTATGTAGTAGAAACTAACATTTAAACTGTAAATATGTGTACTTATTTTTAAAATAATGTAGTCATATAAAATTAATTTTATCTATTAATTTTACGTGTCTTTCATGTCTTTATTTAGTTTTGATATTATAGTGTAAAAACTCATGACTTTTCTAGCCTTTTAAGCATTTAAATAAAATCGTAATACTGATTTCATTGGAATTACCGAATTTAGACCTTTACGAAGATTTAACTACTTTATTACTTTTTAAATAATTAAATGATAGGAACTTACATATAAACTGTAAAATTGTGCACTTATTTCTATAATAGCACATTTATATAGACATATAAAATTAAGTATTAGTATTTTTTTCTGCATTTTAAATAAAAAATATATTTATAAAGTTTAATTGTCAGAACTACAAAACTTAAACTTACTCAAATGTTTAACTATTTTATTATTTTTTAAAGTAATTAATTAGTAAATGCATACACAAAAATTTTGCTAAACTGTGTTCTTATTTTTATGGAGACATATTTACATAGACCTATAAAATGAGATTTATCTATTAAATGTGAAAACGCATTTTAATGATCATTAAGATTTAAATCTTACGCCATAACAGATAAAAATAAGGACTCTTAATAACAGTTTTTTCTAAATAGGTTTTAAATCTTACTTTTTTATACATATAAAAATAAAATAATATCACTAATGATCACATGAAAGTTCCAAGAATAAGTCAGAGAATAACCGTGTGACGATAAACGAAATAAAAAAATTCTTCTAGGTTGATCGGAACCAAGAAGATTAATCTTTCTTTTTCACAAATCCAATAAAATGAACCAATTACCTATCGGCAAAACAAGGGATTAAACAGGAAGCACTTCGATAAATAATTCATATTTTCACGTGATATAATTAACAAGACTAAATATGCCTCCAATACTGTGTAAAAATGAATTTTCAGAAATAGCCATTTACTGCTAAGCAAACTTTTCGAAATACATGGCTTTATTAATTATATTATCCCTTTTAATAAATAGATCAAAAACTTTTGCTATATTTATGCAGTGATGAAGCAAAAATTGGAAATTCTTGAGTTGAAAGTTTATGACACAATTATTTCTCAGTGCATAGCTGACGGTATTAACGATTAATTTTGATCATCGTGTTATTTTGGAAAGTAATTATTTAAATTAAAAATTTTATTAAAAATTATACTTTCTGAATCTACCGGTTTCACATATGGTTTTCATAAGCTTAAACTTTATATTTTTTAAACATAGAGCGTATCCTGTGCATTACACTTTCAGATTTAAATTTTAAACTTTTAAATTTTTGTTTTAAATAGTATGCTTTTTTTAAACATTAATTCATTTAATTTTGTAAGAAATCGTATAAGAGTATTTTAAGTCACTAAATTATTTTTCGGTTTGTTTGTTTAGTCCTATACTTTAAAACTTTAAGGTTTTGTAATTCAATTTGTGTTATATTATCGCCATTACTTATTGTCTTAACACCGGTATCAAAATATAAAATGGTAATCCGTACAACAATGTAATATTCTAATTCATTGAGTTGTATAATATTGTAAACCATACAATAATATAAAATATCAATTCATACAATTATGTAAAATTCTAATCTAAACAATGTATCTATACAATTTGCGAATCCATTCAGTAATGCAAAATGCTAATCTAAACACTAATATAATAAGCTAATAAATACAATATGCCAATCCAAACAATAACATAATATGTTAATTTATACAACAATATAAAATGTGCCACGACGACTCAAGGGATAGAGTGCTTGCTTCCTAATGAGGTAACCGGGTTCGAATCCCAGCAATCGATGGTCGATACGAATACCGTATCCGGATGGCACCGACCACAGTGCTGACGAAAAAATATCGTCAGTAGTACACGGATCATAGGTTAAAGTTCCCTTGTTGTCAGGATAACCGTAGGAGGTTTTCTTGGCTTTCTATCCCATGTAACACAGATGCGGGTTAGATCTATCAGAAAGTCCTCTGCGAAGGCAAATTTTTCCAAATTTTTTATCCAAGAGTTCCTTTGTCTTCTGGATTGGGTTCAAAATTATAAGGCTATGGGATCGAACATTGGTAGTCGTAAACTCAAAACTGTGTCGGTCGCTCAACGACAATTGCAAAAAGATAAAATAATATGTTCACCCATAACACAATATAATATGGCAGACTCATATAGTTGTACTCGCTAAAATTTTATTTAAGGTCCGAACCCGTATTCGTAGGCGTTGGCATATTCATATGTATTTGCTATGCATGCATTATTAATAGTGTTCACAGTAAAAATGAGTCAATAAAAAAGTTTAATTATATCTTTCTTTATTAATGTGTATTATGCTTTTTATGAAATATTAGTCTTAGAAGTTAAAACTACTAAACTCTTTAATCTAAACTGACTACTTCTACTTTCATTATAAAACTGCATTTCAAACTTAAGATCAGTTACTTTTATAATCAACTTATACATTTTTCATTTATCCAAATTTGTACGTAAATAGGCTATGTTTTATTAAGAAGCATAACTTATGAAGATTTTATCGCGACAAACTATTGCATAAATAATGCTAAAACTAAGTAGTATAATCACTAAGTAACTAAATAATAAATTTTTAATTTAAAAGCATCCATTAAAAATGGATAAACAAATTTTTAAGAGCTTGTGATCAAATCAGTTTAAATAATCTCTATTCTGAAGAATTTTCTCTTCAAAAGTTTCTCTTAACAGCTAAAAACTGAAGAAGATATTTTTATCTTCTTTAAATTGTTTCATGGATTAATGTCAAGTGACAATATTTTATACTGATGAAAATTAATATGGTTTGGAAATATTATTAATTACATTTGCTTGTAGACTGATTAAGAGTTAAATTTTAAAACATTGTAACTTGCATAAAAATATGAAAATTTTATCTTTAAGATATACAAAATTGCTCATAAATAGCTATTGTCATAGCTACTACAAATTAAAAAATGGATACTCAAATTTCACGAAACTTTCTTCATTTGCGACGAAACTGTTTCCTGATATATGCTCCGAGTGAATATTTCGTCAAAGTGACTCGTCACTTCCTCACGAAAACGAATTTCGTCATTCTATTTTTTCTTCCAAAAAAAACAAACAAATTTGCCAAACTTTTGTGATGGCTATTTTTTTTTTAACAGCCACTTTATCGTGGGCAACATACTGAGTCAATGTCACCTTAATAATACAAGAAAGATAAATAGAACAATAAGATAAATTTCCCCTGTACCTGAGGCGGAATTCGAACCCGGGTTATTCGTGGTACGAGGCAAACTCCTCAGGCACTATACAACCCGGTCAGCTTATATTATTTTTTTTATTTCTGACCACCTTGTCTTCTAGTTTTATTCTAGTTAACAATCTCGCACAATGCACTATGATGAGGTTTCGAGTTAGGATACATTTTCGTCATATATTTGAGAGTTCTCCTTTTGTCACACACCGCGTGATTTCGTGACGAAATAATTCTCATAATTAACGAAATATAGCTAAAAGATTGCTGAATCGTCAAAAGTAAGAGCTTTATTTCTGAGAGTGAGCTTGATCAAAATAAAAGAGTTCATAAACGCGAGTCTCTATTACAAAATTTAATTAACTGCAGAAATGCAAATACTTTATTTAAAATTTTAACTAAATCATTCACATAATATAAATTTTTATATGAAACAGATATATTAATTGATTAATTAATTCTAGAAGCATTCAAAACAGCATATTTTACTAAATAATGACTATTTTTAGCATTACTCATTGTATATATTTTTTTTTTGAAAATTGTAATTCATTTTAAGGAAAAATAACTGATTTTTTTAAAGCTTATTCCAGATAGGATAATACAATAGAGCTAGTAATATTAATAATAGAATGACGTATAATAGAACTTCTGCAACTAAAGATAAAAAGGTTTTTCGACAAATGGGAAATGCTAAATATGTATATCACTGATGTCTGAATTTGATTATTCCCTTTGCTAGAAACTAATTAAATATTTTCCATTTAATTAGATCAGAATTCAAGGTGTATTTAGAGTATTCCGTCAGATTTCAGATAAATCAATCTACATATTTCCAATTTCAATATGTAAAATTGTGACTTCCTCAATAACAATCACAGTTATCTAGTAGTAATCAGTCTTAAATAAAAATAGGAGATATTGTTTTTGAAAATATGTTGTCACAACTATTAATTGAATTATTTTTAGTTATTGATCTTGTTTAGTTTTTTGTTCTTAATCAATTTAACTTTACTTAGTATGCATTAATACGAGCTCAGAATTGTGAATTGAATTGTATGGTAATTTATTTCTCTCTCTTTTTCTTCGAGTTTAAAATGTAGGAAAAGTCTGCATTCATACGTCAATAAAAAATATATTTCAACCAAGTTTTACATTTTGATCACGTTAGACACAATTTGAAGAAAAATATATGGTTCTTAAGAAAAAAGTAATTCTATGCTTTGAGTAAATAAATTTGTAATTGTCGCATTTTCAGAATTAAATTTGAGGTAAATAAAATGTATTCAAAACACGTTTCGAACAAAAACTAATACTCTAGTTGTTTTAAGGCTGCAAAATATTCCATGCTAATTAAAACGCATTTAATTTATACATACATTCACATGAATACAAAAATTTCTTATCTTGTGTTATCTTGGCACTATTTCTTATCTTGGTTCTATTTCTTATCTTGGAATAACAGATTTTCCAAAGTTGAATTAGCTAAGCTGAATTTACTCAGTATTTCAAATGGAATTTTTAAAATTTGAAAAAATTTAAAATTGCTTTTATTAAGTGGAATACTAGGGAAGAGTGGGGTCAATTGTAACAGGGTACGATTGTAACAGAGCAAAAATTTTCTAGATTTGGTTCCTAGGTGGCGCACAAGGTGTATTTAGTAAACCTACATGTACACCCATGCTGGCAACCATTTTTATGTACTTTTGAAAGAGTTACATTACAGAAGATATTTTCATGCTACGTAAGTACTTTTTTGGTATTAGAATATTATATTGTAACGAAGCAATTTTGTTTAAACAACTAAAAATTATTAACCGAATATGTAAGTGAACACCTTAATTAACATTTAAAAAAAATTAGTTTTCTTAATAAACTAGCATTGTTTTTAACAAATGAAGCTGAAATGCCGTCTTGGGGACGATTGTAACAGCTGAAAATAAATAATCGTATGTTTACAAACCATTACTTAACTTTTTAAGAACCACCTATAGTTTCCTACATCATTTATATTATGTTGCATGTGCATTATTTTATTTGTCACCTTTCACAGCATAAATTAAAATTTTTAACCCCTTAAAGTTAAAAGTTTAACCCTTTAGGTCTCTGCTCATTATTATTTTTACTCCTAAAATATCACTACTATTTTGATCAATAAAAAAATATATCACAACTATGATAATATGTATAATTAACTATGTTTTAGTTGAATTTATGAACTGTTACAATTGACCCCGTAAGTGGGGACAATTGTAACAAGTGCACGACTGTCAAAAATTGTTAATAACTAATATAATAACATTTAAAATAAGGTATTTATTTTTTTTTCTAGTAGAGGATAGTCTACTTTACTCGTCTGTCAATTAATACTAATAATATATTGGATTTTTTGTTAGTTAAAAATATTTAAGTAAAAAATGTTACAATTGACCCCACTCTCCCCTACTAAATATTTCATATTTCATTGAAAAAATTGTATACTTAGAGTACACTGTAGAAAGTTGCTGTTTAAACAAAGAATAATACAGAAGAAATATTTTTTTTTTAAAATAAGCTATTTTTAAATGAAAAGATTATCATATTTAATTTATATATTTAACTTCTTTTATCTAACAAAAAAATTTACTTCGAGGATTTGGCATTAGACTTCAAATTAGAAACTTTGAAAATTAATTTTGAAGTACCTGCAAGGGGTGGTAAAACACTTCTCCTCCCATAACGTCCATTAGGATAAAACTGTTGGGCCCTTCCTTCACACAGTAGGGCTGAACAAAGGATGGTCAGTACCGCAATGGCTAGAATTTTCGAAAACGGCACAACTCCGAACATTATCTAGAAAAATAAAATGTAACATTAGTTCTTGAAAGAAATAATCAATAAAAAAAAATCAAATCAAATATTTTTGATGAAAGCTTTCAAGATAAAATTGTTGGTCTTTATATTTTCAACAATTTATTGGCATCAGACATGTGACACTTCATAAAAATAATTGAAAAGAACGAACATTTTTTCTTTAAAGAATTGAAGAAATGAACAATGCTAGTTTAAGCACGTTTGCATTCAGAAAAGTTTTGATTTTGAAAACTAAATGTTATTTTCCGTTGTTACAGATGAGAAAAGTAAAAATAAAAACTACAGCACTGGTTTTTGTTTTCGAAAAACTTATTTTGGGAAACATTTTTTCTTGCGTTTCAATTATGAAATCATCATTTTTAAATCACTACGGCCTATATGTTTCAAGAAACAGAATGACATGATGCACGACAGAGCAACAAAAAAAAAAGAAACATTTTGAGTGGAATAAAAACCGAAATCATTTCTGATTTCAAATGTAGCCAAACCGAAATAAAATATATTAAAACAAGATAAATTCTTAAATATATAAAAAATTATTGAAACAAATATAGCAATAAATATTTACATGAATATATAGATAAACATGTATATAAAAAATAAAACGAAATTATTATACACAGTAAAAAAATTTGGTGTATTTTTGTGCTGAGGTAGACTAAATATATTTTTAAATACAGAACTATAATTATGGTGTAAGAAATTATATAAAATTCATAAAATATCGATTATTTGAAGGAATTAGGGCGAATATGATACTTTTTTTTGAAAAAAAATTTTTTTTCGCGATGAAGCCATTGAATCGATTCTAATGCGGCTGAAAATGTGCTATCAGTACAAAAAAATGAATAAATAATTAAATGAAACTATAACCGTGAAAATAACAATAAAAAAGTTTACTACATGCACTGTAAAAATTTTGTAGTTTACCTTAACACCAAAAATGGAGATAATATACACCAAAACAGTTTACAGTGTATAAACTAAATAATCTGTAGATTTCCAAATATGGCTCAAACTGAATGACGTAGGCAACTATGACCAAATAATTTAATTTAACACTGCAGAGTATGACCTAAAATAACGAGGCAAACGCGTGACAAAAAAAAAAACCAAAATATGTCGAAAACGAAACAGAAGCAAAATCTATTTGAAGAAATATTATTTCTGGAACTAAATTGGAAATGAATACTCGAATAGTTTGATTAAAATATCATGATCGGAACAGGAATAGCAAGATACATAATATGGTCATCATTAGAATATAATATCTAGCTAAAAACAGAATATCAATTTTGAATTTTTAAGAGTTTGAAGCTGAAACAAACATCATTGCAGTGGAAAGTACGCCTTTGAATCTAGGGATAATTTATAATCCACAATAAATCACAATTATTCGCGTAATGTAGCTAAAGATTATTCTAATACTGAATAACAACTGCATTTGGCCAAAAGTATGAAAATATTAACTTAGCAAGATGTTTAATTTTAAACAATTATTTGTTAATTATTTCATATGACTTCTGTAAGTATGGTTACGACTGTTTGACATCAGGTAAAAATAACTTTTAAATCCCTTTTAATTCGTAATTAATGAAAGATTAAAATAGCCTTTCCTCTAAGCTTTAATTTAAAATTAAAATTACTACATATTTAGTTGTTTATTCACGAAACTATATTAATTTTAATAAAAACAAATTCTGCACTTCGAATTAAAAATGCAGTAAATGAAATTAATTTTGGTATAATGACAAAAATAATGATTTCGTTTTTATTTGTTCCTAATATTTCAACTAAATTAATGTTCAAAATTATAATTTTAAGGAACATTTTTATGAGTTCCATTAACCTCAATATTTACCAAGATTTATAAACCATTTTTGAACTCAAATAATGCATAAACATTACGAGATAAACGTGTTTTTCTGAAGTTCCGTTCCTAATTTATAAATTTCAAATTTGATGTACACACTAAAATTTTCTCTGTTAAAATCTTATCGTAAAACAAACGGCAGTAGTCTTCCCATCCAATTCACCGTGAAGTTTAAGGAAAAGAGCATTTTTTATATTTTCGGTTTTGAAACCGTTTACAAATAGTATGGTTTTAAAACCATGAATACAGAACTACATGGTTTTTTTAAACATTTACAACTAGCATAGTTTCAAAATAGTAAAATGTTTTTAACTGGACATGAGAGCTAGGCTTTTCGTAAGGTAATGGGCATTGAAGAGTGCGGAGCACTATTGGGGAGTGCAGAACTCTGGAAACTCTTTATGTGTTGAAGGAAATTGGGGAAATATTGTACTGTCATCGCTAGGACTCGAACCCCAGTTCTGTTGATCATGAAACTGACCAACAGATTGGCCCTCTCGGCTACAACATGTACGCGGTTGCAAAGAACTAAGTGGCTTCATTAGAGGAGTTTAGTTGGTGCGATAAAATTCTGGTTGTTCAGCCGTATTTGGTGAAAGCAGTTAATAAACGGTTTTTATCACAGTTAACAGTTTAATTACCATCTTATTTATGATTATTCGACTATTTTGAAAATTAAAATTAAATAAATTGTTATTTAACCATTTGTTCCAAGAAATTTCCAGCAGTATATTCTCATTACTGTATTTTGTTGCAAGCATATATCTGGCTTTTATGATAGTTTCATTTGTAAATTTAACTCTATGTACTGATTTGTCATACTCCCTGCTCGCTACAATCGATATCTTCCAAAATTCTTTCGCTATCTTGCAAAATTTCTTTATATTGCTCACGTAATTTTGCGCTGACGCATGAGCACTTTTCTGACACTGAGTCAAACGCACTTCAGGTACGTGTGTGCAACTACTTCAAATCTTACGTACTGAATGGTTAGTAAAATTGTGTAATTTTTATCTAGTTAACGTTAATCAACAAGTTCTTTTCTTTAAAGAAATATACAAATGCAAGAAGTTGTAAAAGTGTAGATTATGACAATCAATATAAGAAAATTTTTCGGACTAATTGTAGTTTTTCTAAAATATATAACGCAGAATTTTTTTTTATCTTGCATTATACTGAAATCTAAGTCCCTAGTAAATAATAATAAAAATATATACCAAATAGGCAAATATTTTACTTTAAATAAATCTTTAGTATTGGTTATTTTGCTTATCATAATATAATCATTAATATAAGAACTTTATCGCTTTTGAGAAGATTTTTATTCAAGTTTTCGAAAATTAAATGAAAAATGCGTTAACCGTAAAAATGCAAATTACTTGCATTAAAATAGTTATATTATAATTCCAAAGATTTAGTATTTTAAATTTAAAATATTATGCTATATCAAAACATATTGTACTGAAGAGTTTTTATAATCCCCTGTTATGTTTTAATTCAAATCCTAAACTGCGAAATAATTATCAAAAAATAAAATAGCTTTTAAAACAAGAGCATACTAGACTTTTTTTTTTCTTTGTAAATGTAGGTATGAAAATATATATAAATTTTTTTCTTGTACAAAGTGCTGCTAATTCTGAATACAACAGCAATTTAAATGTCTTTTAAATTAGAAAATCACACAGATTTTAATAAATTTTAACATTTTTCATGTTACTGTTCATTATTAGAAAATGCTTTACATACCCAACTATTTCAAAACAAGCAGATTTATTAATATGTTTTATGGACAAAATAAATAGGAACATAATATTAATAAGCTGTTAATCGTTTTAAAAAAAGACAATAAATATTTGGTATCATCATAGAGATATTAATGAAAATATTTATCATGTCATGAGATACTATAAGAATTAATTATTATGGAAATTGTACTTGTAAATTTCTGCTTAATAAGAATTTTTTTTATATAGTTAGAATTAAAGTAAAAATTTAACTAAAATAGTCTATTTAACAGATTTGTAGTGTAATTTTTTTTAAAAGTAAAGTCTATTAAAATTGTTCAATATTCAGGCGAAAATTAATTGAATTTTAATATGTTATGAGTAAAAATTCCTTCACAAAATATAAACTGCCGACAAAAATATATGCTTTGCAGCATTTTTTTTTCATTTATTTATTTATTTATCTTTTGTTAAGGTTATTGAAATTTTTAAATCGGGTTTACTTCGAGCTTTTAAAAATTTAAATGATACGAAATATCATGTTATTCTATATATAAGTCAGCCATTAATTTGCGACTAAAAAATTAATTTGAGGCAAATACTAAGAATGAATGAATTGACTTAGGCGATCCATTCTCATAAAGCTCAGACACTGACAAAGATGACTCGTCTTCATGCACTGTTAGAAATTTCTCGGAAGAAATGGTTAAAAAAATTTTTTTCATTATTATTTTATTATATTCAAGCAAAACAGTCAAGTATGCATAATTGATATGGTATTCAAACTGTTAACTGTGAAAAAAAAACCATTTATTAACTGATTTTATCTACTACGGTTAAACCAGAGCTTTAACGCACCATTTAGGCCCACCTAATCAAGCCACTCATTTCCCGGCAGCTGTGTCAATCTTTCAGCCGCGAGAGCAAATCTTTCAGTCACAGGACAGACTGAACTAGGGTTCGTGACCCAGCGTTGACACCACAGTGTTTTCGCCGTTCCCTTCAACACATAAAGTTCCCTTCAACACTATAATGTCCATTACCTAACGAAAAGCCTAGCTCCAATATCTAGTTAAATTTCTTAACATCGTGCTAGTTTGTAAATGGCTAAAAACCCGTATATTTTTGTATCCATGGTATTTTACCCATACTAGTAGTGAACAGTTTCAAAACCGTAAAGGTAAAAAAAAATCTTTACAACAAACTTTATGTTATATTGAATGGACAGACTGCTGCTGGTAATTTTATAATTATTTCAGAACGAATATTCTATGAATGTGGCAGCAAGCACAACTACAGAACAGGAGAACCAAGCAATCGAGTACTTGTCGGCACAAGGTCCCGAGTCACGAGTGAGAAGAGCAAATACTAATGAGTCAAATACTAAATCAACCTTAAGCTCTTTTATATGTAGAAAATACACTGGTGTGCAAAACTTAAGCAACAAGTGGTTTTTCGGCCACAGCTCCCCAACAAAGTATAAGATAGCCATGAAATTGCTGTATAATATGCACGTAATTCAGTAGAAAGATTATTTGTATGCAAATTTTAGAAATAAAACGTCGTAGGTGATGTAAGTGTACGTAAACCTTGTGGGTCGGCGTGCGCAGGTCAAAGGTGTAATAAAAGGATGAAGAGCACCGTAGTTAAAGACATTCGCTGCAAGTGTAAGTTATTTGTTTTGTGAAACATGTCTTTTAGAAATCATTTAGACGACTTGACTCGAGGAAGAATCATTGGGAAACTTGAGGAGGGGCGTATTGTGACCAGTGTCGCCGAAGAGTTCGGGATCAACAAAACTGTTGTTTCTCGTGCTTGGAATGCCTTTAAAACTACTGGTACAGCTGTTCGGAAGGTTGGTGGTGGCCGTCCAAGGAAAACAACACCAAGAGATGACCGTTACATTGTCCTCCAGGCGAAAAGAAACCGTTTTCAGTCAGCGAGCGCCATATCTCAGCAACTGTGCACAGCCACAGGACGACAAGTATCAAGATTTACAGTGGCCAGACGCCTCCACAAAGGTGGCTTATTTGCTAGACGTCCTGAACGCTGCATACCTTTAAAAGTTAGCCATCGGCGGCACCGTTTAGAGTGGTGCAGAGAACACGAAACCTGGACACCTCATCAATGGAGTCGCGTCCTCTTCACAGATGAGAGTCGTTTTAGTGCTACAAGCGATTCTCAACGTCAGTTGATCTGGAGAGAGGTTGGAGCTCGATTTCATCCCAATAACATCGCGGAAAGAGATCGTTACGGTGGTCCTGGAGTTGTCGTCTGGGGTGGCATTATGTTGAACGGGCGGACTGAGCTTCAGATCTTCGACCGAGGTTCTGTAACTGGAGACCGCTACTGCAATGAGGTAATCCTACCCCATGTGCGTCTGTTCCGAGGGGCCATTGGACCAGACTTCATTTTTATGGATGACAATGCCCGGCCACACCGTACTGCTAATGTTCAAGAGCTACTGGAAAGTGAAGATATCACACGAATGGATTGGCCAGCTTACTCTCCAGATCTAAATCCCATAGAGCATGTGTGGGATGCATTAGGGAGACGTCTTGCGACACGACAGTATCCTCCTGGTAACACCCATCAGCTGAAAGATGCGTTAAAGGAAGAATGGAGACGTTTACCCCAAGAACTCCTGGATAGTATGGTGCTTAGCATGGAGAGACGATGCCAAGCAACAATTATAGTAAGGGGAGGGCATATCCCATACTAGGGAACATCTGCCAGTTGTATTTACGCTTCTTCAGGCAATCATGTGTAACGCCACTATACGTCAAATAAAACCTTTTTTGTTCCATACCCTACTTTAAGCTTTATATTCATTTCTGCGCCATTATTCTTTTGCCATCGTTTATGTACAAAATAATGTATATCATATTCAAATTTCATGTCAATCGGAGGATTTCTTGTAGAGTTATGACAAAAAACGCACTTGATGCTTAAGTTTTGCACACCAGTGTACTAAAATGTCAAAGCGTACAACTCAATTTTTTCTACAATTTTTTTTAATATTCATAAAACTCATTTGTTTACCTTCTTTTTATTCAATTTATAATATAAATTTACTAATTTGTAGTAAAAGAATCATGGAAACAACAAGCAAGTTTAGAAACAAAAAATATATTAGAGCTGTTTGTTTACTATTATTAATTGTAACTTCTTATCATTAAATGATTTCTTATAAGCGATGTCTACAAAACTTCTTTTAATAAAACCCGTATTTTACCTCTCATACTCTTAATTTAGTTCTAGATATTTTTAAATGATTTTGAACCAATCTTAATATTACAGAGAAAGCAAAGAAAGCTACCATAGCCCTCTATGCGTGATAATCTAGAATATTTTTTACTGCACTCCTAGAATTTTCATTTAAAAATTATGGTAAAATAACTGGCAGCAATCTGTCCATCCGATTAACGGTAAAGAACACGTCTTACCCTTATGGTTTTAAAACCATTTACAACTAGTATGGTTGTAAAATCATGAATGCAAAGCTATACTGTTTTTTTTAACCATTTACAACTTTCATGGTTTCAAAACTGCAAAAAGGAAATATAGCTAAACATTGGATTTAGGATTTTCGGAAAATAATGGGCATTGGAGAGTGCAGGACACAACTTGGGAAGTGTTGGACACAGGAAACTCTTCATGCTTTGAAGAGAATGGAGGAAATATTGTGGTGTCAATGAGGGGTAACCGTTTTTTCCGAGAAATTTCAGTGTGTATAAATTTAATAAAAATGTTTGTTTTTTTTTAATTTCCAATGAGCTGCACAAGTGCTCACGCATGAGCAGACCTAGTGCGTTCTCCAGAAGTGGTATCCACTCCTTAATTACCACCACAATGGGTGAGATACCGTTGGCCATGTTAATTTGGACGTCTAGTTTTTGCCACACTAGATGGCAGTACTGAGACTCTTATTTGGATGCTAAAGTGCACTAGGAATTTAATTTTGCCGGAAATGCCAAGAGCCACTAAGGCACTCCAGGGATCTTTTACATGCCGCATAATCATACGACATGGCCGCTGAGGATTTTCTGCATCCCGAAAATCCGGTTTCTGGGCCGAGGATCGAAACCGCAGACTTGGGTTCAGAAGGCCGACGACAAACTAACTGCGCCGCCCAACCACTTTAATAAAAATGTTGAATGGTACTATACTAAACTTTATTAATTACCTCCAAAAATTTCCCGAATTCCTTCAAATGAATACAAATTGCAAGAAAATATTATAACTATTAAAATGTAGTTATCGTAAATAAATTATATGCTATTAGTTTCTTATATAATAACTTTCTCTGCTGTGTGAAAACCGAGTGCAATAACTAAGATTAAAAATACGAATGAAACTTAAAGTAAATATAAATGAATGACACTGATTTTCCAATTTTCCCAACTCTTTAATTAATGTGTCAAGCTTCTTACAAAGTACAATCAAATATTGTCTTTAAATACTTTCAAAAAATGTTGCTTGGATATGCATTTATTTTTTCATAATTAATATCGCACTGAAATTCGGAACAGTTTTAAATTTATGGAAAAACTGGAATGAAAGCCATCCAATTATCTGACGCTTCAAAAACAATTCTAAAGCACATTTAAAAAGAGCAAAGAAAATTCGTTTCGGAAATTCTATTTCTCCGAGAAGAATTCTATGACACAACATATTGACACACTCCATCATTCATTGAATTTCCTACCAGTTTCTGTTATATTTTGAGATATCTTTTCAATATGAGATAGTCCCTCATGCAGATAATTAGATACAGCCATTTTAATTCGCGTTCATTTTTCATTGAAAAAGTCTACTTTTCTACTATTGCTTTTCTCACTGCCTTTTATTCAACTGCATTTATATTAAAACTTATTTCAGAGTATAGCAATTTATTTATGCATTCCAATTTAGGATGAAAACTATTCAGAATTCATTTTATTTCTAAAGCGAAATTTTTTTAGTGAAATTTTTTTAATTCATTTTACAGTTAAAACATAAGAAATATTTCGGTGTTTAAATATAGTGCCTTACAAAATTAAAGGAGGACACAAATTACTTTTATTGATAATTTATTTTCCTTTTTGACTTTAAATTCTGCACTGTAAAAAATTTCAGTGTATCTCAAAGCCGGAAATGAGGACAACTTATTTACACCTAATTGATGCAGTGAAACACCATGCCAAAATTTTTGATGTAATATTTCCCTACATTGATATTTTTTACGCTATTTAAGGTTAAGTAGCAGGCGCCATTTCTGTATTCAGTTACACAAAAATGTATAATAACAGCAAGATACAAAAGAGTCTGTAAAGTTGTTTTTACAGTATAATATAAAGTAACTATCATTAATTTAAAATGCATATATGCTGTTAATTTTTTAATATAAAACTATCTCTTAAATCAAGCATACACGTAGCACAGAAAGATTATCAGGATGAATTTAAAATTAGCAACTAAAACACACACACACTAAAACACAAAGTAAACAACTAAAACACACACACACTAGCGTTCTATTTTTTATATGTTTTTGTTACGGTGATAGAAGTATGATGATTTTTAAGTGCAAATTTAAAAAAGGTAAGGATAACCCGACAGTTTTGGTGCCAGAAGAGATTCTGGAATTTTAATTCGACGAATCGAAAGTATGAAGGAATATATTTGTTTTTTTGTTTTCACAAATTTAGAAAAAAAAAATCTAGGTTCATATTTTTATAATCAGTGAGTGCACGATGGTAAAATATGATCAGAATTATGTCTAACTTTCCTAAAAGTAATGTAAAAATCAGAATATTTATCAAAGCTTAAAAAAAAGGAACGAAAATGCGTTATAACGGATATCATGGGATTAACATTTATTATCAAATTATCTATCGTTGATGATAATATTTAAAGCTTTGAAGAAATTCTTAAAAGTAAAAGCAAACGGTCCTTAAAGTTCATAAGCTGAAATTTTTATGACCTAAGTAGAAGTTGAAATAACTCATTAATACGAAGATAAAATTAGGAAATGGTATTATCAAGGCTTACAATTTCTTAAATCAAAAAGTAGTGTAAATATTGCAATGGATTTTAACTCTGTTACAAGTAAGTGTAATTAAAGTACAAAGCTCCGAGTTAGAATATAATGTTAATGAACAACTATACTATAGTAACCATTGTAAACTTTACGAGTCATTTCACACATTTGTTGAGCAAAACACGAACTTATCAAAAATTTACCAATTTAACTACTTGATCATCCTACTTGAAATCTCCGCTTTAAAAATTAATGAAGTATTTTCTTTATCATCGCAAAACGACGATGAAGGGTTAGAATTACTTACAGAGAGATTGGGTCTCAAAGATTTGCTTATTAATAATGTCTACAAGCAGAAGTTACTTAGATTAAAACCAGTTAGAAATCATAGTGATATAACTGCTTTAAGAGAACTTTATGAAATATGTAATACTCAAATTCGTTCACTAAATTCAGCGGATGCTAAATCTCTTTCATTCGAATCCACAAGTTGTGTCTATTAATAATGAATCGTATTCCAAACGACATTGCCTTTGATTACGTTCGCAAAAGAGTTTCAGACGATAATTTGAAATGAATTTTCTTCATTAGATCGAAAATCGGAGAAGTACAGAATGTTTAAGTTTTTCTTATTTTTAAAGTGAAAATAAAATAAATGAAAAATCTAATGTTTGGAAAGATAATAAGAATTTTAATTATAACATACACAATGCTCTCCATTCAAAACAGAACCACAGTGCAACTCTTAATCACACTAGCTGTGTGTTGTGCCATCAAGAACACGAAAATAATAACTGTTGACGGTAGCAAAGAAAAAAAGAAAACAATAATTAAAAGAATCAAAATGATATTTTGTCTGTTCTGAAAACTTTTTATGATCAAAACGTTATTACGATTTCTCCAAATGAAAACTTTTTATCTTTCTCATTTTTTCTAAAAACATGTTAATAATAATCTAGAAAATTTTCATATATGAATTTGTATTTAAATTAAACAACTAAATTAATGATGAACTCTATTGCTTTCATAAAAATTGCTGATACAAGATCCCAGATTTCTATTGCCAAAAATAGCTAAGTTCCAGAAAAATATAAAATTAATTTCTTTTTGAACAAATATTAAATGTTCCATTGATTGTCTTACTAATAAGGAAAATTGATAACTTTTTGAAGATTCTATTTATATAATTTGTGCTGCAAAAATAATGGAAATATTAAGAACAAATGAAAAAAAATTACCTATACTAACCTAACTAACATTTTCAAATTAAGACAATGTTAATTTTATCGATTCTCTTAATTAAATATAAACTGTCTCAAAAACCGGGTTTTTTTTTTTTTTTTTTTTTTTTTTTTTTTTTTTTTTTNTTGGTTTTTTTTTTTTTTTTTTTTTTTTTTTTAAGCGAGAGAGAGATTTTTTTTATCCCCTATTAATGATTTTAAGTTCCTTTCCTAAGACATTAAAATCCAGTTTGCTTACCAAGTTTGATCATGATGCTTAATATCTAATCTTAATATATGGCGCAGAACATCATACACACAAAACAAATAATATATCTAGCTTTTTTATACAAAAAAATGCCTCAAACATGAAATAAAAACAACGCGCTTTCACAATATTACAATATCAATTAAGTTAAACTCCGAAATATTTCTAATTCTTTGATTAACAATGCAATTATTGCACGTTTCTATAATTTTAAATCAAAAAATTTTAAAACTTTATATACTATGCAACGTAAACCAATTAGTTTGAGTTTTGTTAAGTTAGTAGCTTCCTCTGGATCTCTAGAGTTGAGGTATTACGTCAGACTAAATTCAGGTAATGCGTATAAACGATAATACTTAAAAGCTATGACTTCTGACCTCTTCACGACGTTTTTCTTAAAGTTTCATATCGCCTAAATGGCCGCTGCAACCTCTAGCAACAATAATAAAAGACGGTAAGTTGATACTGTGCTTTTAAATAGTTTATATTTAAAGTTTCATGAACTAGTTTCTCTGTCATATTTTAGTTACTTCTATACGATTATATCATGAGCAATGATTATATTTATAACATGAAAGAATGAAATATTTCCATGTTGGAAATTGCGAGTTTTGTGTTCATAATTTTGTGTTTTTTCTCAATTAACTAGTAGTAAGTTAAATTTGTGTTCATTCACACTTCATTCAAATAAAAATTATGAAATGTAGATAGGAATGCATGAATTAAAGTCACTGTTTCAGTTTTTTTATGCATTTGTACAGATGTATAAAATTATATAATCAATTCTAAATCTCTTTTATCTGAGATATTATCTTCATTAAACGTTAAAAGCATTTCCGTCATACTTTTATTTAGCCATGTTTATTTCATTCTGTCATATGATAAATTCTAATATTTTCAAAAAAATAAAAGTCTACATTAATAGCGCTTTTCTCCTAATTTATTCCTCTATTATGTTAATACGGCGCTTGCCATCCATGTAGATATGTATTTCATTTAACATTGAAATAAATTTAAGAGCAAGAAAAATTATGCGAAATTAAAGCATTTAGAAATTTTCTAGAATAAAAATTAAGAAAATAACTGAATGATTACAGCAAATTTGAAAAATAATAAAATAATAAAATAAAATAATAAAATCCAATTAAAAATAATTAAAAAAAACCTATAAACTTGTCTAGGTAACTTGCTGTTGTTATTCTTTTGTCTATTTCAGTGCTAAATATTTCCAATAGAATGTAACTAATAGCAGAGCCTTTTACAGAAGCGTGGTGCTAAAGACGTTTGAGCGAGGGTGTTGCTAATTTGCTGCTTTTTTTAAAAGTAAATAAAATAAAATAAAATAAAATAAAATAAAATAAAATATAATAGATTGGTAGTAAAAGCATAGCAGCCGAATGACCTGGTTGGTAAGGTGTTGGGCCCATGTCTAAGGGGTCGTGAGTTCGATACCCGCCGGCCGAATACTCCCCGTGTAGTAAGTAAATGGTGACTGGTACATGCTAAATCTATCGGGTCACAAAGTTCTCCGAGATCTCTTAACAAATCAATACCTCTGAGGTACTGAGTTCGAAACTGATCGATCTTTTTTTCAGGTTAAAATTGCGATCCGCGGATGTATTAATGGGTCTGCCCTGTAAACGAGTTGTGGTGTTTGCATGTGGCAGAAATAGAATTTTTGGCCATAGATGGTGCCACTGAAGAACAAGAAGAAGTCACCGACTATACCTTAATGGCATAGAGCAACAACAACAATACAGTAAGTAAGCATATAAAAAAACTGTTACAAAACTTTAGTCATGGCTATAGGTAAAAAAAGTAATATTTAAAAAAAATAAAACTTGCGAAAATATATTTAGAATAATTCGAATGTGTTTACAGATATATCAATCTCTGTATTATAAATTTAGGATCCCAAAATATATGAAATCCTAAACATATTTAAAGGCAATGAGTATGTGTTTTTCCATCTTTTCAGTACCATCATGTTATTTTAATCGAAAAAAAGCTGACAAGACTTATGATAACGTAACAAATAGACAAATAAATTAATAAAAATAAACTATTATTAAAAACATACTATTAAAAACTCGATTAAACTAACTTAACTAATTAAACTAACTTAAACTTAATTAAACTAACTAGACTATTTTGATTCAAATAGTGTCGTCATGCTACTAAAATCATCAAAATTATTGTCCTCAGTTGCCGTTTTTAAACAATTAAAAAAACACTATATACATTTTAATTTTGTTATTGATAACCTTAATGTTAATGTTTTGTATTTCATTATCCTATGATTTTTTTTATATATTTGTTGAATCTGAAACGAAAAACGTGGAGCTCATACATGGAGTTGCCAATGATATCTCTATATCCATGCAATTTACGCTAGCTTGTAAAATTGCAATTTTGCTAATACCAAGCAAAACTGCAATTAATGCTGATCGGTTTGTTGCGGGACCATGTTATATACTTTTTTTTATCATGAAAAATATCTCAATATTTTTTGTAATTGATGTAATACACATTTTTTAATTTTAGGTATGAATAAATCAAAAATACAATTATTCTCTTCTTTTTGAACCACTTGAAAAACGGGATCTAAAATAAAGATTTTATTTTATTTTATGATTTCTTATTGAAATTTATATAATCAAAACTTTTATTCTCTTATGAAGTTTGAAGGTTTGAAGAAATTTCAATTTTAAATATAATATTATCGTTAACCTAACAGAATATAGCTGCTCACCGGCTGAAAAACGCTAATTTTCTAAATACAAACTTCTCAATTACAAATTAATTTCAACTTTCTCTAACGAGTTGCATTAATAAAGAAACAGTTTTAATCTAACTTTTTTTACCCAATCTTCCTGAACAATTCAGTATAAATAACTTTAACTTGTAATATTAGACACCATATGAAAAACTCGAAATTTTCTAACTACAAACTTCTCAATTACAAATTAATTACAAACTAATTTCAAATTTCTCTAACGTTGTGCATTAATAAAGATACTGTTTTAATCTAACTTTTTTATCCAATCTTCCTGAACAATTCAGTCTAAATAACTTAAGCTTGTAATATTAGACACCATATGAAAAATTCGAAACAAATCTCAAAAGGATTTATAAAATAGTACAATATCTTATATATGAACAATAGTTCGACGTGAATTTTTAACGAAAAGTGTCTGCAAACTTGAATATAACTGATGTGAAATATTCTGAATTGTTAATAACGTAATATTGAATCTTTGAAATTTAGAAATTCTCAATTCTAAAACCTGCTGGGTGTAAAGGAAATCAATTTGTTTCCTCAACATGATAGGAAAACTAAATTAATTTAGCCAAATAGAATAACGGTTTCACACTACTTAATTAATGCTAGAGAGCTCTTTCATCGAATGATCGAGATTATAACTAGCTCAAAAGTTCAGACTGTTTCACAAGTTTAATGTTTTTGAATATTTTGATGTTAATCAAATATGTCTACCTGTCAAAAGAGAATCGAATAGTGTAAATCTAAAATTTAAAAGAAAAATTAGGGTTGTGATATTGATAAGCTTTCAACTTGGAGTTGATAAACTTTTAGATATGTATTGACAATATTTTCGAAATTCATACCATTAATATAGTATATAGAGCTACAATGCGTTTATTATTTCTGAAATAAATAGCTTTGGGTGTCAAATTAATATTTACTACTTTTTGCTAAGCTTTATTTTACAGAACAAAAGTATATTTTAAAATTTAAAGATAAAAACAATTTAAAACAATGTATCTATAAGAATTAGGAATTAAGTTGTTTAAAAAAATTAATTTAAAAGTGTTTTGATACGAAGTAAAAGAGTTTAGAAGCTAAATTTTTCGAATTGACAAAGAAAGAGATTTTTTTTTCTCTCTACTAAAACCAAAAAGCGTCAGACAAACGAGATTTTTTACTTCTTTTTCAGCTCTGTTAGTGTATTCATGCCAAAAAGGAGACCTCTTTTGGTAAATTTTCTTATTACAGTTTTCTTATTATCAGCAACACAGAGCTCTAGTCCATCGCGCTAGGTGGTTGAAAACACGTCAGAATTTTGATTGATAAAAGAATTTCAGATTTAATAGCACTTACAAGTGATGTCTTTTAAGAATCTTAATAGCTTTTACAAGTTTCTTACTAAGTTAAGTTCGAATAGTTGCCAGAAAATGATTGAAACTTTGTATTGTCATCAGGCACTGAACTCAAAATAGATTTGAGCACGCTAGCTAGCCAAAAATGTGACCAGAACTTTGATAAATAACACATTCTATAAAGTAATTAAATGGTAATAAAATTCTTCTTATTGTGTTCCGAAAACAATTTAAACTTAAATTGACAACACGCACAGAGGCCCAATAAAGTTTTAAGAGCTTTACCCAAGATACTCTCACATACATGATAAAAACGCTGTAATACACAAGTAATAAGTTTTAATTAAAAGCAAAATTAAAATATCCAATACAAAATTATAGCTTACAAAATTAAAATATCCAATTTAAAGCGTTTTATTTGTTCTGGACATATTACGTTGGCAAAAACAGTTTATTCCCCACTGAGGAGAAAATTAAGGTCGAAACTACCAGAATGTTCTTAAATTTACCATGTTTTCTATCTAGATCTTCGAAAATGATTATAATTGCAGAATTACCAAAAAAATATTGCTTGGAACCCAACTTTTCACTGTAAAATATATATATATTCAAATTTTACAAAAACTTTTCCAATTTTGATGAAATTGTTTCCTGGTATATCGCACTCTGACAAAAATAGTGTCATAACTCTAAAATGTAGCATTTGGGAAAAATCAACTTAAAGAATACTATAAAACTTCTGAATTAGACACAAAACTGCCCTCAGCTGGATAAATTGCGAGTTAGAAATGTGACACTTTTTGAGCCTGATGGGGCACTTCATACATATTTTTCATTGACATGACCTCAAAATTGCTGCTTTTTGACTAGTGTCACTTTTTTTTGCCGGGACGCGATATGCTTCGAGCGAACATTTCGTCAAAGTGATGAAATAATTATCTCTACGAACTGACATCTGCTAGTCTTCATCATAGTTTAGTCATCCTAGTTAAAAATCTCCTTCAATGCTGTAAGATGAGGTCACAAATCAAGTGATTTCGTGATGAAATAATTCTCAAAATTAACGAAATATAGCTACTGAATTGTCAAAAGTGGGAGTTTTGTTTCTTAGAGTGTTGTGACGGAAGACTCGTGCGCATTTCCGGATCGCTTCTGGGTACAGTCACATAAAACCATTTTTTTGTTTGGAGAGGGGACATTTTAGGTGTGCTGTTAAAATGGATTTAAAATAAATAACGTTTTCCACTTCAGGGAGCCACAGAATTTAGAATGAAAAGTCAATAAAAAATAATATGGATGAAAAACCTTTTTGTTTGGTGCAAAAATTTCAATTGCTAGACACAAGTTTCATTTAGCCGTTTCAAATAGATACTATGTTGAAGCAGTAAAAATCCTTATCCACTATTTAAATTTGAGGCTACATGAGTTGAGTATGCTTAACACAATTCAATCAAGCATTTGAAAGTCTCATTTAAGCCCCTATATTGTATTTAAGAAATATATTAGGAAAAGAAATTATGAGCCATCATCTAACTCGTATCAACACTATGCTGCCATTTAAAGGAAACCATGCCAGAAAGCATGGTAAGAGATTATAAGTTCCATTACTATTCAATTCGGTGCAAGACATTACCATCAAAGCTAAAAACTTCCAAAGAAATTGTAAAATGAGTGATACGTTCTGAAGAATAATCTGGTTAGTTTGATTCTTCAAAAGAGAAAGAAATATGGAGTGATAATAATTTTTTTCTGCAAAATTTTACTTTTCAATCTTATGTGGTACCAAGAACTAAATGTGTGGGAAGCAACAACTATAATTTTGATAAACTGTTACCATAACCAACAGGAATATTTTCGTTCTATCTTCTTTTTTTCCTTTCTTTTTCCATCGCATTTTTGCATTTTAATCAAAACAAAATAAGTAATTTTAAAATAAATGTGCATTAAATAGTTCAAAAGGAAATGTAGATTGAAGTAGCAAATAGTTAAACATTTATTATTAAATTAAAATGCATTTAAGTATTTATCATTACGTTGACTACGTTTTCGGTATATAGGAGAAAACTCAGAGATATTTAATTATTTAGAAGTAATTTTGAGGCTGCAAGCACTAATCATGGCATCTTTACATATTTTTCCGTTTCTTATAAACTATTGCGAACCTTTTCGAAGTTTAAAATGATTGTTTGTATAAACCATACGTCTAACAACCAAATTACGTCTATTAAGCAACCAATTATCAATCTATAAACAACCAATTTACACTTACCAATACACAATTTCAAGTTGCACAATTTCTAAATAAAATATGCATCATTTTTCAACACATTTTATTTTTATGTTCCTTTCGTAACTTTTGAATTATAGCATTCGAGAATTTGTTTTTATATAATTCGGAAAATCTAACTCATTTTTCTAAATATCATTTATTCACATAAAAACTGTTTATAATTTCTAAATTATGATTTATTTTAAGATTTGTGTGGTTTTTAAAATATATGTTTTGCGTTCGACTAAACTAATCAAAAGTGTATATAAAAATTTAAAATAAGTAAATTAAATTTTAATAATAGAATTCCTTTTATTGCATACCTCTTAATTGTTGTATTATTTTATATTTCTAAGTTATTAGTGAAACCTATTTTTTACAAAGGACAAACGCTTTTTTTGTCCAAAGACATTTACTTTTTAAACTTCCCCATCACATTTTAAAAGCTAAAATTTAACTTACGATAAATAATAGGATATTGTCTAAAGCTAGATTAAAATTTATTTTCAGCAACAATGCATCAACTCCAATGGAAAATATCTAAAGTATTTTCTATTTTTACTAGCATACATATTCTTTTCCAACAGATTCGTATTGATCAGTCTTCACCCCCTCTATCGTTTGCTCGAAACAGAAAGTTTATATTCCCGTGAATAATAGGTGGCTACAGTCACTTATCATTTTAATTAACAGCTTTCGCCCACCCTAAGCCGCTTAAGGATTGTTTGCTTAACATTTAATTGCAATGGCTAAATTAGGAAATACAATAAACAACGATACAATCACACATCAAGCGTTTCAACTGGTATTAAGTCGCCCTTTGAAAGTCATTAGTAGTTATTAAAGGCATGAATCAGTTCAGATTTGTAAAGGGAAGCTTAGTTTCATGGAAGTTGAAACCCGAAAATAAAATTTTAAGTCGTTATATGTTTAGAAAACTCTTGTCAAGTGTGATTAAAATGTTTTGACATACACTTTTGTCTGAATTTTAAAGGTTTTAAACAATGTTTACCATCACAAAGTGAAAGGAAGTAAAAATATTTTTTGTTTAGCATTTTTTTAATTAATATAACCAACTCATTTGGCATAGTACTTCATGCATGGTATTTCGTTTTTAATTGCTGAAAGGTAATAAAGAATTATTTTTTATCCAAAAATTACTAACTTTGTGAAAATGCAGATTTTTTAAAATTATTCAAATACTATAATAAAATAGGTATAGTTATTGCCAATGAGAGAGATTCCTGTATAAGCATATTTTAAATAGTTTACTATTATCTATTTTTATTTTTCAAACTTTTTTATAAACTATTATTTTTAATACTTTATAATAACTTTTTTATTAACTTTGGTTATAACAATTTTGCTAAATATAGTTTGTAAATGAACTATTTTTCTTAATATTTTTATGCAGAAAGATTATATTTTTAACATATTAATAATGCTATTAAAAACAATAATATTTATACAGAATATCAATTGCTGTAATAATAATGAGTATTAATTGTGATAAATAATGCTTCAGAATTTTAATGAGATTTCTTAAAAATAAAAAGGAAATGAAAATTATTTTAAAGTGCTTATATCGATGCACTAAATAGCTGGAAAATAAACTTGTGCATAAATTCCAACTCTATTTTCTTAGGAAATTAGCATCAATAATTTTACATTTAATAACCTAACATTTTTTTATTTTACTTTGAATTAAACTAAATTTTTTATAAAGGTTATTATATATAATCATAATATAGGTAAAAATATTTTTAAATTTGATTTGAAATAAAAATATTTGATATTAAAATAAGATGTTATGCCTAAAACTCGCACACATCTTCACAGAAAAATGAATTTCCATAAATTTCTTTTCATTTAAAGCATTTTTCATTAATTTTAAAACATTAATTCGATTCAAATGAAGGCCAAATAAATTTGCCATTTTTTGACTAAAGAAGCTAAACCAAAATTCCTAAATGTCACAATGGAATTTTTTTTATATACATCTAAGGTTTAAAAAAATTATTAATCTTGTTTCTGCTTTGCAAATGGATGATACCTTATTCGTCATACATTCGACTTTACTATTTTAAAATTATATTCAGCTAAAGTATAATTCATATAATGTTTTTTAACTTTTTATAGGAAATATAAAAAAGTTAAGAATTTTTTGTGAAAAAAAATGTGAGGGTTTAAATCTTGAATTTTAAAAAAAAAAAGGATATTTAAAAAAGACTACCGCAAGTACGTGATCTGAATTATAACTCAACCATTTCTGAATGGAGACTTATTATACTGCGAGATAAATAAATTAGATTTTGAATCTAAGTTGAGAGTCACACTTTTCTACAAAGAAAAGAAGATAAGAGGTGTTAAATATAATTTTTATTTCATACTGTAAAAAAGAATTTCTCAGATTTGAGGAAAATGCGTCAAACTAATTCCGAAGCAAATAATAGTCGAATTTGAAAACTCCTTGTATTCCAATTTGAAGCAGCATGTACTCATTTTTGAGCAAAATGCATAGTCTCAAAAGTGATGTGGAGAGAGATTTATGTGTTAGCTGCCAGCAGAACTCGATTAAAAAATTTCTGGTCTCGTTGTAGGATGCTGTAACCACCATAGTCGTTAAAAGCAGATCAGGGAAAATTAGGAAGTTTCATATAGTGGCCCCCGCAATGATACATCATGATATATCAACTTCGAAATTCAATGAAACAAAGGATAGCAATTTGAAAAATATGGTCCCAATAGATTGTTTAGGAAATCGGCAGTTTTAATTTCACTACATTTTTAAAAATTTTTATCGAATGCAATGCATGTGGTAATAACGATGGTGGTTAGAGCATCCTACTACGAACTTAAAGGTCCTTGGTTCGAATCTTGCCGGTAGCCAACGATCATTCCTCTTCTACATTTCTCAACCCGTATCATCGTTGAGACTATGTTTTGAGACTATTTTTCTCAGAAATGATTATATGTTGCTTTATTTTTGCCTTACACTCTACTCAAGGGGTGAATACAAGGGGTTTTCAAATTCGACTATCTTAATTTCGAAGCTATTTTGATACATTTTTGCCCAGTTTTGAGAAACCTTTTTATTATAGTGCAATGTTTTAAGTTTAAAAAAAATTTCATGTCTTCTATTAGTGTAGTATGAATGTTCCTTCATTTTCGACAAAAAATACTTTAAATGTGAAGACGCAAATATAAAGAAAGAAGGAAAATGTGAAGCGCAAACGCAATATTTATAAATTCTCAAGAGATACTAAAATAAACAAAACTGATTAATGCAAACAGAAAACATATAAATATGCTCTCTCTTATTTAATTTTGTTATAAACTTTCAAGTATTTTTTTTCCTTGAGTGTCTTATCTTCCAAATTAAACCTATTTTTAAAAAAAATATACTGAAATAATATAATGAAGCAAAAAAGGAGTATATTGAAATAACGAAACAAATGTTTCGCAGGTTTTACTTTATTAATGTCTTGTTGAAAATATTGTACTAACTATTATTTGTCAACGGATTAACTTTGAAAATTAAGATGGGAAAAGTCATCAAATTTCAGTTGCTTAAAGTAGTCATCCATTATCAAGGCAAACCAGCGCGTGAATGAAGAGGAAAACTAAACAGATTTTTAAAAAAAAGACGCAGCATTGACAAAATCCTTCCATTGTAAATTTTTAAAGCAAGTTCTGTTTACATATGCTCTTGCTGATACGTTTCCCCTGTCTTCTTTGCATTTTTTATGTGATACTAGAGTAATGAAAACTTAGAAGTAATTTTGCTTTTCCCAAAACACTTAATTTCAGACCACGTGACTCAATTTTCAGTTAAATAATTTTATTTAACTGTCTTTATTATTTTATAAGTAATTATTCAATTGCAAAACTCCCTAAAAGAGTTCCTAAAATCTCCCTGAAACAGTTTTTTACTAGAAGCAAACATATCTACTATTCGCCTCTAGAATTGCAGTTTTTTGAAAACTTGTGCTTTATTTTAAATTTACCTCCAATGATAGAGATTTGTGGTTCATTCAAAAATATTTCAAACATGGTATATTTGTTTTATTTCACTTCATATTTAAACTAATTTTGAAAAGTTCTTTTTTCAAATAAAATGCAAAAAGTTATACTTAAAAAAAAAACAGAAATAGTAAGGAAAATACTTTTATACTTCGTAGCTATTAGCTAAAAAAGTAGTCTAGAAAGCTCTTGGGGAAAAAATTGTCTTAAAAATAGAAGTATTTGAGGATGGGAAGAACCCAATTAATATTTAAAAATAGTTATTTAACGAAGTAAAATTTTAGTATCTTGGATTTGGAAGAGCTGAATACTGTATCATTAAACTAATTTAAGTGTTTTCATTTCTACGTCACAAGTACTTCTTAGCTTCATTAATCAATCAACTGTATTTGTAACGAGTACAATTTGTGGATTCAATCGCTTTCGTTCTTTTAATATATTCTTAATAAACAGAAAATCCAATTAATTAATATAGCATAAAATTTTCTTAAAAAAACGCAATTTGATTATTAAGCAGCAAAGTATTTAGAAAAAAGTTACTCGCTGCATTCCGAAGTATAATGAAATATATATTTTTCATTTTAAGTCTATGTCCTAATGACTATGTAATAATTTTAAAGGTGCTAACTCTGCATAGAATCAGAGACAAAGTATGAAATACCTTATTTTCAAAGTAATTAATTTTTCTTAAAATATTGCAGCGAAGTAAAAAAAAATTAAAAAGTTGTCAAAGTAAAAAATTTAAAAGAATTTACAAATTAAAAAATATAAAAATTTTAGCAAGGAAAAATTTTAACAAAAGGAGAAACAACTACTAGCAAAGGAAGTACGCATTTTGAAAATTCCTATTAAAACAAAGTTAAGCTTCAATTGAAGAGCATATTTGAATACCTGCTATAGGATACAAATTAGCCACCTAATCTGCCCCTAGGGTAAAATATGCCCCATTAAAGTTTCAGTTCATTTACTTTTAAACTAACAAAAACTTCGAACTTAGGCGTAATTGTGGTGTTACGATTAGGATCTCCGTTCTGTATCTGAAAAGTCCCGATTTCAAATTCCAACTGGGACGACTGAATTTTATCTCTAAATTATCCTTTCTAAAAAGGGTTAATAAATACCTAATAAGTTTTACTCATTTTATAAATTATTATTTTTGAATTTAAATTAATTCTTTAAAGAAATTAAATTTTTAAAGAAGAAAAAATTAAGAGATATTCATTTTATTGCTTTTTTAATTAAAATATATGGATTACTTTAGAAAAAGCTAAGAAATGTCCATTTTAATTTATTGCAAATTTTATTAAACAATCCATACATGATTAAAAAATATAATTTTTAGCTCATAATCTTAAAAAAATTGCAAAATTGTAATTTATATTTCAAATTACAATTTTTTAAAATTATCCCTCAATTTCAATAAAAAAATTAAAAAAATCAAATAACTTGTAATTTATTCGCTTTAAAAATGTAATTTTTTTAAAAAAAAAGTTAATTTGAAATAAAAAATGGTAATTTATAAATTGAATAAAACATATTAAATAGTTAACAATCTTCTTAGAAAGGAAAATCATTGAAAAAACTCAACCGTTTCAGTTGAGAATCAGTCGGACAACCAAACCGTTACACTACTACAAGATTTTGTTAGCATAAAAGTAAATGAACTGAAACTTTAAAGGGGCATACTTTACTCCAGGAGCAAATTAGGCGGCTAATATGTACCCTATCCAAGGTTTTCAACCAGGATCTTTAATTTAAACCTAACATTTTCGATGAGTACTTCCCTTGTAAGCCCAAATGTATATTCATACAAATGTACACGTGAATAGTTGATTAAATGTAAACAATAACAAGCTTCTTAAAACCGGAAGAGATTTGGAAAACTTCCGGTGTATCACTCCGCTTATCTTATGCTTACGAGGTGATGTGTGAACAGGCTTAAAAGTATAAGAAATTTTATTATTGTAATTTGTTTTTAAATTNAAAAATGTAATTTTTTTTAAAAAAAAGTTAATTTGAAATAAAAAATGGTAATTTATAAATTGAATAGAACATATTAAATAGTTAACAATCTTTTTAGAAAGGAAAATCATTGATAAAACTCAACCGTTTCAGTTGAGATTTAAACTCGGGACCTCTTTAGTTGATGTCGGACAATCAAACCGTTACACTACTAATACACAAGATTTTGTTAGCATAAAAATAAATGAACTGAAACTTTAATGGGCATATTTTACTCCAGCAGCAAATTAGGCGGATAATATGTACCCTATCCAAGGTTTTCAACAAGGATCTTTAATTTAAACTTAACATTTTCGAGATGCGTACTTCCTTTGTAAGCACAAATGAATATTCATACATATGTACGCGATAAATGTACTCGTGAATAGTTGATTAAATGTAAACAATAACAAGTTTAATAAAACCGGAAGAAATTTGGAAAACTTCCGGTGTATCACTCCGCTTATCTTATGCTTACGAGGTGATGTGTGAACAGGCTTAAAAGTATAAGAAATTTTATTATTGCAATTTGTTTTTAAATTTTCGCGTAATTTTACCATTCCTAAATTTTCCTGTAATTTATAAATTCTAAGAGGTGGTGAGCATAAAACAAATTTTTACGAAATTATTATTACAGCAATACAAAATTATTATTACAGCAAAATTATTATTCAATCTGGAGTAATAACCCGGAAGTATTAAGACGAATTTTAGCACCTTGCGGCATCTGCACTTAGCTTTACACAGTCAACCATTCTAGAAGAGCCATGATGGCCTAGTGGATAAAGCATTCACCATCCAATGGGGTGAACCGGGTTTGAATCCCAGCGATGGCTGGTCGAAATAAATCCCGCATCTGGCTTGCACCGACCAAAGTTTTGACGTAAAATATCCTCAGTGATAGACAGATCATGAGTCCCCTGGCTGTCAAGTCAACTGGAGGAGGTTTCCGTAGTTTTCCTCTCTATGTAACTCAAATGCGGTTTAGTTTAATCAAAAAGTCCTCCACGAAAGCAAATTTCTACCAATACATGATCCAGGAGTTCCTTTGTCTTCTGGATTAAGTTCAAAATTAGAAGGCAACGAAGTTGAACATTGGTAGTGAAAAATCCAAAATAATTGGATCGGCTGTTCAACGACGGTTATAAAACAATTAATAAAACCATCCTAGAAGTACTTTCGTTAGTTTCTGTATTTTATCTTATTCGTTTTACGATTGTGAAATTTAGTTTTGGCTCAAACACGCGGCTTCGGAAACAGAGTGCTGATGCCACTTTTTTAGTTAAAATTATTTTACACAAATAGTTAATGCAATTATTCCCGTTTAATATTGTATTTTTTCGTGAATTGTTTCTAATTGTCTGGCTCAGTGGTTGGCGGAGTCCTGACTTGGCAAATGAGTTAGCTGTTTTGTCGAATACAGCAGTGAATGTTTGAGAGCAAAACATCTGCGCTTAATTTATAGGCCATTTGTTATCAATTGGCGAAGCCCTACACATCAATTACGCGGCAATCTCAGAGTAATTGTGAGTGAAGCTAATAAAGGTTAAAGATTCCTAGTATATTAAAATTATATTGTAATTATCTTAAGGTTGATAGTTGATACAGATTTAAATTGTTATTTTAAAATATAAGCTATTTACAAACAGTATAAATATAAATCACTGCACAATGCATATTGAGCAAATAATTATTGAAATGATTTCAAATTAAAATTGATAAAAGTTACTGATATTTCGTCTGTGCTGCTAATCTTTGCAATACTCAAGTGCTGAAAGTAAAACGATATCAAAAGCGTGGACGGAATATAGAAAAGAAAGAAATTTATTTCATAGTTATTTTAGAACAAAGTTGTGATAAGAATAAATGTGTTTAGAGTGCTCCGAACATAATTTTTGCCATCTCAATAATTTCAACTCTACAAACTGTAGACGATGATAAAAAGAAGAGTAAAAGGAGTTTATTCCATTTTCATCAGGACTGATTTTCTTATTGCAATGAAGATTAAAAACACAAACGATATTCATTTCTAATATTTCTCATATATGCGTGTCTGCTCAAATGTTAATTTATAAAATAAAAGCTTTAACATACTGTAAAAAAATTAATATTTCAGAGACGTTAATTCAATTTTGGGATCATTTAATAGTTTTCTAATTTCTCTTTTGAAATATAATAAAAAGCTTTTTGGTTTACATAATATTTTACGTATAGAAATTTATGGGAACAGATTTAACCTATTGTTTAAAATTACGAAATATTAATTTAACTTTCAAGAAATTCATTAAAAAATGTATGGATCTGTATCAGAAAACATTTGTTTGTGTGAAGAGTAAAGAATACAGTCATACGCTATCAATCCTTGGTATTGATTCTTCTTTTAAATATTATCTTTTGGAATTAATACTTTTGTTCGATAGTATAGACTGGAATTGAAACTTATTTTCAATGGTATCAAAAAATGTATGTATTTTTTTTTCGAAAAATATATAACTTTGTTTAATAACAGCGAAAATTCCAGTGAGTTTTTTAATTTTAATTATATTTTTTCTGCTCACAAAAAGTTGTGTGGTATACCAAACAGGCAGTCCTCGAGTCAAATTAGGTTTCTGAATACAGCTAGTTAATTGTGTGATTTAAAACATATCATTATTCTTTTTTTAGCAATGAAATGTTGAAAGTTCCAGAATTAGAGTTTCTCTAACAAGTATGACAAAAAATTCGATGTCATAATCGTAGAAAAAAACATCCCAAACCTTATTCCAAGGATATAATTTACTAACTTAGAAAAGACTCTGTACCTTAAATAAAATAAAATTACATAAATAAGTATTAAGAAATAGCTGATAAAATTTATTAAGAATAGCAGTTTAAAATATCTTAAACCGACAAATGGTTGTTTCCCAAACACATGCTACTCTTTTTATAAGAAATTATGAAAAAAATCATAATGTATATGCATTGTTTGATTAGCTACAGATACAACATAGTTTCAAAACTTAGAATGCTTAGAGGAGCAGTTTCAAATTTTAGCGGATACATTTTCCCGGTATTTTCATTCATAAAGTTTATTTTGAAATAAAATTTATCGCAAATTTTTAGAGATTTAAAAGAATCGAAATTTTAAAAATTTTCCATAATAAACTAGACTCAGAGTCTTAAAAAAATATTTTGTTCAACTGTTCAAAACTTTTCTTTCTAAATGCAATATCAATCAAATAGTTAAAAGATTTAAAAGTTAACAGTTAAATCTTTTAAATATCTAATCGATAATAAAATACACAATTTTTCGTCAGGTCATATGTTAATATAAATAAAGTTTTGCGCCATGTCAAGAAATCGTTTAAATAAAAATTTAATCTAGTCTTTTTTAATGTTTGTGTAAATAACCCTTAGATGAAAACTGTTTCCTTTGATTAATATTTTGACATATATCAAAATATTTTCCAGTAAATTTAATATTTCTTTCTAAAAACACTCTATTGTTATAACTTGATAAAGATATATGCACTTATTTATAGAGAAACCATTTTTTTTTATAATAATACATAACGCTCCCTCCAAGTGCTGTATTCTTAGAATATAATAAATTAGGCATTAAATTATTTACTGTACTAAAAAAAATTACTTTCATTTTAATATTTATAATATTGTTAAGAATTAATCATAAATTAAAATATTTAAATATGTTTATAATAAAATGTTTCTCAATAAAATAATATCATAAGAATATACAAATAAATACAGATAATTTTCCTGAAAAGTTATATATAAATAAAAGACATATAAATATTTTTTAAAAGCAAGCACTATTTCAGTTTTAATCAATCCGTTTAATTAACTTTTTAATTATTTTTTTGGCTGAAGTAATAAAATAAAACAAATCTACGAAAAAGTAAGATTAACTTTTTATTAGGCTATTAGTATATAATTGGAACTCATACATAACTTCTAGTTTTAATTGCTTGTCCATTAACTCTAAATTGTTTGCATTTATCTTAAGATGTGTCCTATTTCTCAAGTTTACAACACAAATGTTTTTTTAATGTTTCAGCTTGAGTTATACAGTTTCTTGGTGATAAATGTTTTCTTAAAATGGAAACAATAAGAACGTTTTCTAAAGCAAGCTCTCACCTCTTTTATTTAATAGTTTCCTAAAACTGCTATCTATATTTAGAAAGCAAGCACCACAAATGTTTATCACTTTCTTTTGAATTAGCAAAATTCTTATGTTTGGCGAAGTTTGTAAAGATGATCCAATTCATAACTGCGTGAGTACTTTTAAGAGTTTTAACCAGAATTTTTTTTTTCTTTTGACAATACCCAAATTCTATTTCTTCTTTCCACAGTTCATTTCATTTACATTTAATTTCCTTTTGGTCAAAATAAAATCAAGCATAATTACAAAATTTTATATATTTAAAACAACTAACCAATTAAATTTTGTGAGTAAATTTAAAAATTTATACAGTTACATTTTTAGAGGGCCGGGATAGTCTGGTTGGTAGGCCGCTGGGCCCATGTCCGAGCGTTCGTGGGTTCGAATCCTGCCGGCCGAAGAAAGTAAAAAACCGAAGAAAGTAGTAAAGTGACTGATGCACGTTAAATCTGTCGAGTCGCAAAAGTCCTCCATGTTCCCGTAACAAATCAAAACCTCTTGCGGTACTGGATTGGAGATCGATCGTTCTCTGATTCAGGTCAAAATTACGATCTGTGGATGAATGAATGGATGTATGAATGAGACGTGCGACGTATGGTGTGGCAGAAGTCGAATTCTTGGCCATAGATGGCGCGACTGGAAAATAAGAACAATCGCTCATCTAATCTCTCGAAAACTTTAGTTTTTTTTTCCGTAAACAGTGTAAAATTTTTTTCTGAAAATAAAAAAATATTCCAAAAAAATATTTAAGAATAGAAAACTAATTCTCGTAATCAATTCTCATAATCATAATCAATTCTCAAACAAGCACTTTCTGCAGTAGACACTATAAGGAGATTTATTGAGAGACAGCCGAATATGTCAGAGGAGACATTTAAAGCTATAGTCCACTTAGAAAGTGTTATAGACGAACTTTCTTACATATCNCATAACAAATCAAAACCTCTTGGGTTACTGGATTGGAGATCGATCGTTTTCTGATTCAGGTCAAAACTACGATCTGTGGATGAATGAATGGATGTATGAATGAGTCCGCCCTATTGTATGTGAGATGTATGGTGTGGCAGAAGTCTAATTCTTGGCCATAGATGGCGCGACTGGAAAATGCGAACAATCGCACATCTAATCTCTCGAAAACTTTAGTTTTTTTTTTCGAAAATAGTGTAAATTTTTTTCTGAAAATAAAAAAATATTCCAAAAAAATATTTAAGAATAGAAAATTAATTCTCGTAATCAATTCTCATAATCATAATCAATTCTCAAACAAGCACTTTCTGCAGTAGACAGTGTAAGGAGATTTATTGAGAGACAGCCGAATATGTCAGAGGAGACATTTAAAGCTATAGTCCACTTAGAAAGTGTTATAGACAAACTTTCTTACACACCTCTAAAGCAAACAATTGAATCTTTTTAAGTGTTTTTAGAATAAATTTCGATAATTCGAATTTTCGATATCTCGAATTTTTTCACCTCTCCCTTCAGGTTCGAGATATCGAGGTCCGACTGTATTAATATTGCATTCTTATTCCAATAAGATAGTTTACTAATAATTTAATTTATCGTAGTTAGAATTTGTTTTAATAATATTATTGACAGCATTCCAAATAATATGGCGGCATGGTTTTGCAGCTAATTTGATTCAAAAGGTACTGTCACTTGCATCGTTTCAAACACTAATATGGACAAAATTAGTTTTAATTAGATTAGTATTTCATGGTAAAATTTAACACTATGAAGAATATTTTAATTAACCTTGAATATTAAATTTAAAAAATGTAATTATATTAGAGCTTTATTTTTTCTTTGTGCACAGTTCTTCCGAGAAAATTGCTATTTTATAGAATAATCATATTACTCAGCTATGAAAATTATATTGTTTCAAAGATTTAAGGATGTTAATTAAAATTATAAGGTTGTCGTTGGTAAACTAAATTATTAATATAGTAGAATAGTAATTACTGTTGATATATAAGAAATAGCTTAGATTTATTTTTAAGTTTTAGTTATTTAAAGGTGTTTTTTTAATGTCTTTCTCGAAAGAATATAAAACAGACACCATTGGCAGGCCTGAAGCTCAAAGCAAAATTTTGACTCAGGAAAACAGAGTAGGGGAGAGTGGGGTCAATTGTAACAGAGCAAAAATTTCAAGTGTCGGGTTCTAGATTTGGTTCCTAGGTGGCGCACAAGGTGCATTTAATAAATCTACATGTACACCCCTGCTGCCAACCATTTTTATGTACTTTTGAAAGAGATACAACACAAAAGATATTTTCACGCTACGTAAGTACTTTTTTTGGTATTAGATTATTATATTGTAACAAAGTANAGTTAAAAATAGTTAAGTAGAAAATGTTACAATTGACCCCACTCTCCCCTAATTTAGAGTTTTAAACAAATGAATAGCTTTAATATTAAAAAAAAAACATTTTAAAGAAATTTCCAATTTTGTTGGATTTTTACATCAACTGAAAATCCTGAATATCAAAGAATAAACTCAAATTTTAATATATATTTTAAGCTCAAACAATACGACGTTCGAGTAACTTTTTTTAAATGTAAAAAAAAAAACAGAAATCAAACATAAACCCTTTTATCTTTATAAAACTGTGACAAGTCATCACATCGATATTTTGCGCCATTTTCCTTATCAGCATGGAAAACGATGGCTAAAAAACGGTGAAAACTTCCCCTAATAGTCGCTTACAACAGTTATAAAAGTAGTATATTATTAACAGTAGTCAGTAAAACTACAGTTTTTCTACTTTAATTCTTTATTACAAATGTAGTTAACTACAACTATTTTTTTAAATGTAATGCTTTCAAACTGCTTCCGAAATGAAGTAACTACTAAACAACTATTCGAAGACAAAATTGTTGGAGGATTCATTTTATAGTCACGTGCAAAATAAAAAATCGAGTATTGAAAGAAAAAATTCGTAACTCTTTTTTTTTCTTCTTTTTTTTTCTTTTACTAATTTTTCAACATTTAATTTTGCATGCCTTTCGTGGCAACGAACATTTATTTCAAGAGATGCTTAAGAAATATAAAATATTTCTGATTTTCTTAAAAGCTTAAGTTGATTTAGCTGGAAACGAAACTAAGTAAAGTACATCGAGGATATGAACTCGCTTGCGTAGAATTTAGACCAATCAGATTCAAAAAAATTAGTTGCTTCTTTAGTTGCTTTGTTTCTTTATTAAAATAACGTTAAAAATATATTCAAAGAATCACTACAAACTAATGTATTCTTGTACCGCACTACACACTACACTATTTCTTTTTCAAGAACAGCGCATTACTCAACAAACTACGAAAAAATTAGTGACTACAGCTGTTTCTTAACTTGTAACTCGTTATTTCAGAAGATGAATTTTGAACAATTTTTTTTCTGTTTTCTTTTGCATGAGATTTATTTTTTAACGGATCTTGGTTATTTTTACATTGTTGATTCAAAATCTACAATTGATTTCTCTCTCCAAGCTATAATTTTATTTTCTAAGAGATATTTTCAGTCTATTTTTTGCGGAAATGCACAAGCTTAAAAATAAAACGGGAAGTCGCGATGCGGCAAACTTCTGAACTGTTGCGGCAAACTTCTAGTGCAGTTAGGACACATCATCAGGATTAAATCAGCACCGACACCCATACCAGATATGTTGTCATACGCCGCTAGAGGCGCTTACCTATTATGAACTGTTTCCTCACGTGAACAGGTCATACTAGGTAAGCGCTTCTAGCTATGTTTGACGTCATTTCCAGACATGTATTCGCATGCAATTTTATTTCTGATAATAAGCGCTAACTCTTCTTGAAGTTTGTCGCAACATTCACGCAACTTCCTGTTATATAACAAGTTTTTAAACTTGCACATTTGGACAATCTAGAAATTTCATTTTAAAAAAATCAGTTTTAAGTGGAAAACTAATTTTGCATTCGAAATCCCCACACACGAATTAGGCAAGAGCAAGTACTTGTATAAATGCAAAAAGAAAACTGTTCCCCGGCGTTATGTGTTAAAAAGAGTTATGTCATATACTGCTTTAAATTTAAAATCTTTTTTTTTTCGTTCGATTGGATCCATTAGAAAATAAATTAGATAAAAAAAAAGCTTATAAAACCTGCTTCCATTTTAAGTTTAACAATATAAAAAATACAACTTTTAATAAAATTATATACTAAGCATTTTCCTGTGAAAATAAGAGTATTTAAATGAAATTTGATATCATTACAACTCATTTTGAAAGTAATATTCATGAATTCACGTTCCACGAATATATTTTTCCTATGCGAATTTCATCTTCCAAAAATTTGAATAAAATAACTACAGCCTGAGTATAATTTTTCTAGTTAAAATGGATAATGTATTCATTTACTTTAATTTATTTTGCAAAAAAATTAAACCTTTGTTGCGTTTTGCCTCAGGAAATGAAAAAGCCAGCCATTATTAAAAATGTCGAATGCATCCAAGTAATAGAATTTGCATATTTTATCCGATTTCATTGCGCAGTAAGTATTTTTTGAAAGAAGAACAACCAGCTATTTTTCAGAGGAAACTTCAATCTGAAATAACTGGGGAGATGCGCGAAATTTTTGAAGGAGTTAACCATTTTTATTTAACAACGCAAATAATCGAATAACAGTTTTGCTCAATTAGTTCGTTGGAGCTAAAAAGAAACACTCGAAACAATTGCACAGGTTCCATCAACAGCTACTTTCAGGCTAATGATTAAAAAAAATGAAACGTAAAAAAAAGCGGCTTTTTGAAGAATTTAGTTTCTGTGTTTTAACGATGTATGAAAGACGAAAGTTAAAATGGTTTTATGTTCGGTTGAAACGAATAGATATAATAGAAATAAAATAGTGTATAAAGAGATCTGAGAAAATAGTATAAACATGTCAAAAAGGGAGTAAAATTATTTTTTTTAAAAGGTGGAAGATGTGTTGAGATATTTTGGATTTTAATGATTTGGTTCGGTATTTTAGTTCGCAAAAAAATTCAGCTAGAAAAGATCGCATAAAATCTGCAAAATTGCAAAATGTGAACGTTATGTATTTTTTTAGTAAGATTTCTTGAATTTAGGTAATAATAAATTTAAAATTTTATATTTAAATTTGAATTATTTTTGCACTGAGAAAAAAACTAGCTAATTGTTGTTTTATTGCCAGCTACCAGAATATGGTAATATTTACCGTATTTCTGATTTTATGTATTTCTGGTTCTATTTTTCATTGAAAAGCTCGGTAATTTTTATTGGAGTGCCTCAGTAATGATTTTGGAAAAATTAACATTAAATCACTCATGGGCTGCAATAGTGGCACAACTCAAAAAACACGCGTTTGGGACTAAGTACAGGTGTAAGTAGGAAAATACGCATTCTTTCAGTAGAAATACTTGCACAACTCATAATTCAACTTGAAGGTAAACTTCGTTTAAGCAAACTAAAGCATTTCTTATGCATTTTGCTTAGCAATGAAAACTTTAAACCCACTTATCTCAAAACTTGATTTTTTGAGTTGTGTAGCTATTGCAGCTCATGAGCGAAATCATCTTTTTATATTCGTGCTAAAATTTAGTTAATATTGTAAAAATTGTTAACTTTCTCATACCTTAGAGCATACCATAAAAACCATTTATTCGATTAAATTTACTTTTCAGCTACTAAATGTGAAGTAATAAGAACTGCAAATTTGAACACCAGAATTTCCGTTAAACCGTTACCATATGAACGAAATAATTACCAAATGAATTATTTAAATACAGTATATTTTGGTTTTATTATCAGAATTGTTTTTCTATACCAGAAATGTCATTAGTGTACATACATCACAGTAGTTTTCCAGAATTTTTTTCCCGTGTGGTTGTGATACTTTTAAAAAAAATATATGTCATGTTTATTTCGTTCTACCTTATATTTTATTTCAAATATCAGCTCACTTCAAATTATTATCTAATAGATTTTTAAACTACCAAACCTATATACATTTGTTTCGACAAAAAGTTATTTTTCGAAGCATTTTTTTTCTTTGAAGAGTACTACAATATTCTAAAGGAAGTGACATTTCTTTCTATCTGGCACGTCTGTTAAAAGTAACCAACCGAGGGTATCAAAGTGTACTCTACTTTTGAAAAAAAATGTTACTCTCCTTCTGTGTCTGTCGAAAATATGCTGTTTTTGTTTCCAGTGGTTGCGAGATCCAAAAATATTTTTATAAAATGACTTGGTTGCTATTTCTGATATTTGTTTTATATAGAATACATCTCAAAGCTATGAATGATTTACATTGAATGAGATAACAGTTCTAAAAAGACACTTTAGGGAAAAAAAACTAATTAACAATAATGAAACTGATTAACACTTACGAATTTTCCAATCGATTATTACAGATTATTATCGTTTTAACTTTTACAGACACTTATTGATGAATCTTCAGAAATGGTATAAATAAACAGAATTTGTTTGCTTGCATTGATCAAAAAATTCGTTTAAAAATGATCTCGAAAACACAATTTACCATCCATTGTATTTATTTTAAGGAAAGTAATGTAATAATTCTCTATTCATCTAAAAATGACTAAATCGTACTGTTTTTGTTGTAATAAAAACCAAATGTTAGAAAAGGGTTACAAAACTACCTTGATAAATCGTTAATTATAAAAGTGTGAAAAGGTTGAAAAATGTTTAATTTATCGATTTTATTTCTTTATTTTTGTAGATTGTCTTTCATAACAGTGTTCTTTAACAACAGTTTACTGCCTTCACATTTTGAAGTTCTGAAATAAGAAATATTTTTGGTTTTCTATCAGTTCTCAGTAGTCTTTTCCTTTAATCCTTTGTATACGGATGATCCGATAAGTGAACCACAATGACGTCATCATGCTAAGCAGCATGAGCAAAGAGTTAAGCAAAATATTTATAAAAAATAAATTTTACACCTATAAATTTGATAGAGGGCAAGACATACTTTTTCAATTCGATTATTAACCTACAATTTACGATTGTAGGATTTTTAGTATTATTACACTTCTACACTGAGAAAAATATTCTAGTAAAAGTACCGTATTGTATGTTTAACTTGTTATAATTCTTGCAATAACACTATATTATACAGTTTCTAGCAATTCATTTGGTAATTTTTTCGTTCATATGGTAATGCTTTACTGAAAATTCTTTTTTTTAAAATTCGTATTACCACACATGTTGTTAAAAAAAGCACATTTAACCAAATAAATGTTTTTATGCCATGCTCTAAGGTCTCAAGATAAAATTACTAAATTTTATCACAATTGCTAAATTTTTTCACATTATAAAATCATATTGTATTGGTAATTCTGCCAAAATCATCATCAAAGACATTGGTAAAAATTACCGTGCTTTTTGTTTTTCTCATAGAGCCAGAAACATGGTAACTTTTATTATATTCGGATAGTTAGTTTTGAGCATACTCTTTTTCCCTGTGGCAGAATTGTGAGGACACGGCTACATTGTAGCAGAACGTTACCGAGTTCTTGCGGAAAGAATTTTCTTTTGGGAAGTAATGCTTTTCTTTTCTGAAAAAATTTTTGAAAGATTTTATCCTTTCTTCTGAATTATATTCAAAAGATGCCTTTTTCGCACATCGGAGTGGGGAAAAAATGCTTGTGATTTTTTTTTATTTTCATTTGAGAATAATGAAAAATAAAAAATAAATGAAGTAAAAAATTTGGTTTTCTTTTCTGTAGAAATTTTCATACTATTTTTTCAAGCAGTAATTACTACTGATTTCCACATAGCTTTTGAAATCTGATATTTTTAATACGATATCATTTATTACAACTGAATCTCGAAATAAAAACACTCATTTAGTAACCCCTTTTTGAAGAGTTCGATTCGCATGAGTTCACCGTCCATCTTTTTTTTACGCTAGTTTTTATAACCAATATCATTTACATATTTTTTTAATGCAATGATGAATAACAAAATGCGAAAAAGGAAATAATTAGAGTGTTCATCTTTCTACAAATTGCGAGAATATCACCGATAATATTAGAATAAAAAATAAATTACGTATCCAATTAAAACAATTACTTTATTTGATTAGGTTTATTTATTTAATTTTTTGTTGAAGTTAACGCTTCTGTTATTTTAAATTTGTAACATGTATACCTGTTATTTTTAAGCATCTAGCAGAAAGATATTTGCATTAGGGAGGTATGTTGCAGAAAGCCCAAAAAAATTTTGCAACAGGCTCTTTTTCTCGGTTTTCTCCGTCCTTAAATATTACCACAGCATAACTTAAATTTCCCAAAGATACCCTTTTAAAATTAAATAGCATTTTTTACACAGAACTTTCATACGATGTAATATAACCAACACTTCTCACTGGAAATTTTAAAAAATTAATAAATTTCTATTTAGATTTTATGTTTTTAATTTAAGTATCATTGGGAAAATTCTTCCTAATGAAATTAAAAAAATAATGCAATTATATTTAAGAAAAAAATTACAACCTCTTGTAATAAAGTAAAACATTTTATCTCCCCCTGCTAGTTCTTTCCATTTCAGACTTTATTTTTTTTTTTTTAGCTTTTAAATTTTTATATTTTTCTTTACTCTTATATCCTTTCTGAAGCATTTTCTGTAATTATATGAGTCACTCACACAATCAGCTTTCGGTAATTATATAAAAAAAAACTACAGTTTTCAAAAGAAATAACTCAAATGAAGCATTTTTACATTCAGAATAAATATATATTACGGGGAAGGCTGATTTAAACTAATGTGGCTTAAGCCAAGCGGTTTTTTAAAATAAACCCACAACCAGTTTTGAATGAGAAAAAAACTGTCATAGTTTAATTTTCTATTATTTACATAAATACATTTCTTTTAAGTATAACCTAATGAAAAAATAACAAATTTTCCCATAAAATGTCTACAATTTCAATTTAAAAACTTGGGTGTTTATTACTTTGAATAAACATTGATGTGTAATTTTTAAATATTTACCTATAATTGCGTTTCTGCAAAAATATAAATGTAACACTAATTGATGTGGTGAAATTTAAACTTACTTAAGTCGTCATCTCTCTAATAAATGTTTAAAATAAGACCCACCGCTAAGATTCCGTGTTCTGATAGCTTTTAAAATCAGGTATATAATGAATTATAGAACATGTTAAAATGAGACGAAATTTTCCTCATTTAGTTATAATATCGTATGCTTCTAATCCAAAGAAAAATTAGAATGAGATACTATTCTGAAATTTATCTTTAATTTTTCAGCTTATTTTAAGAATTTTTTCTGTTTTACAAGCACATTTTTAATGTGTATATATGCAATATATTCTTATTTCAAATTTCAATATTTTCAATATATATAATGTTTGTATAAAAAAGCACTTTGGCAACAAACTAGATATTCGAAATTCATTTAAAATATTATCAATGTATGTTATTTCATTTAATGCTGAATTATTTATAGGCATGTTGTAATGCTTAAATCTTTATTATGCTAAAATAATTTTCAAAAAAATATATTTTATTCCTTGTTTATTTTCTTCACTGTTTCATATGCCTATGAAGTCTGTTTGACACATTAAGTCCTTTTCATTGTTCTATAATTCCCAAACGGTTTAAACCAAATATTTTCCCTTGGTTTACACCAAAAAACCCAAGTTTTCTTCCAAAACTGCTATGCATATTATATGAAACACTAATATGTATGTATATTATTAAAAAATGATTAAATTTCTTTTTCGAGTTGGTAACAAATAAATTAAAGTTTGAAATATCAAGTGAGTGAGCATTCATAATTATGAAAATTTAAAGAATATCTAGTAAAAAAGGTATAAATTAACTAACAACACTTACTAAAAATAACTACACCAACATCTAATTTAAGCGTAAATTGCTTCCACTTAGACATGCCGATCCAATAGCCTTAAATGAAGCTTAAGGCAATATCCTTCAAAGTTGAGATTCTTTAATTCATTATTTACCTAACTTTATTTAATTCTTGATGCATCTGCAAACTAACAAATTTATAAATGGGCATGTAAATTTTCAGAATAGTCTACTTTTATTTAATGTTTCACGTTGCCTGAGTTCTAGTCAAATTTAAATCAATATTCAAATTATTAAATCAAAACCAGCAGGCCGAATACTCCCTGTGAATTAAATGGTGACTGATGCTCGTTAAATCTGCCGGGGTTACAAAACCTCCAAGTTCCAAAGCAAATCAACACCTCTGCAGTAGGCTGAGATAGCGTGGTTGGTAGGGTACTAGACCCATGTCCGAGAGTTCGTGGGTTCAATCCCCGACGGGCGAAAACTCCCCGTGCAGTAAATGGTGACTGATGCCCGTTAAATCTGTCGAGTCCCAAAGTCCTCTATGTTCTCATAAAAAATCATACCTCTTAGGGAACTGATTCAGGAGTTTCACTGTTTTCTGGATTGGCTCAAAATTACAAGGCTACAGAGTTGAACATTAGTAGTCGTAACCCCAAATTTGAGTGGAATGTTCAACGACGGTTACAAAATATAAAATTATAAAAAATACCTCTGCAGTACTGATCCCTTGTCTTTTGGACTCTGCAGTTCCCTTGTCTTTTGGATTAGGTTCAGAATTACGAGGCTACGGAGTTGAACATTGGTAGTCGTAAACTCAAATTTGGGTGAGCTGTTCAGCGGCAGTTATAAAAAGAAAAATTAAAGCAGCAGCCATATTTGCCTTAACAGCGGGGGAAACCCAAAACAAAAGCCTTATTTTTTTTAATAAAGTTGATATTAATAAAAATTTGTTTCCGAACTTCCTTTTAAGGTACATAAGCAAAATTATATTAATATTAAAACGTATTTTTGAATATGATTAAAGTTAGAGTATATTATTAGAACAGTTATTAAATAGTTTCATAAGTATTTCTTTTGAATGACAAAGACAAGACAAATTATAGGTCAGAATTAGGATCCAATCATGAACAGCCGGTAGTAAACTAGACTACGTCACTTCCGCACTGCCTTAAATTACGTCATATAAAAATTTCACTTCAGAATTTTTAAATTTCTTAGCACGTCAAAATTCATCAGTTTAAAAATATGTAAATTTTAAAAAAAACAGTCCAAAAATTTAATAACAAAATTATATTCTATTATTATATAAAATAGTTAAAAAGTTTATAAAATAGTTTATGATAATATCTTTATCCAAAAAACCTTTTTTACCCAAAATATGTACAATTTGAATTAAATTCTCATATGAACAATAAAAATATCTTATGAGGCAAATGAGGACGCATTTTTAAAATTAAATTTAATAAAATGAAAAAAGTCAATTTTATAACACTTTAAAAAACAACTTCTAGAGCAGCAAAAAAAGCACTTGACATCGCAAAAATAACTGATGACAAATTTAAGAAAAAAACGATTAAATATAGGTCTAAGAAGAAGAGTGTATCTAATGGAAAAATATTTATCATGAAAATGTGTCTAAAATATGTTGACCTTGTTTAAATCTTCATGTAGATTAGAATTATTTTTCGAATGTTTGAATAAAACTATAAAAGTATTAGCTAGTTAGAAATACTTCTTCTTGATTCTAAGACATTTATTTGACTTGTACTTTCACTTTTATTCTAAATTTAAAAATGAGTGTTATTTGAATGAAAAATACTTTAAAAATTTATCAATAAATTAATTATTACTTTATTTTGAAAATAAAACATTAATATTATCTTTAATATTTACTAAAAATTAATAAATATTGTTAAATAATACTTTAAAAATACCGATGAGAAAATATAAATCGCCTAATTACTTTTATTAGAGTTCATATAATTTAATTAAGATATTCGTTTATGTTTAATTTACTCTTATCCAAAAAAGACTCTTTACTAATTAAAGTCTTTAAAATGATTTTCATTTATCGTTAAATTTTTCTTTTAATAACTGTTCCCAAAAAATGAATCATTCATTTAAAACAAATAATTTCATAGTGATTTTAACATATCCTGTGTATTTTCCACTCGATAGAAGTGAAGAATCTCCTGTGATTTTGAATTCATGCTTCATAAATAAGCAAATAAACAACGGCGTATTATAAATTAATTTAATTTACGCCTTTAAGAAGTCTATGTTTCTTAATATAGATTTCTAAAACAATTTTATAATATTAGTTCAAATTGTAAAAAATATTTGTTATAATTCAATACCGAAATTATATTTCCAAACTATATATTAATACCCAAAGTAAGATTTGAAAAATAAATAAGTTTTTCAAAAAGCTTTAAAGCAACCAAAAATTAAAAAAAAATTTTATTTGATTAAATTTATACGCTTAAAATTATAAATTAATGCTCAACATATGGTTTTAATTACAATTAAATCTTTAAAGTAGCTGCTAAAAAATTAGAATTTTAANAAGTTGGTAGGTATGAATATAGGTCCTGTGGTTATAGGTTTGTTATTGTCTGTCAAAACAGAATTGTGCGGAGCTGATTATAAATTAAAAGTTTCCTTAATGAATATGTTTTATACTCTAAGAACATTTTTAAAAAGCGTTATACTTCATTCATACAAAACTAGTCAAAAATATACCAATAAGTGCATAAAGCAATCGCCGATTGGGAAGTGGCGATGTGAGCAGCAATCAGGAGGTGAAGCCTCCTAGTATTATCTAAAGCTTTTGTGCATATAATTTAGGAAAACCCATAAAATTTCTTTTCTTGCGTTAACGACAAAAAGCTGAAACAAACTGAGCTATAAATTGAGCTGAATTAAAAGGTAAAAGGCAAACAGTTCACAAAACAAAGTATTCTGTGCAATTCTGAGCTATTTTTACAATTTAGTTTAATGCATCTTTGAGGTGTGTTTTAACAACGGAAATCGGCCAGAAATGAATGGCAGAGATGGTTGTTTATACTATCTCCATTTTTACCTCATTTGATATATTGTCTTACTTTTGTTTTCGCATTTGGCTTTCCATTTTTTTACCAATTTTGTTACTTTCTCCATTATGCATTTTCAAACCTTTTTCTTTGGTATTAATACATTTTATGAGCTTATTTTAGAATGGAGGATTTAAAACTCTTGAATCTCCAGACAAAGAAATTTATAATTGCGCCATTTAGGGAAATTCTATGAATTATTTGTTAAATACGTAATTTCCAAAAAGCATTGAAATATTTATAGATCAAATCTTAATGTGGGTAAATGGAATGGGATGATTAATCAAAACTTTCAAGGAATACATGATCTGGGCATTTTTAGAGCTTTTAAATATGTAGCTTATTTTTAGAAGCCCTAAATAAGTATCATATTTTTGGAACTTTACATACATGCATTTTATCATACACGCAAAACTAAACTGAAATAAATTAGTATACAATGAGCAGGCGAAGAAATTCGAAGGAAAATGCAAAACCAATGGTTGGCGAGCGCATTGAGCAGGAGCTGGGATCCCCTAATTTAATTTAGCTCATTATTAGTCCCATGAGTCAAAATAAAATACTTAGCTACAAGAAGAATTAATAGGGCCGGGATAGCCTGGTTGTCAAGGCGTTGGACTTGTGCTCATGTGAACGGGAGTTCGAATTTAGCAGGCCAAAGTGAATTAAATGGTGACTGGTGCACTTTAAATCTGTCGGGGTCACAAAGTCCTCCAAGTTCAAAACTATTCAGCATCTCTGCAGTAGGCCGGGATAGACTACTTGGTAGGGCACTGAACCCATGTCCGAGAGTTCGTGGGTTCGATCCCAACCGGCCGAAGACTCGCCGTGTGTAGTAAATGGTGACTGATGCGTGTTAATCTGTCGAGTCGCTATTAAGTTAGAGTATATTCTTAGATTAAATAGTTTCATAGATATTTCTTTTGAATGACAAAGACCGGACAATTATAGGTCAGAATTAGAATCCAAGCATGAATAGCCGGTACTAAACTAGACTACGTCACTTCCGCACAGCCTTAAATTACGCCATGTAAAAGTTCACTTCACAATTTTCACATTTTTCAGCACGTCAAAATTCGTCAGTTAGTAATAAATAGAAATTTAAAAAAAAGCACTCAAAAATTTAATAACAAAATTACATTTTATTATTATATAAAATAGTTAAAAACCTCATAAAATAGTTTATGATAATATCTTTACCCCAAAAAAATTTTTTACCCAAAATATGTACAACTTGAATTATATTCTCCTATGAACAATAAAAATATCTTATGAGACAAAATATTTTCGCTTTTTTAAAATTAAATTTAATAAAATGAAAAGAGTCAATTTTATAACACTTTAAAAAATAACTACTAGAGCAGGAAAAAAAAGCACTTGACATCGCAAAAATAACTGATGACAAATTTAAAAAAAAAACGATTAAATATAGGTCTAAGAGGAAGAGTGAATCTAATGGAAAAATATTTATCACGAAAATGTGTTTAAAATATGTTGACCTTGTTTAAATCTTCATATAGATTAGAATTATTTTTTGAATGTTTGAATAAACCTATGAAAGTATTAGCTAGTTAGAAATACTTCTTATTGATTCTAAGACATTTATTTATTAGACTTGTACTTTAACTTTTATTCTAAATTTAATACTGCGTGTTATTTGAATGAAAAATACTTTAAAAATTAATCAATAAATTAATTATTACTTTATTTTCAAAATAAAACATTAATATTATCTTTAATATTTACTAAAAATTAATAAATATTTTAGATAATACTTTAAAAATACCGATGAGAAAATATAAATCGCCTAATTACTTTTATTAGAGTTCATGTAATTTAATTAAGATATTCGTTTATGTTTAATTTACTGTTATTCAAAAAAGACTCTTTACTAATTAAAGTCTTAAAAATGATTTTTATTTATCATTAAATTTTTCTGTTAATAACTGTTCCCAAAAAATGAATCATTCATTTAAAACAAATAATTTTATAGTTATTTTAACCTATCCGATGTATTTTTCACTCGATAGAAGCGAAGAATCTCCTGTGATTTTGAATTCATGCTTCATAAATAAGTAAATAAACAACGACGTATTATAAATTAATTTAATTTACGTCATTAAGAAGTCTATGCTTTTTAATATAGATTTCTAAAACAATTTTTATAATATTAGTTCAAATTGTAAAAAATATTTGTTATAATTCGATAGCGAAATTATATTTCCAAATTACATATTAATATCCAAAGTAGCATTTCAGATATAAATAAGTTCTTAAAAAATCTTTGAAGCAACCAAAATTTTAAAAAAATATTATATCTGATTAAATTTATAAATATAAAATTATAAATTACTGCTCAACATATGATTTAAATTACAATTAAATATTTAACGTGGCTGCTAAATAATTATAATTTTAAGAAAATCAAAAGCTTATTGAATATTTTATTGTTCTTAACTTTGAAACATAATATAGATAGTACTTTAGAAATCATCGTCTATAATTGAAGTCATAAAATTTGTATATTATGCCGTGAAAATCAATATTTAAGATAGGCAAAGCTTGAAAAATGCTACTGAACTCAAAGGAATCACAACTGAGGAAGGTAGGATTTAAGTCACTAAAATAAGTTTAATTTGTCTTAGGTTAAACTTAGGTTGTCTTAAAGTAGTTTCTAATAATCACCTTTAAACTTCCGTTTATATTATCAAACAGGTTTTGATGTTTTCAGTTTGCCGTCCTCAGTAGTGATTCGTTAGCTTATTATATTTTCCTTATTAAGGTATTAATATGCGACTCCTAACGTGCAAACTTGTATGAATTCTTGACGATGATTCCAAAAATAAGTATTTGCAGTCATTATGAATCTCTCTGTATTTTTTCAAGCAATTTTATTCTATAACTGTCGTTGAACAGCTGACCCAATTTTGAGCTTACAACTACCAATGTCCATCGCCTAAGCCTTGTAGTTTTGAACCCAATCTCTTAGCCCATCCCATGACTCAGAGACTCTAACGCATGTTCCTTTCACCACTGAGGATATTTTTACGTCAGCACTGTAGTCGGTGAGAGCTGGGTGCGGAATTCGTATCGACCAGCCATCCCTGGGATTCGAATCCAGTTTATCTCATCTCCTGAGCCACGACGGCTCTGTTCAAACAATTAAATCAGATTTAAAAAGGGAGAAACAGTTATCATTAACAATATAATACTTATAAATTTTTTAACAGAGAACTAAGAAACCTTTTCGTGCAATGCGAAGTAAAATACCATGGTTCAAAGAAGTCATTTTAAATTACACAAATAAATAAAAGAAAATGGATACAAGTTTTAAAAAATATATTTTGTGTGTGGAGTGGAGATGGATATAAATTTATAGTTTAATGGAATAAAAATAGTTGATGAAATTAAGAAGAATTGGGAGAATTCAATTGGGTTTTCAAAAAAATCATTTATTTAATTTTTACCTATTTCAATTACGTACACATTTTAGAAACATACCTTAACTTATAATTTAGATGTTTAGTTTTTTTTAATATAATTATGCTTTTCAAACGCATTTCTATCCAATTAAAGAATTAAAAATCACTAGTATTTAAAATTAATAAAAAAAAGTTGTGCACTGAAAAGCAAATTTAGTGGAGAAAAAGTGGACTAAGATAATGGGAAAAAGGTAAAAAATTGCCATGTTATTGACGTCTATGATGTTTGATTAAATTCGGTAGAAAGCATTAATTTTATTTCATTTTATAACCATCGTTGAACAGCTGATCCAATTTTTCGGGTTACGACTACTAGTGCTCAACTTCGCAACCTAGTAATTTAAAACCCAATCCGGAAGACGAAAGAACTCCTAGATCAAGTATTGGGAGAAATTTGCCTTCGTGGAGAACTTTTTGATGGAACTAACCCGCATTTGCGTTACAAGGAGGAGAAAATCATGAAGACCTCCCATGGTTGGTCTGACCGCAAGGGGACTGTAGGCCATGATCCGTGATGAACTGAGCATATTTTACATCAGCACTATAGTCGGTGCAAACCGGATGCGAAATTTGTATCGACCAGCCATCGCTGGTATTCGAACCCGGTTCACCTCACTGATAGTCAAACGCTCTATCCCCTGAGCCACGACGGCCCAGAAGGTATTAATTGGAATAAAAAATGAATAAAAAAATAAGCTACCTACTAAAGAGAAAAAGCAATAGATAAATGACACAAATTCATTTAGGAGAAGCTTTGTAAATCGCCGTACTATTATTGATCCCCATGATGCTTAATTAAGTTTGGTAATAGGTAGTAACTGAAATGAAAAAAAATAAACTCAGTACTAAAACGCATAACTAATGGAGAAATTTCACTACTTCGTTAATGAGAAAAGCAAAGACTCCACATGCTATTTTTGATACCAAATACGCTTAATTAATTTTACTATAACTGCTATAACTGAAATAAATAATATGAATTACTATATCTGAATAAATAAAAGGAATTATGTACTAAATAGCAAAATTAATTGTGAAATGGTACAAATTTGTTTTGAAAAAAAGTAAAAAGTCGCCATAATATTATTGAAACCAATGATTCTTCATTACTTTTGTTAAAAAGTACTAATTTAAATAAAACTTCAAACTTTGTACTGAAATACAAAGTTAAGGAGGAAATGTTACTAATTCGTTAAAGAGGAATGTACTATTATTGACGATAATGATGCTTAATTAATTTTGGTAGTAGGCGCTTTTGGTATTATGGTAATTTTAGCAACTTTAATCAGATTTTAGTAAGATGTTAATGTAGGTAAAACTAGTATATTTGGTACCCATTAAAACTGCATCATTACAGTTCCAGTTTTAGTATAGATACTGATGAAAAGTATTGCTTGATTAAAATTTCATTAGCTTCAAAAACATACAAAAAGGAAAGAACAGTCAACATGTTTCCAGCTCTCAAAATCAGGTGCTCATTTTCAAGACTTTCTAGACGTCAATGAGAAGAATTAAAAATGATTTGGAATATAAAACGCAAAGTTGCCAGCGCAAGAAATGAAAAATGAAGGTGAGAAACAAGTCCAGAGAAACCACAGTTGCCGTGAGAGAAAAAAAGATGAAAAACCACAGTGGCTGACACCAAGAATCCGAGGCATCAAAATGAGGTATTGGGACTGGGATGAAAATAACTTTCGCATTCTCGAAATTGAATTTATGTCCCAAGATTCCAACAATGCGCAACAATTGACGATTCTTCGTATTCTTGATAACGGACATATCTATCTTATTCGTAAAGTTTAAACTTTAAAGCTCGTCTGATCAAGTTCGCTTTGCCCAGCGATTATCAAAACTAATAGAATCTTTAAGAAACTTACATTTAGTTTTGTTGCCTAAACATCAAAATAAAACCAAACCGGAAGAAGATATTAGCAATTTTATAACAAACGAGAGAGAAAAAAAATGTAGTAACATGTTTTCTGTAAAGATTAGAGGAAAAGGCGTTTGGGTTTAGTGAGTTTATCAAGAGCTGAATCATCTATAGGAGGATCAACTATAGCTGGCAACTTGTTTACTCCACTATAGTGTTGTAGAGCAAAAACATGATCTTTTACATTAATTTTGGGATAAAGTAAACGCTAAAATCTATACAAGTAAGACATGATTCACATAAGAGTCAGTTAAGTTAATTTTACAATACAATTAAATGTAAGAATAGTAAGTTTCGGATGTATCTACACACTATACTAAAATAAAATTAGTTACAGTTAGAACAGAAAGAATATTAAGATTAATTCGAATTAGGCTTAATCGAACGCGAGCTTATAAAAATTAAATATTACAAAACAACAGCTAATTCACATTATTGATTGTAAAAACCTACTTATAATATCCAAATTACGTCAAGGTTGGTGCTTTCGGAAGCAAAAATAATACACAAATGGTGTGAATGCGAATGAACTCGATGCGATCATTTTTCATGGATGGTGTTATGCGTCAAGTGTATGTGAACGCTTGATTTGGGGTTAATTTGAAACGAAATATTCCTTAAAACACCTTTTTGGGATTTTTCAACATCAAATTAACGAAATATTTTACCTTAGTTTTTACAATATTAATTTATTCATATCATAAATTCCCAATTTTTCGAATGTTAAGTCAATTAGTTCACTCTAATTTTTCAGAATACTCGAGAGAAGTAAAAACACGTGAAAATATTATACAAATTTAAAATGATGAAAAATTTACTCAAGCGATATTTCAGCTTAAATTCCAGAAAAAAAAATTATCAATATATCGACATTTACAAAAATCAAGTCAATTATCTGTAAATAAATTTGAGCAACATTACAAAATCTTTTTTGTCTTTGTTCTTCAAATTCATCAAAATCTGGAACTACTTCAAAGTGTACAAAAAATAAAGAATACCTCGTTAAAAGAAGAAGAATACTTAACAATGTTATTTAGTTGTAATGAAAGTATCCATATTTTAATTTTAAAACTGTCAGATACAAAAAATTACAAAGGCTTCAGTGCAAATGTCAGTGTTTTTATTCAAAGTGGGCTAAACAATTTAAAAATTTTGATCAATAATATAATAAAATATATATACCCCAAAATAAGTATGTTTTTCTGGGTGAATTTTAAAACAGCATGATAATTGAAAACATAGATTTTTATTTTTCGCATTATCCTATATCTTTTAAACAAAATTTAAACTCGTTAATGAAACAGTTTTGTAAAACCAAATACCCGAAAAATAGATAATGTCCGTATTCTTTTCAATTTTTATCCGACTTGCTTAAAAATGTAACAATTTTGAATATCATTTATATAGTTTCGGTTATGTGTAAAACATATGTTTTTGAATTTCTTAGCTGATGAAAGGCTATTGTACTATAAAAATGGCCCAAAAGTTAATGTTTAATTTATCAAAAACGATAACTGCAATAAAAATCCCTTCGTACAAAAGAAATTACACTGTAAAAAATTCCGAATTAAATTACGTTGAAATTTTTTTAATTTCAATTATTTAGTATATGTTTTTGATGAGTTTTTTTAAAAAAATAAAATGACTAAGAAAACTTGACGATTGAATTTTTTTCCTTTTTGAATCACTGTTTCACATTAGCGTATAATAACAACTACTTCCTTTGTTTTTATGAATTCGCAATTATATTCCTATGATAGGTTTTCACTTTACAGCACGATATAAAATAATTCGTAATGCATTTACTTTTTTGTAAATATATTTCTAGAATCTTTGTAAAAAAATGGATAAAAAAAATTCCCGATACATTAAGGATTCTTACTCCAGTTTTATATGACAAATAAGCAAATTTTTTTCACTATGATTGACCTTGAAAATGCTTCGTCAAATCATAATAGTTTTATTTTAAAACCTAACTCTTATTCTGTAATCTGTTATGCGAAAGTTTGTTGAAAAAGTTTATAAAATATATTCATATCGAAATTGGTGATTATATGGACACCTAGTATAGGTTGCTTTTTGAATGCTTTATTTTACTACCACACTGTAAAACATTCCTGAACAAAGTACGGTAAAAAGTACCGGCATTCAAGATGCCGGTATATTTCACTATAAAGCCCATTTTCAATGGAATATATTACGAAACAAAATATCGTATAAACCGTAATTTTTACGGTTTATAAGATATACGTATTTATAATATTACTGTTTTACGAATAATTAACAGTAATCAAAATAGAAATATAAAATTTCCATCTTTTTTTTCTCTTTAAATTTTTTTTGCATATTCTCCATTTCAACAAAAAATTATTAAACAACATACAATATTGAATACATATCTCTCAAACTACTCTTTCTAACATAATCTAAAAAACTAATTTTTGCTTATTTCATTCGATTTCATGCAATTACTTTAAGTAAGTGTTTCTCAAATTGTGGTACGCGCACCCCCATGGGTACGGGAACAGTTTAGCGGGGGTACGCGTTCTTATGCGAAATATCTTTCAACATAGGAAAATTTTAAAACATTTTATTTAAAAACAAAGCTAGCCATGAAAATTTACGATTATGTATTTTTCTATTGGCTATTTTTTGCAGAGTTAACATTTAATAATTAGTGGTGTCAACAGTCAGTTGTGATTTTTAACTTTTGTGCAATTTTTTTACAGTAAAAAATACATTTAATTTTTTTATTAGTGGTACACAGCGTTACGAAAAATTTCGAAAGGGTACACAAAATTCATAAGTTTGGGAAACACTACTTTAAGTGAACGTTTAACAAAAGGTGTCGAACTTTAAAAAAAAAATTTATTTTTATTTAATTTTACCTAAAACAGCAATGTAGCTGGTAATTAGACCATCAAGAAATTTTAAATAAAAAAGGGAACTTACCTAAAACAAATGTTACAAGCTTGGAACTTCGAACTGTAGAAATGTTTCACAGATTTTTGATAGAGTTTTTCTTGTTAAGTGACTTAAATTGTGGCTGGAGTTTCTTTATATGGATTCAGAAATGCAACGAAAAAGCGACGAATCCTCCAAACATGCGCTAAATTTCCAGCGCGCCTTGTCCCCTCCTCTTGTCGACCCACACGAAACGCCCTGGTTGGTGCAAAGGCGGTGGCGCTTGCGCCCCTGCTTTCGCTTTCGGGATATCTTCATCAAATGAGGATCTGGAAGTGAAACTTTAGATTACTTTCCATCACTAACAGTTGGTTTTAAAAAAAAGTTAAATGAATGAATGGGAAATACATGGTGAAAAAAGGTCATATAGTCAATTTTAATCTTTTCTAAACAGAAGTTATTTATAGAAAAGGCGTCTCTAATTTGCGTTAATGTCATTCTAAAATAAACAATATATTTCATACTTTCTTTATTATCTCGATACATTACAATTTCTTTCACCTCAGAGGACAATTAAATGTCAAATAATAATTAATGAGCTTAGCTTGGCTTGTTTTTCAATTTTAAATGAATTAGATTTTTTTATAGTGTTTTATCAAACATTATCTTCTTAATCATATCAAAACCCTCTTTTCATATACACCCACTCAACTTAAAGCTAAACTTCCTCATTTTTCTTTCGTTCTATTTTTAAGTACTTCTGCCAATAATTAACTATATTTTATACTTGTTAAAAATTAAGCATATGTCAGGCTTAAGTTAGCAGACTATGAAATACTTAAAACCAATGTTTAAAAATGACGTCATTGGGGTCAATAGTCTTATTTCTCATATAATTGTTAATAATTTGTTCGAACCATACCTGGATGACTGTATGCCATATCTGAATGATAGTAATTTTATAAATAAAAGTCTTGGGGCAATATTACGATAAGCCTAATTTTCAAGTAGTTTCAAGTAGGAGGTTAGAAATACAATTTCTAAGCAGGCAATAAGATGCGTGCTATGCTTATATCTAGTAGAAATTTCTGAATCGTAAAGAACTTAGTAATAATTTAACGTAAAACCTTTGAAAAGTGTGTGGTTTATCACAATCATATCCCAAATACGTGGAACGTATTCGTTTCTAAAATTAAACAATAATAATATTTGGTAACGAAAAACACATTTCAAATACTTTGTGAACTAATAATAAAAGAGTAATTGATTTTTAGATAAGCATTTTGTTTTTCAATATAATGTTGCAATAATGAGATTCACTTTTAAACTCTCGCGTGTTTAATAAAATTATATTACTTAATATTTCTAAATTGTATGTATAAAATTTAGCGAAAGTAAATTTTAAAGAATTCCTTCCCAGTCACAAGCATACCCATGGAACTTTTTTGAGCATAGCAGAAGTTCTGCCCACTTTTTGAAGCGAAAAATTGTAATAATGCTATGAAAATGAACTTTCAGATCTCATTTCAACACGACATATGAAAACAAAGCATCTCTTAAAATGGAATCTCAATAGTTAGTTTAAAAAATATATCTGATACATTGTTGTCTAGAATAAAACATTAAATTTCTAGGAATTAAATTTGCTAAAATACAATTATCTCTTCACTCTTCATGATAAAAATTATGAAATGGTGCAAAATATTCAATTAATGCGTAAAATACTTTTTTTACTTCCTTCTGTATGATTTTAAGAATAAAAAATTAGAAGTATCAAAGAATATAATTTTGTTTAGTGCAAGAAAAAAAATATTTGCAATTTTTTTTTATTCCTTTGGCGTAATTTAATATTAAAGACAAAATTGTACGCAAAAGTAATTGTATTCAGTACGAGGAAGTTAGAAGTGTTTCTTATTTACCGTTTAAAACAGAAAGAAAAAATCATTTTAAAATACTAATATTTTTATTAATAACTAGCTGAATACCCGTTCACACGGGATGAGTAAAAAATAAGTAAAGAATCAATAAATCAGTAATGAGAAACACTACGAAATCATGCTCAAAGCTGAAAAGTATTAACAGACACTACTAAGGAGTTTGATGGAAGAACCGGCTAAGTCATAGTTTTAAGGAAATTAATGAATCAGAGAAAATAACATAAAGTGGATGCATCAATATGGGTATGTTTAATGTAACAGAACTTTTTTTTTACTTTACTTTAATCTTAGCATAACTAATCCACATCGGTTTTTAGCATATTTGCATGATTTTTGTTTCAAATTAAATAAAGCAGTGATAAATAAAATAAAGCAAAGAATTATTGGTCCCTCCTTCTATTAAATTGGTAATAAAATTGCTCAGTTACAACTTTTTTTTCGTTCTGAAAATTTTACTTACCTGGTCCTTCTACTAAGTTTTTCAATTAATGTAGCTAAAAAAAAATTTTTTTTTAGCTATTTTTTTTTCCTTCTATTAAATTGGTAATAAAATTGTTCAGTTACAACTTTTTTTTCGTTCTGAAAATTTTACTTTCCTGGTCCTTCTACTAAGTTTTTCAATTAATGTAGCTAAAAAAAAAATTTTTTTTTATTCAACATTATATGTTGCTCATTTTTGGTAACTTATCGTTATTGAAGTAAGTAAAATTCGTTTTGTGTAGTTCATTCCATTAGAATTAAGATAAAATGTATTTAGCATCAATGGGCCATGATGCTATTGCTCGCGGCTTACTCATAATAGTCAAAATTTACCCCTATCGAGTAATTTTTTGCGTATATATCCCTTAAGCCTACTCCCTTAGCCGTAAAACACTTATTTCCACTTAATTTTCGGTATTAAAACGGCTCAGTATTGGCTCTGCTTTAATAATCACCAAATATATCAATATAATATTTTATGCCTATATTAGTGTATATGGTACTATTACATAACCCTTATACATTTGAATTTTGTGAAAAATACATTTGTCAGTGACAGCTGACTAACGCTATTTTTTTTTAAATAGAATTTTTATTAGAATTTGATAAGGATTTTGAAACGTAACCAAACCATTTCTCTATCTGGCCTTTAATTTACTGTTAAATTATTTATAAGTAGTAGTGGAACAAAGTTCTTTTAATTCCAATTCATTAAAATATTAATACACTATCTTGGCTGCCACTGAAAAAATATTTCTGAAACTACGGAAAACCCATTGTAAAATTCTTATCAAAACTGTTTCAATTACCATACTACTAGTAGTAGTATATATGACAGTCAGTAGTACGAAATAAACAAGCGTCATCTACGAATGGCGATTTTCTACGGTTTTCTAGACGAATTTCCTATTAATCTTTCTCCCTTTAACTTCGCTTTATAGCTCATTGATATCAATATTAATAAAGCATTAATGTCAATAATAATATGGCGAATTCTTACTGCTCCCCAAAATAAATCAGCATCTTTTCTCCCTTGTTTTTGCTTTTTAGTACAAACGTTTTTTTATATCTGTTAACAAATTATTAGCAACACTATCGTCAATGATAGTATGGCGATTTTTTACAGTTCTTCTAGACAAATAAATATCTCCACTCCATTACTTTTGCTTTCCAGTACATACAGAATCGCTACAAAATACTGTTACAAATATCGAATCATTTTATTCTACAGATAATATATAGAAAATAATAAATACAGAAATATGATGAACACTATAAATGGATATTTACCTTAAAAACTTTTATTCGAATCAACCACCTTCTTTACCAATTACTAAAGATAATCTCTTACGCCATTGTCCGATGATGGCACGAATAATTTTAAGAAGTAATTCGAAACATTCACGGTATAAAAAGCTCTGAGAGAGTCTAAACTTCTGTGCTGTTTAACATTAACTTTAGACTCTGGAATCCCCTAACACAATAGTCTAAGGGATTTAGATCCAGTGGAAAAGGGGGCCCAATCTTCTTGCTTAATAAGCTTCGGGCAATTGAGTCAAACCTGAATTGATTTGGCTCGGTGCGATGGTGCAGAACCTTGCTGAAATATCCAATACTTTTCGGGATACAACCTATCAGCATGTGGCAATATATGTGTAGCCAATACTTCCTTTTTGTAATAATCAGCATTGAATTTTACCTCTTTATCGATGAATTTCAGAGGAAATTTTCCGTTGTTTCACACTGCAGCCCAAACCATTATAGACTTCTTGTTCTGATAGAGTCTTACAGTTTGAACATTTTTAGGTATATCATCGAGGGTTACTGAATATACAACATTATTTTTAACATTATGGCATTGTTCTGTGTAAAATATTTTCTCACCAGAAAAGATTATAGTGTCAAAACTTTTGCTACCATGCCGGTTCAGGAATTTCTAACATCTTTGTATCTTTTCTTAATTTTTGTTCAATTGTCAAGCCTTGAACTTTTCGTTTTGTGATAAGCGTGCAAACCCAAATCTACATTTAATATAACTTTCCCACTCGCGCTCTTTTCTTCATCCACATTTTATTAGCCGAATGTTCTAGATTTCTGCGTATCTTTTCACGAATTCTTTTAAAGTGCTCTTTTGTACGAACTGAGCGTGGACGACCAGACCTGGGTCGATCTTTCCAGCTACTTGTATCCAATAATCGATTTATAGTTCTATATATAAATGTTCTATTAAACCCAAGAGATTTCAAATGCTTTAAGATTCTACCTGCAGAAAATCTTCAATCGAAAAGCTGTTTAACCATCAAACGTTTCGAATTTTTCCTTAAGCTGATTCTAAATATTTTGCTTTAAACGAAAATCGTTTGCACTCATAGAAAGTGACACTCACAGGAATAGTGAGAGAATTGTTTTACGAAACAATTAAAATTAATTCTTATTTTTAAGAGTGTTACACTATATAGCAGCGACACTGTAGTTCATTTCTTTTATTTCAATATGTATATATTACCTAACTTAAGCATCAATGGCGTCAATATGGTGAATTTTTATGTTTCTCCTAAATGAATTAGTCCCACTTTCCCATTAGTTTTGCTTTGAATGTGGATAATTTTTCTATTCAGTTGTTGATTTTAAATTAATATTCTTTTCGAAACACGTTTAAAAGAAATATTATAAATAAAAAAAAATACGTGTGATATTAGACATCTTTAAAAGTATAACTTTGGTGACGACGATCGCACATGCTACCGCGTAATGTTGTTCATTGTATTTATCCGACATAACGAATATAAAATAATTAAACATTTAAATACGCGCAATAAACTATTTTTTGGTCAAATAGAGCTATTGGCTAAGAATTATTATTGATGTTATCTTTAAAATATGTGAAAAATATAATAGTCTGTAGTTAAATTTAAAACAATATCTAGCGTTTAACCAATCAGAATATTCCATTTCATTTCTCGCTTATTCCGCTCGAACGGTTCGTCGTAAAATGTTACATTCTAATGTCGACAGCGATCTCCCTCGTGCTTAGATTTATCTGTATGCCAAATTTCATATATTTCAGGTAAATGATTAGGTTAGTCTATGAAAGACACCCCCACACACACACATACAGACAGACTGACATTCATTTATATTCACCCAGTATCCTAAAAAAGAGGACGAACATGTAGTCTTGCAGTCCTCCTATGACGTCATAGCAGCTCTGATTAGTGTAAATTAGAGCACCTGAATTAGAGGAGCCTTAGTGTAAATAAATGTATTCGTATCATCAAGAGGGAGTTATAAGCATATCTTATTGTACTACTAATCCGCTAATAATAGAGAGGACCTCCTTCAGGAATAAGCTGAATATATATAGATTAACAAATTAAATTATTTTTTAAAAAATATTACCTTAATTCAATTTTCTTTTACACTTGCAACTAAATAATTAATCTGATTTGTAAATTTGTTTTGTTATAAATACCGAGGGTCGGAAAAATATCAATTTCAGATAAATTGAAAATTCATCTGAAGGAGTCAACCAGTGATAAAAAATTTTATAAAGAAAAAGAGTAAACTCAGGATGGGTAGTCGTAGGGTGGTGGAGGAGAAATGCTATCTTCTCTTGCTTCTGTGAGGAGCTAAAATGATAATTCTATGTACAGCTAAATGATAAAATGATCTTAATGCACGCAAATTCAATATTTTGAGAATTTTAATCATAACGCGTAAAAACGTGCTGACAGTTTTATTAACCGTGATTCATTAATATTTGTAACCGGCATTCAGAGTTATTATTTTAGAAAAAATGATTTCCTTATTTTTGTATATAAATCAATTTCGTGTAACTTAATAAGTGAGTAAGGAAATTCAAAATTTATACCTTCTTCAACGTAGAAAAATTTAAGTATTTGACTTTAAAATCATATTAACTCATATTTAGCAAATCATTTTTGTAATATAATTTCAAAAATGTATACTTATTTACAAAATACATAGATGACCTTTTTTCCTATTTTGTTCATTTCCTCATTCTTTTTCTCTCTGTTATATCTGAGTCAAACTTAGTGTCTGACACTCCTTAATTGTATTTCATTGGTTACACAATATCATCTGTTTATGTATTTATTTATTTATTTTTAAGATCAGCGCAATTATGCCAAATCTGATTCCAGTGACAATAAGCAAATTCTTATCTTCGCTTGTTTTTTATTTTAATTGATTTCAAACTTTCAATTAAAATATGTGTTTTGTTTGTTCTATTTAATCAAACAATCAGCATTAAATTGTCGATTTAGGAAAACACCCGATCCTCGTGCTTTGTCTATTTAACACAAACTTGAGTTTTAAAAGTCATCCAAACCTTGTCACCTTTATTCGTTGCTAAACGAAAGAAAACTATATTATATCGCGGCCTCATCCTTTAACTTAATTCTTTGGGCCATTGTGAAGTAACATATTATTTTTATTCTATGAGTTACTTATATTTTTGTTTTATAATAGAATGAAGACATTTCAGCTGTTATCGTGAAGAGACAAATTCAGTGCAGGAGTTAAATTTGGCAAGGGTATGTATAAATTTTACAGATACTTTTTAAATGTGCGTAAACTCTCCTAAGTATGATAAATTATAATACTTTTTTGTCCCTCTTCAACATGTATATTATTTTAGGAACGTATGTGATTCTTGTAAGTTGTTATTTTATTATTTTAAAAAGCAGAAATTTCGTAACCTTAGAAAATCTCAACATAATAAACAGCCCTAAGGCTAAGAGTAACACAATTTACTTTTCAGTTTAAAACTTCAAATATTTGAATATAAAACTTCTAACCAGGATTATGTCGAGTGTTTCTGACGGTATTCTTCAAATACTGCAATGATTCTTTTCTTATTCAAAGAATATTATACAATATCCTTACATATACTTTAGGATATTTTCCACCACAATTGATGCCGTCCTCGAGGCAACAATGATATTCAAAAGTATCCAAATTAACAATGTTTCAAAACATTACATTTTCCCTAGTTTTCCTTTAAAAACTTCCAATACCCCATTCCTTAATATAATATACTTTATTTTTAAACCTAAATTTCATATTTTTAAATACGATACCATTTATTTAAACTTCTAAATTCAATTTATTAAACACCCTGATATTAAATGACTAAAAACTGAATTCAAAATCTTAATATTTATTAAATAAATATATTGACAGAATATCCAATTGCTTAACTTATTATTAATTATTAATGAGGTTTATTTCTGTACAAAACCATGGAAAGCACTTTAAAGATCTTTTTTTCTCTTATTTCTCTGTTTCAGACAAAGTTTATAATACGACTCACACTGAGCTGTAAAGTTCTTCTTTTTAATTATTCAGTAATCTTTTAACGGTATTTTATTTTTGACAGTTATTTTATAACGAAATCACGTAGTTTTCTATAATACTTAAAGTACTGCCTTCGAACTCATATGTAATCCAGGTGCATTTTGGGAGATAATGCTCTTTCCCACGATTATCGTAGAAATTGTTAGTTAAATATCACTATAAAATGTACTCTTTACAATAACATTAATTTTAGTAATCAATTGTGTGGAAAAGGTAGTCTACATTAACGTCAATAAAAAGACATTCAGGATATTTCTTTTTATTCCCCATAACGATATTTTTTTATCGAATTATCGAAATAAAATACGGCCGTACAAAACCTTTAAAAAAATGTTGTCGTGCTTTCAAAAAAATTAGCGTGCATAGCTTTAGAAATGGTATAAGACTTTTATGGATTTAATTCCATTACAAAAGATAAGCAGGTTTTTGCAATAGCCTTAAACATTTTGTGAACCTTTTTACACAGGCTTTTGTAATGGCGTCAGACCTTTTGTAATGGCATAAAATTTATATAGGTTTTATGTTATTACAAAAGATTTAATTTAGATTTTTTTAAAAATCTACCTAAGCTGTAGAAAAAAAGTTTTCTACATTTTTAAGACCTACAGTGAAGCTCAGTCAGTCCGAAAATTCTACAGTATTCTTAAAATTTTATATTAAAAGCTTGGTACAGAATTCTATAAGTTTAAATTACTTTATTTTCACAAAAACAGAGCTTGTTTTGTATAATAACTGAAATTTTTGCACATTTTATAATCGTAATTTTGAATATTTTTGAAGGTACAATAAATAATTAAAGCCATTTCAGAGCGAACATTTTTTCAGTTTGACTTAAGTATCAAAAAAATACTAATAATCTATGAAGAATTATGTATTTTTAATAAGCAAAATTCGGAAAATAAATATTTCACTTTTGAGAAAGAAAAAAAACTAAAATTTTAAATTAGCAATTTTTTTTTTTAAAAAAAGAGACTATTTTGAACTAAAAATAACCTATTTTTGAGCCCAAGGTAGATTAATTAGGCATTTATGATCGAAGATATTTAAGTATTTATGATTTTTATGATTGAATATATTAACAGGATCAAAATCACGAAAGTTTTGTACATCGCTAACATTTAACGGAATAACACGTCTTAGTGCTCTTGCTTTACAAACTGGTGTCTTGCGTGCGATTTCTGACGACGTTTGCTTCGTCATTCTGTCATACATTTTTATAACTTATTTCCTAATATATTTTGTTGATCTATAAGTTGAAAAAATTTGATCTATATGGTAATCCATAGTTTTAAATGAAACTCAAATCCAAAAACAAGGGAAATCGATAAGTTACTCAGTTAGTCGAAATGTTCATTTGGAACACTCCCGAGGAAACGGTTTCGCCAAAATTGAAGAAAAATGTATGAAATGTAAACGTCCGTTTTTTAAAATCTTTGTTATTACGATACAGAATATCATTTAAATTTCACCTAGCGCAACCGATTCCTGATCATTAAATTCTATGTATGATCCAATCCAGTTCTTTTCGCCTTTGTGTAATGTAAAACAGATAGATTACAATTAAATAAATAAGTTAAAAAAATATTTTTACAAAATGTAGATAAATAAAAAAAAACTTTTATTTACAGTTACATTGTAGAAGTAAAATGGATTATTTGTTCGATCGTTGAAAGACAAATAGACAACTTAGTTCGAAACCATGGAAACAATAATAAATATTGAACAAAAAATTTCATTCTAAAAAAATTAAAAAAACTATCAAACAAATTTGAATATTTCACAGTAATTAACTATTAATTTTGGAACATCTTAAAACTCTTGAATATATTATAATGTAAATAAAAACTGTAAGAAACAACTTATTTTTGAAAGATATTAAAAATTTTCTGAAGCCCAATACTAAAGCTAACTACATATTGTCATTTTTATATTTTAAGTAATTACTCTTTGACTGCTTCGCTCGAATAAATGTTTCAAGAAAAAAAAATTAAACAAATGTTCCTTGAAATATTATATGTAAATTATTTTAAACATGCAATAAAGTCACACTTGAAACGAAATTGTATCGTTCATAACAGGTTTAAGTAAACATAGAATATTTAAAATATATCTTTTTTTCCTCATCATTTTAACACTCTTTTGGCTTGAATATTATTAGATGGTTTATTTATTTAATTCTTTAAAGGAATTTAATATGCATTCGTCTTTATGCAACCACATGGAAAAAGAAAATGACTACAGATTATATCATTCATTTAACCATTTAAAGCCTGTTTGTTTGTTTGTTTTTTCGTTCGCTCGTTCGTTTGTTTGCTTGCTTGTACCTATGTTCGTTCGTTAATTTGTTTGTTTGTTGTTTGATTTTTTCTGTTTAGTTTAGCTCGAAATAGAAAAAAATAATAATCATTTAGATCTTCATACAAACATTTGCATGAAGAAAATGGTTAGGAACTATGTCATTCATTTGACACCTGTATATTAGTTGGGCTATATATATATATATATATATATATATATAGTTTCTCGCTCAGAAACAGTGCTTTCATGGGGCACATTAGGACCCATAATCCTCATAAAACAATCCCTGACGTCTGTAAGCTACTTGAACAAAGTTGCAAACCAGGTTCACCCATTCATATGAACATTCCAGTGACTTTCAAGTCATGTCTTGGCCTCCAAATTCACCTGACCTTAATCCAATAGAGCATTTGTGGTCCTACTTGGAAAACCAAATTCGTGCTGCCGCGCTACCCCCTAGCAATGTGAGGGAATTGCACGACCAGTTGGTGAGCACTCGGTACCAGATACTTCAGACTACCTATCAGCACCATGTGGAATCAATGCCACGGCGTGTGCTAGCAGTTTTGAGGGTTAAAGGCGGTCCTACATGTTATTAGCAGGGTGGTCATAATGAAATGGCTCTTCGATATATATATATATATATATATATATTAGTTTGGATTTTCATGCGACTTGATAAAGATTGATTTCATTTTCTTGATAAAGAAAATGCTTTGACCATTGACTACATATGTCATTAATTTAACCATTTCAGGCCTGTTTGCTTGTTGGGCTTATTTTTAGGCTAAGAGAAAGCATTTGTTTTTGTTTTTTCTGCCTTGTTTAACACAAAACAGAAAAATAAAATTTGTAAATAAGCCATATAACTTTGAATTAATTTAAATTAAAAAAAACATTAAAAGGTCTAAAGTTGCTTTCTAATATTTTCAATTTGCATTAAGTGTAAACTACTACGACTTTTAAAATCAGCTCAACTTCGTAATTATCAAAAAAAAAAAAGGTTTATTACTAATATTAGCTGACGTTTTATTTTTTTAAAGCTGAGTTCCCTTTTATGTTTTTAAAACTACGTCGATATAATAGTGCAAAGAGAACGTCACAAAATGTCAGAAATTTCATTATTTTTTTTTTTATGTTTGATATACGTAACTATATTGAGAAAAAAATTATGGTCTACTTACTTCTGTCTCCATGGGAACACCAAAAAAGTTCCGTAATTTTTTCAGGAGCGCTTTGATAATGATTTTGGTAAAATTAGTAGTTAAATATAGAGATTAAATTCTATGTGATGAAGATTGATAAACTTGTACTTTACAAACAATACATTTACAATACATTTACAAAAATTTAAATAATGTAAAAGAAATAAATTTTCTTTTTCTTTATAACATATGATTTATATATTATTTTAGGTACATATTTATATTTAACATATAGTTTGCATTTTCATGGCTTTTAGACAAAACTTTTATAAAGGAATAAAATGCTAACGAGGTTAGCTGATTTAAATGCTGTTCCTTAAACCACTCTTTTCCTAATTGTCTTTTCATGGATAAACTAGAAAGTCTAATAATCCAATATGCTTTAAACGTTTTCTTTCATGTAAATTAAAGGGCATCAGCATCACATATTGACTCCTTAAAACAGTTTTATCGATTTATTTTTCAATATTAATATTCACTCAAGTAAAGCCTTGGAAAAAAAGCACTAATGTAAATGTGTAACATTTTTGATTAAAGGTATTTGGAAAGGGCAGCTTTCTTAAGTGATAAATTTTCTCTTTAATTAAAAATTAATTAATAACTTATATATAAATTGTAGCACATTTTATCATGAGTTTGCTTAAACTTTTTGGGATATTTTTAATAAGCGTGCACTTGTTAATTGTTTTGCAAATCAAAAAAGTTATTGGGTACTTGCAACTAGAGAAGAAGACGATGACTGATACACAGACACGTGACCTATGGTCTCAGCTCCAGTTGATCGCTTATAAACATCTTGTTTGAAGTCGTTGTTAAAGTCGAGCTAAATTTCTCCAAGTTGGAATACTTATTACCGTGAAGTTAATGAAATACAACGCCGTATCGCGCATCGAAATTGCTAGAATATAATTATTTCTCGTGTACATCGTTTACTTAGTTAGTGCGTTAATCTTTAATAATTGTCATATTTTCTGCCCTCTCAATAGAATGCAAACATGAACCATGTTATTGTACTTCTTTAAGTTCAAATTAAACGAAAACATGATTCAGTTCTACACCTTATTAACATTGTGGCAAATATTTTGATTTAATATAACGAAATATTTTGATTTAAGGTAACGAAATATATTATCTTAAACTTAATTATGCAATACTAAGGTTTAAATTAAACAAAAACATGGTTCAGCTCAACATACCATTAAGGTTTCGGCGAATTTTTGTAGTATTTTGATTTAAAGCACCGAAATATACTATCTTTAGCTTGATTATACGAAATTATGATTTAAATTAAACGAAAATATGGTTCAGTTAAATCTTATTAAGGAGGTTGCAGCGAAATTTTGCAATATTTTGACTTAGAGTACCGGAATTATGCTTCGATGCTGAACTAATTTTTTTGAAAGTGCATCAGAGAATATAAAAAATTATCTTCATACTCACCTGAAAACTACACGTGTGGTACCAGAATTTTTTTTTCAACAGTTGAATAAACTTTCGTTCAGATAAGCGTTTTGAAATTTAACCATTTTAAGCAAATAAAGTTTCATTGCTCGGAACCAACCCATGAAGTATTCAAAGTCGGGTGTCTGATGATAGTAATGAAATTAAATGAACGAAAATTAAAGGAAATGCTCGAAACTTTATGCTTGAACTTTCTGTACGAGCACAAAATTTCCAATGACTGATTTAGATACGCTTGGTTCCTTTATGCTCGAAACCTAATGAATGAATGCTAAGCGTTGTAAAATACGTAGTCTGTCGAAGCTAATTCAGTTTAGTGATTATGAATTCGGAATTAAATTGCCGAACCGGATATATGATTATAATAGGCCCTACAAACATTTAGAATTTAGTAATAAATGCTCCATCTTGTTCAAATTTTATTTTCGGAATGTTTTTAAAAAGAGACAGGGTAGTAAGTATTATCATTTTAATGCATATTTTGACATAACCTAGAAGAAACCTTTGTAAGTAGCTACTTTAAATTAAATAAATCTCTTTTTTTTTTCATGTTCAGAAAATATGTGCAAAAAACCGAGATAACTTTCGAACATCTTTTAAACAAAGATTTTATTTAAAGAAATGGAAAATTATTTTTTGGTTGTTCTGACGCCTTTCTTTAAAAAAATATTGCAAATTAGTTTACAGGAAACATGCAAATGATGAGATTCTCTTGCTTTTATTCGCATTGAATTCAGCATATAAAAAAAATTTAATTTGCCCAATGCTCAAATATTTTCGAACTTTCATCAAATCATTTATAAAAAATCTTAGGCTTCCAGACCTCTTAAATTATTAACGATTAAAGTAGTTGCTTCATAGTGTTTGAATATAGAAAACTCTATACAAAGTATTTCTTTTTTTAAAGAAAGGGCAGTGTTAATTTTACTCATAGTACTGCTGTTTTTTCATTTAATAACTGAAAGCACTTTTTTATTATAGCTAGTTTCTAATTATCTATTTTCAACTTTTTCATGAAATATAACATACTTTTTGGATTACAAGTTTAAAAACAATTCTAGAGAAATAACTTGAAAAACTTGAGTAACAAAATTTATTTGAATAAATAGTTTGCGAATTGCGTAATATTCAAGGGCTTACTAACTTTTGAAAGGGTAAGCGTAATTTTTATCTAAAAAAAAAAACAGAAGTAGAATTTCTTTACTATTAATAGTAATCGGGCAACTTTTCTGAAAAAATATGCAATTCTTGCACTTATTATTATTATTATTATTATTATTGAGAACCCTGAACTATTGCATAAAAGAGTTCAAAAATAAAATATAATAAGACTTTTTTAAAAATATAGTAGTTGAAATTAAAATGAAACAATTAATACCTAAACAGAAATAAAAAGAGGGAAGACAAATGAAAGATAAGAGAAAAAAAAACAGTTTTCATGGACAAAGATGAGTCAATTGGGCCGACCGGCCTGTGTAGGGGGCAGGGAACTGTCCTTGCATCAGAATGGCTCTGAGTTCGAATCCCGGGCAAGGCATGGGTGTTCTTTCCTTCTCTGTGCTACCTGTCCTCACTGCGGGAGTGACGTTGGCCCACCTAATATGGTGCCCCTGAAAGAGAGGCCAACAAAATCGCCCTGAATTGACGGATGTTAACGCAGGTGAGCATTGGAAGAAAGGAAAAAAGATTAGTCAATTGGGAAAAAAAATGACGTTCAAAAATTTTAAGCCTTTTCTTTTTTGATTTAAAAATGTTGCAATTAAGTATATCACGGTGAAAAATTTTAATATACCTCAATACCAAAACTGGTGACAACTACACTGCACTAAAGTAGTGTAGTGTAATTACATAGTGTTGTACAGTACATAGTGTTGTACAGTACATAGTGTAGTTACAGTGTAATACATCATACATAACTTTTGGATCTAGGTGTTTCACTAAACCAAGAATCAAGGATTTTCTTTCACGCTTCTTGGTCTTAAGTAGCCAATCCTATTTTTGTTATTCAGAAACAATAAAATTGTTAATTACACTTATAAGAGCCAGTAAAATTATTTTTGCGGAACAATATAAAGTAACAATCATTGATTTAGAATACATATATACACAAATTTTTTAAATATATTTAGCTAGTAAATCAAATAGACGCCTAGCACAGAGGAAATATTAAGACGAATTTGAACTAGCCTTAACAGAACAGAATCGGATAGAAATTATACATTATAAAATCATTTAATTTATTTCACAGAGATGCGGTAGCTCAGGAGATAGAGCTTTCGCCTCTCAATAAGATGACCCAGGTATGAATCCCATCGGTGGCCGGTTGATACGAATCCTACTCCCGTCTTGTACCTACCACAGTGCTGGCCTGAAATAACCTCAGTGGGTTAGAATCCCCTTGCCGTTAGGTTAACCGTGGGAGGTTTTCCTCTCCCTGCAAATGCGAGCCATTAAAATGTCCTATACGAATGCTAGTTTGTCTCAACGCTGGATTCAGAATTTCTATTGTTTTCTCGTTTGGGTACAAAATTACAAAGCTACGGAATTGAGCATTGATATTCATAAACTCCGAATTAGGTCGACTGTTCAAAGCTGGTTATAAAATTAAAATAAAAAATAATACATTTCACAAAGATTTAAAAATTAAAACATAATTATACGTATTATGCAACTGAAAACATACATACATATCTTAAAGCGAACTTTTGTTTATGTTATTGCAAAGCAGCGTAGGAAACAGCAAACTCCCGCCAGTTCATTCTGGATTGCATACAAACTCTTCGTGTTACCAGAAGGAAAAATAATTCTCAAATGGTCTGAATGATTAAGAGTTTGATGTAAGCCTATTCTATTTTAACTGTTTAGATTAAATTTCACCCTTTAAATTTCGTATAAAAGCTGTATCTAGTGTTAACCTGAAATAAAGTGTGCCTTCCGAAATTTTTTTGGTTTTTCAGCTTTATATTCAGTAAGATTTTACACCACAATTTTTACAATTTAAGTGTTTAACTTTTTCATTTTCTCCCTTTATGTACCAAATATCGGCCTGTTCATTTTTTTGATAAAAAAACGGAATGTCCATTATTGAAAAGCAATTTTAAAGGTTCAGATCCACAATTTAAATCTGATTATTACTTATTGTGTTTGATAATTTAAGTTATGGAACCAGACACAAAAATGTACTTTAACTCAAAAAAGGTACAATTTAAGGATTCTGATTTTAAAGCTTCAAAATATTGGGAACGTATATATGCCCCCATAGGAACCATACTGGGAAAATATAGTGCAATAATTTATCATGAAGAGCTGCTGACAGTTTGATATCCTTTAAGTTATTATTGCTTTGAATGCTTTCTTCCATATACATGGAGGCAAATGCGTGAACCAGAAAGTTTTTGCATTTTGCAAACCACCCTTAATTAAAAATAATATGATACAAAATTATGTCGATAGTCATTTATTATGTTTCGCAATTTCATTAATCAATTATCAAGGATATTTAAACTTGAGAATTATTAAAGTTTTATATTATCTTAAACTACGCAAATTCAATGGACTAATGACAATATTAAACTGAAATTGGTTAAGTAGGGTAATTGTGTTAAAAACTGAAAGTTCTTTTTTTAATCTTGATCTATTTGGCAAATTTAGTTATTTTAAATTTTGACTTTTAAAGTTCTACTGTTTTAAAGAATGTATAATTTTTTCATACCTTATAATTCAAACTTTTTTTCAAATCATCATTGAATTAAATTGTAAGAAATAATAATTTTTTTTTTGGTATGCTAATTTTGTAAATAAGTGTCAAATTTTTTTGATGTCACCCAATTCCAAAGAAAGGAAAAACGCTAAAAGGTGAAAACTACGTTTAAAAAAAGCATGGTCAAAACTATCGAAATATTGTAAAATTTACCATGTTTTTAGCTCAATGGAAACATTAAAAACTCTGTAATTTTTACAGCAGCAAATTGATAAAAAGTTTGGTAAAATTAACAATATTTATAATTTTTGTAAAATATTAAAAATCTTAATTCTATTTGGAAAAATTAATAATATTAATTAGGCAATAAAATATTGTCTTATTACCATGTGATAAAATTTCGTAAATGTTGAAAAAGTCGGTAATTTTATCCTGGCAGGACATAAAACCATTTATTCGGTTAAGTTTACTTTTTAGTTTTGTATTTTTTACTAAATGATGGTAATAAGAGCTATAATTATAAAAACCAGAATATCCGGTAAATTGTTTCCATATGAGCGGAAAAATTATCAAGCGAATGGTTCAAATACCAAATATATTCAAATTCTATAAATAGATTAATATTATTGAATAATGCTCTAAATTCTTGTTGTTCTTATCTTTTAAGTATTATATTATTCTAAGACAGAATTATAAGTATTATTTTAATCTAAGACATATTATAAAGATCTCGTGAGACTAAGCAAGCATTCTATTTTATTCATAAATGTCATTTGTTTTATTCTAGAGATGTATGCATTGAGAAAATTTTCTTTATTTTAAATATTTTGGCGACAAATATTTTTATTACAAGATGTAATTATAAAATAATTCCTTTAATTGAATTCTAACACATCTTATTCGATTGAAAATTATAATGCATTTTTATAGATTGTAATAAGAGAAAATACTTGAGCTTGAATAAGTATCGAATCGAACTTAATTTTTAGTTTAATAGCACAAACTTTAATTAGATTAATTTGTGAGACTTAAGTGTGTGATTTGTGAGACTAAAAACTTAAGTGTAAAAAAAAATGTAGAAATCTTGCATAAAGCACAGCTTTTAATGGAAAAATATTATAATCTAATTAATCTAATTTTTGGCTAAATTGAAAATAAATTTTTTGTAGTTCCCGCGCTTCATTCAGTGTTCAGTGTTCATTCAGTATTCCATTTGTGTGAGCTACTGTCGCTTGTACAAATTTATGCATTCCAACGTATTGAAAGAATTTAATTTATAATGCATTATCTTACATCATCCCTGTGAGATGAATCCTAACGATCGAAAACGCAGACGAGAATTTCTCTAAGAAGGAAATGAACTTTTAAACAAACTTCATAAGAATCGGAAATGAGAAAGAAAAATAGCAAGTAAAAAGAAAAGATGAAAATTCAATTTTCGTGTTTTCTTTGTTGTATTTATCTGAAATATAATAGAAAAAGAATAAATTACTTCATTGTTTTTTTTCTTACATAATATTAATATCAAAAACGATTCAGAAGTTTAAGTCATGATCAAATTCATTAAAATTTTCCTAATTTTATCAATAAAAATAAATTAAATAATAATTCTTTTTTCTCTTCCTTATTTTCCATATTTTTTTTTTAAAAATTTCATTCGAGTGTTTTTGTTTTTTATTTTAGACTTTAGGGAACTACACAAATTTTCAACAAAATTTTTCAGATATAAAAATATTTTTCAGGCATGCATTTTCCTTGATATTTTCATAAAATAAATAAAATGTTATTATTTATAGCCTTTTTATTACTTAATAAGCAATTTGTTGTGTGCACTTGTTGTTGTTGTTGTTCATTTACGTCGCACAAGAGATGCACTATGGGCTATTGGCGACGGTCTGGGAAACATCCCTGAGGATGATCTGAAGACATGCCATCACAATTTTGATCCTCTGCAGAGGGGATGGCACCCCCGCTTCGGTAGCCCGACGACCTGCACGCGAAGTCGAGCACTTTACGGTGGAACAGTTCAACGAGGACCAATACCGCACACCCTCGGTCCTTACGCAGGCTGATCCAAGTAGTCACCCACCCGCACACTGACGGTAGCCAGTGATTTTTTAACTAAAAAAATTTTAACATCGAAAGTGAACTCAGTTTTAAGCAAATTAAGACATGGAAATTATATTCACAATACGTAGCAATAACTTATGTCATAATAAAAACAGTTACAATATAACCAACTTAAGATAACCGGTTACCATTCTGCAATTAATAAATTTATTAATTTTAATATTTATTTATAAACTAATTTGACTATATACCAATATATCTCTCAAGGATTCCCTAATATATCCGCGCATAATTTGTCCATTTTAATAACCGAATTCATTTTTCCTCAATTCTTTTATTCACCTGCTCATTAATAGTTGACAGCTTTAACTTTATAAACAGCCGACCCAATTTTGAGTTTACGACTATCAATGTTTTACTCCACAGCCTTGTAATTTTGAACCTAATCCAGAAGACAAGAGAACCCCAGGATCAAGTATTCGGAGAAATTTTACTTTCATGGAGGACTTTTTGATGTAACTAACCCACATTTACGTTCATGGAGAGAAAAACCACGTAAGCCTGCTATGGTTAGTCTGATATCAACTAGTCATCGTTGGGATTTGAACCCGGTTCACCTCATTGGGAGGCGAACCCTCTATCCCTTGAACCATTACGATTCGGAGAGCTTTAATTGAAAGATTCTCTAAGTTTAAAGACATCTAATGCCGTCAAATTTTGCCCAGAGAAGTTGCCATACGCTGGAATGGAATTTGGCTATTTCTCTTTAACGTTACTCTGATGAGCTTTCTTTTGATCATATGGAAGAAAATTCAAATAATGTAAGACAATAAAAAAGTTCTAGAAAAATACGAATATTTTTAAATTGTAAATCTTTTTTTCTTACATATATATAATTCAAAAAGGGATGTACTGATTTAAATAAATACAAAACTTAAAAATTATTTCTTTGGCCTAAAAATTTCAATTCATTCCTTTTATTTCAGTTAGAATGAATGTTTTATTGAATACAAATTAATGTAATTTTGAATAAAAACATTCTGCTCTATTTTTTCAGAAAAACCACAGGTGATATCAAAACATATAAGAAAGATAGAGAACCATATGCTTCACTATTTTTTATTTAGATGCTTTCAAAACATTTTAAGGATAAAGTATTAATTAACAATTGAACTTGTTATGAAGTAAAACTGAGAGTACTAAAAATTTAAAGTGGTTTCATGGTTTGTGTAACATAAGTATTTATTTCAACAATGCATCATGTTTTTCTAAACTTCAGAAACGGAGGCTCAGAGGAAAACAGCACCATTTAAATAACTTAAAATGCAAAACACCAGCTGTAAAAAAAAATTTGTGTTCCAATAAGTCAAAGTTAAGAACAAAATTTAATCCCCTTTAATCAATTAGAAATAAAATGGGAAATTTATATAGAAAATTTATTTTTAATGTTGAAGTTAAACTTTCTTGACAGGAAAAAAACATTAAACTTATGTAATATAAACATGTTACAGAAATTTTTGTTAATAATAATAAATTGATTCATAGTGTAAGTAACAGTAACTATTATCAAAAAAGAATCACTATAATCAGCGTTGAACAACATCATAAAAAGTATACAGAATCTTCTTCTTCGTCGTCAGCACTACAGCCTAGTGCAGGTCAAGGCATTCTTAATCAGCTGGATCCAGCCAGGGTGACTTTGAGCTATATTTTTCCACCTGTTTATTCCCAACAATTTTAGGTCCTTCTCAACACTGTCCAACCATCTTGTAGCTGGTCTCCTTTTTCTTCTAGTTCCTTCAATTTTCGAAAAAAGTATACAGAATACTTACTTAAAATAAAAATAGAAACTATTTAATCTTACACATGATATTTTGTGAGAAAAAAAGAGCGTAAAAAATAAATAGTGATTGTTTTTGGTTTTAACAATCATTATTAGTAAAAAGTGTAGTTTATGCTGTGATTTAATAAAATATATATACATTGTTTGTATTTTAGAAAAACAGTTCTGCGTTCTTTTTAAAATGCATATTTATTACCCTAAACTAAAACCAAAATTATTAATACTTATTCAAATTAAAAACAAAATTAGCAAAATACTAAAAGGCAACGTTTCTCGGTAAAAACTATATGGCGTTAAAACGTCCCAATAATATCTCCAAACTATCAATTTCGTGAGCTTTGATAAAAAAAAAGATTATTTATTCAAAAATATTGTTTATGGTAGTAAAATATTAGTCATAAGATATTCAAAAATTATTTTACCATATTGTTCGTTTATACGACAAGCAAAATATTATAATAATTGTATGAGAGAGTGTAACAATAAAAATAAATTATAAATAATGAATAAGTCATTCTTTTTTCCCAACAATTTTCACGTTTACATCACATTTTTTCAGTAAGAAATGTGAAATTTCTCACTGAAAAAAGATAAATAATAAAGATGGTATGCAATTATGTCTTGTCAGAATATTAATTTTTTTCAAGAAAACAATTCCCACTCTACACCAAAAATAGCCTCCGGGTTCGAAGTTTTGCTTTCAACCAATCAAAAATGTCTCTCGCTTGTCAGCTCTCTTTTACTCTAGACTATCTAATTCATAGTAACGATTGACTTCAATAGTCGAACCAGCATCAATTTATTTTAAATAATAAAAGCATAAAATCTTAAAAATTGCACATTATAAAATACACGCATAAGATTAACTAAATAAACAGACACATCAAAAAAAAATTTCAAAAATTCTCCATTAGGATGTATGAGAAAAAAACGATTTTCATAGTTATGATTTTACAAAATGGTTATGTTCACACTGTTAAATAGCATTTTATATTATAAGTAAAACTTTTCTTTTTCCAGACTAACACAAATGTATGAAAAAATAGGAAAAGAAATTCAAGGTATTTCAGAATTCACTGAAATAAAATAGAATTGTAGTACATTGATTTTGCTCGTTTATTTAATTGCAGTGTGAAACAAACTTTTTGTTAAACTTATACAAATATTTGATCTTGCTTAATTCGTGTGTGGGGATTTCAAATCTGAAATTAATTTTGTTCCTAAAGTTATAGATTTTTTAAGACATTTTTTGTCCATTTTTTGCCAAAAAATGTCAACTTAAAGCGTTATATATAGCAGGTGATTTCATAAAATTCTACACAAAACTTCAGGGATCAGGATGGAAATTATATAGGAACTCATGGCTGGAAATATCGCCGTAAGCAGCTATCAGCGCTGTTCAGATGCACATAAAGAAACAGTTCATAATAGAGAAGAACTCTTAACAACGTGTGGCAATATTTCCGGGAACTGCAATTTTAATCCTGATCATGAGCCCTAACATCCCTTAAAGTTTGTAGCAAAATTTATGCTACCCCATGTTATATATAACGTTCTTAAACTTGTACATTACAACAACAAAAAAAGACTTAAAATGTAATTTTTAAAAAAATTTAGTTTAAGGGGAAATGAAAGATTACAGATTCGAAATAGGTGACTTGAAAATATCCGAGATCCGTTATAAAAAAAATCTCAAGCAACAGAAAGCGAAGAAAAATTTCCCCAGTGTTATCAATAATTATCAAACTCATATAGTTTAGTTTAAACAAGTTTAACGTTTGCCTTTGAAAGCTGGGCAGATTTTCTAAAATTAGAAATCACATGAAATGAATTCTTCAAACATTCTTTTTTCGCCGACTGGACAGTGTCAGGGAACTGGCCTTGCATCAGGAAGGTTCTAGGTTCGAATCCCGGACAAGGTATGGATGTTCTTTCATTCTCTGTCCTTTCTGTGGGAGCAACGTTGGCCCACCTAATATGGTGCCAGTGAAAGAGTGGCCAGCAAATCTGTCCTTCAGATGCATGAATGACGAAAGGTCATTCCCCAGGTGGGCATTGGGAAAAAAAACACATTCTTTTTGCCCTCGTTATAGCATATCTCACTATCAACTTTAAAGCAAAACGCTTAGTTGGTGCTGTTAATTTCAAAACGCAGAAAACTATACAATTTATAGTTCAGTGTCTCTATTATACTTTTTTTTCTCGCGTTTTTAATTACTTCTGTTGTACGAAGCATTCTATTATGAACAGAAAAATAATCTATGTTAATTTATTGTAAAGCATTTATAAAAAATGAAGGCAATATTTATTCGTAGTTGAATTTTAACATGCATACATAGATTTTATTTGACATAAAAATAAATTTAAGAATTAGAAAATAAAAAGAAGATGAAATGTTTACGTTATTTACGAATAATTAGAAAAATGTAGCTTTTGGTTCTTTAACACGTAGAAAATTTACAAGAATTGAAAGAAAGAAATAACCTAATGATTATAAATTACAACCAATTCTATAAATTCAATTAAAAATATTAAAAGAAAACGATACTCATGGCCCAATCTGCGAATCAGCGAAACGATACTCATGGCCAAAGAAACGCTGCATGCGTTAAACTCGCAGTATCGCTATTATTTATTTATTTTTTGTGCTCTGAAAAATGAGTTATTTCTTCGCAAACTTTTGCGTTTTTATTTATTTATTTATTTATTTATTTATTTATTTATTTATTTATTTATTTATTTATTTATTTATTTATTTATTTATTTATTTATTTNTTATCTCTGCAACACCTTGTTCTTTGAAAAAATTATAAGGTGAATGTTTGTATTTATATGTTTGAAGTGGAATTAATAGCATGTAATAGTTTTACTTTTCTCACTGTGAAAAAGAGAATTCAAAATATAGTTATTGAAGTCACGTTTTATTTTTTTAAGCATTATAGCATAATAAAGTACTGAGATTAGGAGGTGTTTATTCACTGGATCACCAAACAATGAAAAACCAGTGAAGGAACAAGTGTTCCTTTACTGGATTTTTTAAGTTAATGTGGAAGAATCTGTGGAAGAATGAATGGATGTATGAATAGGTCCACCCTATTAACGGGTGCGATGTATGGGTGTGGCAGAAGTCGAATTCTTGGCCATAGATGGCGCCACTGGAAAACAAGAACAATTGCGCCCCCTCTGCTTTAATGGCATACGTCAACAACAAAAACCAGGAAGGAGGTTTTGAGCGAAGTTTTCGCAAATTTCCATACTTGCATTTTTTATACTCCATATACTTGTATTTCTTTTTTTACTCATACTCCATCTCCATACTTGCATTTTTTTTAATAACGCAAAACAATTTGGAAAAAATTACACTTGGAGAGATTACTAATTTGAAATGAAAGTTAAATAAAGGGTATGAACAAGATTGAAATAGTTTTAGAGACTATTGACTATATTTTGACTATAAGAGCAAAACACAAAATATTCTACAAAGTATTCTACACAAAATTTTATAAAATTGCTTTAAAAATTTTCAATTTTTTTGATTAAGTTAAATGTTTCATTTCATCTTTTTTATTTAAATGTTTTTTTTTTTTAAAAAATGAATTGATTTTATTTAATATAAGTATTTTGTTTTTTAAACATACTTGTTTCAAAAAACGTAGAAATAAAGTTTTCATATACTTTAAAATAAAAGAATAACAAATTTATATTAAACATTAAAAACAATAATAATATTCAGAAGTAGTAAAGAAAAGCTTCTTCTAATGTTTAAAATCATATATAAATAAATTTTCTCTGCTTTACATTCACATATGGTTTCACAAATTTCTAAAAATAATAAATTTGGTTTTCCATTTGTAGTTTTATGAAAACTGAAAAGGTGTGTAAAATGCTTGAATTTATTTTATTACATACAGACAATTAGCTTTTTCAAAAATGAATAAATATGAAGTAATTATAAAAAGAATGAAGATGAAATATTTCAAAATGGAGATAAATGAAGCATTTCAAAAAATTAATTTTGACAACAGTTTTTAAATTAGCATGGAATGATTTAATCCAGTTCAAGCTATTCCACAATTTTCACCAATTCATTCATAATTCAAAAGAAAACATCGTAAAAATATTTTGTTTTTTAAGCCCTGAAATTCGTTAAACAACTTTTTCTGTTAATTCTTAAGTCTAAACTAACTTAACATTTACATTTCGTGTAAACATAAAGTGTTAAATTTAGTTATCAATTTTTACAAAATTAGTTGTAAGCTTACTTGAAATTGGAAAAAGCTCATTTGTTTCAAAAATTATTTAGGAGGTAAAGCGACATGCTTCCAACCTATTATCAAGACCAAAGACATACATATGTTGGTCTTTAATCCTTCAGTCTCTTGGGATTATTTAATTGATATTTCTGAAAACTTTTTTTATAACAAAAAAATATATTTTAACGTATCGGTCATTATTCAAATACATAGATTTAAAGTAAAAAATTCTTAAAACGATTTCAGAATTTTGAAATTTCAAAATTGATTACTGGAAAATATTACATTATTTCCGAATTTTATCTATTACATTTCATTCGCAAATAATTTTCATATACGATTTGTGCATTGTAAATTGCGCAAAAGTTTTTAAAAAAAACTCATTTGAACATACTTTTACAGTAAAAATGATTGCAAAGATATGCTTCACTTCAATATGTTTTCGATTTCAGAATATAATAATATTGAAAGCGTAGAATATTGCTGTAAATATTTGATCAGAAGCATGCATTGCAAGTTTGTGTTCTAGTTTTTTACCATCTTACCTTATTCGCATGTTGACATATGTTAGAAAATCATCTGTTGTAATAGAAGTTTACAATCTATTTTTATCACCAAACATAATATTTTTGAAGCATTCAATCGAATATATATTTGCCGAAACTTTCCTATACATTTTTTTAATCTATGTAAATAAGTTTTTTGCATATGTTTTTCCCATTGCGTTATTTTTAGGTTAAATTTCTTTCAACTACCTGCAGTGAATAGAAGTTTCACTTACGCTGAGTATATTTTCTTGATTTTTCTTTGAATTCAATAAAGTACTAATATTGATGATTCAAAATATATTTTTTTTATAATTCATTTAATTCAGTTCAATTCGACGATAAGGATGTAAAACTAAAATTTATTTGAGGAATAATTTCAGTGCAATAAAGCAATAAATATGTATATGCTTTGAAAAGTGAAATGGGTAGTTTTTTAAATCTAAGCATATGCATAAGAAATCGCGTACGTGAACTATTCCAAGAAATGTTTTTTTCTCAATTTAATCTATAAAGGATAACAAGCAAGATATGTTTTATTCAAATAAAATATTTCATACTAATCTCGGTAGAAGTTTTATACTCTACAGAAAAAGATTTTTCCAATTTATCTTAACCAAATCGGAATTTATTTGGAATAAAATTGTATACAGAAAAGTTATCAAGTCATGGATAAGAAAATCATAGTTTTTCTTGCATCATTTTTCTTATTTTTCCATAATTTTGTTTTAAAATGCAGTTATTAATAAACACCATTTGCTAGAAAACATTATGTTATAACACACTTAGAAAGAAAGTATGGGTAAAACTACGATATTATGATAAGATTTACCGAAAATTTTCGTCCAGAAGAAAAAAGTATCGCTAAATTTGGATTTTTTTTAGATGCTTAATATTTTCTAAAATTCTTAAAATATTTGCTCCAAATAAAGCCTACTCCATTTATTTTCAGACAAATGGAAGCAAAACTTTAAATTTGTTTCAAATTTAAAACGTTTAAATTATTTCTTCTTTATTTTATTTATTTTGTTTTTGGCAAAAGAGTTTCAAAGAAATCCCTTAATATTCTATTAAATTTAAAAGCTTACCTCGCTTTTAATTTGACTAACAAGTTTTAAAAATTATCATTGTATTTTCATTTCTCTCTTCAAGAAATTTAAGAACAAATTTCCCAGATAATAAAAATACGTTGATTAGAAAGTACGTATTATTGAAAAAGAGAACGGGGGAAAATATTTTTTAAACCACTGCCAATACTCTAAAATTAACAAGAAAAATTCAAAACTTTCAAAACTTCTCTAAAACTTTCAATCCAGTTTCGAACGCCTCTAAGAGATTCCATAAAATTATAATAATTTTTTATGCCCATCAGCATTCAAATGATAGGAAGATTCTTCAACAACAAAAAAACTGTTATTTTCGTAGTTTCGGTCAAAATAACTAAAGTTTAAAATTTGGGTGTCTCTAAATTTTGTTTTCAAAACAAAATATTTTTAGCCTTTTCCATTAAATAGTTGAAATTTTAAGAATTTTATGGTTTTTTTCGTTAAATTTCTAAATATATTTTTTAAAATTCAACAACTACCTTTTCTATGTGATAAATATGCTTTAAAAAATGAATTCAATAATAATGTTAAGGATGGAAAGTTAATTGAATCTGATGTATTTCTATTTTTTTAATATAAAGTAGAAGGTCATAAAGGGGTATAAAAAATTTGCAACTTACTGGAATCTACAATTTATTTTAACTTTCATGNATTATGTTATAACTCACTGAGAAAGAAAGTATGAGTAAAACTACCATATTATGATAAGATTTACCAAACACTATTTGCTAGAAAACATTATGTTATAACACACTAAGAAAGAAAGTATGAGTAAAACTACCATATTATGGTAAGATTTACCAAACATTATTCGCTAGAAAACATTATGTTATAACTCACTGAGAAAGAAAGTATGAGTAAAACTACCATATTATGATAAGATTTACCAAACACTATTTGCTAGAAAACATTGTTATAACTCACTGAGAAAGAAAGTATGGGTAAAACTACCATATTATGATAAGATTTACCAAACACTATTTTCTAGAAAACAATATATTATAACACTGAGAAGGAAAGTATGAGTGAAACTACTATATTATGATAGGAAATGCAGTGTTTCTGACTCTATGTGAACTCCAGCAACCTTGGGAATTTTTACCGAAGCGCTTTGGCAATGAACTTGGTAAAATTAGCACCAAAAATTTTTTTATAATATTAAATACCATTTGGTAAATGTGGTAAAATTTGATAATTTTATCATGGTACCATAGAGCACACACACACAGACACCAACATGTAACCCCGCTCCTATGCCCCTAAAATGGCATTTATCGGTTAATGGTTAAGGTTGGAAGAGGTATCAAAACCCTTTATTCGGTAAAATTTACTATTCATTTTTGTATTAGTAAGCCATTACCATATAAACAGAAAAATTAATAAATGAATGCTTTATATATCGTATATTTTGATTTTATTAACCAGAAAAGTGATATATTTTACCTAAAATGCCATTATCATACATTACGGTAATTTTACCGGAATTTTTTCTCTGTGCATGTTATTATATTACATTTGCTGCAAGGCATATATTAAAAGGTCCCGCAGTGGACTGATCGTTAAGACACGGTTCCCAGCAGATCACCGAAGTCAAGCATCACTGGCTGCGGTCAGTGTGCGGGTGGGTGACCCACTTGGATCAGTCTGCGTAGGGACCGAGGGTGTGCGGTATTGGTCCTCGTTAAACTGTGCTACCGTAAAGTGCTCGACTTCGCGCGCAGGTCGTCGGGCTACCGAAGCGGGGGTGCCATCCCCTCTGCAGAGGATCAAAATTGTGATGGCATGTCTTCGGATCATCCTCCGGGATGTTTCCCAGACCGTCGCCAATAGCCCATTGTGCAGCTCTAGTGCGACGTAAATTAACAACAACAACATATATTAAAAGAGGAATTCATTAAATTTTAAATCGAATACTTTAATATTCTTTTAAAAAAATAAGCTGGATATAAAAATTGCACGAAATATCAAGATGAAGAAGAGGCACAGAGAATAATATGCTTGTTTTATAACCGATGTGTCTCCTTACCAGCCATATATGACTGTTAGATTATGCTTTATCTATCTCCAGCTAAAACACTCTACGCTGATTATAAAAATGGCGCAAAATATCAAGATGAAGAAGAGACACAGAGAATAATATGCTTGTTTTATAACCGATGTGTCTTCTTACCTGCCATATATGACTGTTAGATTATGCTTTATTTATCTCCAGCTAAAACACTCTACGCTGATTATAAAAATGGCGCAAAATATCAAGATGAAAAAGAGACACGGTTTTTTTCAATGAAAAAGAATTTGTGACCAAATTTATTAATGCTTTAAAAATAACTCCATCACTGCTCATTAAAAGATTTAAATGACAAAATTGAAAATTATTCTCTATATTTAATGATTTTCGTCTGGAAGAAAAAAGTATCGCCAAATTTGGATTTATTTTAGATGCTTAATATTTTCTAAAATGCTTAAAATATTTGTTCCTAATAAAACCTACTCCTTTTATTTTCAGCCAAATGGAAGTAAAACTATAAATTTGTTTCAAATTTAAAACGCTCAAATTATTTCTTCTTTTTTTATTTATTTTGTTTTTGGCAAAAGAGTTTCAAAGAAATCTCTTAATACTCTATTAAATTTAAAAATTTTCCTCAATTTTAACTTAACTAACAAGTTTTAAAATTTATCATTGCATTTTCTTTTTTCTCTTCCAAGAAATTTAAGAACGAATTTCCCAGATAATAAAAAATACGTTAATTAGAAAGTACGTATTGTTGAAAAAGAGAAGGGGGGAAATATTTTTTAAAACCACAATCTGAGATTAACAACAACAAAAAATTTCTACAGCAGTGGGAAGTTTCAAAAATCGAAACTTTTAAAACTTTTCTAAATCTTCCCGTTTCGAGCGCCTCTAAGAGATTCAATAAAACAATAATTTTTCATGCCCATCAGCATTCAAATAGTAGACAGATTTTTCAACAACAAAAAAAAATTATTTTCGTAGCTTCGGTAAAAATAACCAAAGTTTAAAATTTGGGTGTCTCTAAATCTTGTTCCCAAAACCAAATATTCTTAGCCTAAGGCGATATGTTCTACATCTCCATTAAACAGTTGAAATTTCAAGAATTTGACGGGTTTTTTCGTTAAATTTCTAAAAATATTTTTTTTAATTAGTTACTCTATCTATGTGATAAATAGGCTTTAAAAAAGATGGATTCAATAGTGAAGTTAAAGGACGGGAAGCTAATTTTTCTAATATAAAGTAGAAGCTCATAAAGAGGGTATAAAAATTTACAACTTACTGGAACTTACAAATTATTTAACTTTTATGTGCAATATTTATATAGATTTTTTCAAACTTTGAGTAAATATTAATATGTTTACCCAAATCAAATATATGTTTACATGCTAAAATTCAACACCGAATAAATATTGTCTTCATTTCTTATAAATTCTTTTCAATAAATTAACATAGATGTTTTTTCTATTCATAATAGAATCTATCGTACAACAGAAGTAATTAACGTAAGAAAAAGATATAACAGAGACGCTAATTTATAAATTGTATAGCGTTCTACGCTTTGAAATTAACAGCACCAACTAAACGTTTCCTTTTAAAGTTGATAGTGGGATATAGTACAACTAGGGCAACAGAATGTTTTTTTCCCCAATGCCCACCTGGGGAATGACCTTTCGTCAGACATGCATCTGAAGGACAGATTTGTTGGCCACTTTTTTACTGGCACCATATTAGGTGGGCCAACGCTGCTCCCACAGTAAGGACAGATAGTACAGAGAATGAAGGAACAGCCATGGCTTGTCCGGATTCGAACCCAGAACCTTTCTGATGCAAGAAGAAACTAAAAATATGCTCAAAGGACTATATAAGATTGAATTACAATTTGAAGAGTAACTATTTCATTTTCATATAGTATCATCATTCCCTTTCATATACTATATTTCGTAACTATTAAAATATTTTGATTCCCTATAAATTTTAAGTTGATGCTCGCAGTTTTAATAAGAATTATCATAAAGCATTAATTTAGATGGTATTTATTAGGTACTGTTATATTGTTTTCTTTCGAAAATTCGGATATGATAAACCATTCATGCAGAATATTATATTCGATAAACATTTTCAAATGCAAATTATTAGTTGAACTTATATCAAATACATTTTTATCGTTGTTACTAAATTTTGATACATTTTAAAAATGTGAATTTCATTTGCGTATTTAATTTTACCTTTTAGCACAGTTATCCTCTTTAGCTAGATATTTTAACAATTTATTTCCTTTTCACTTTTAATTTTAAATGAATTCGTAAAACAGTTATTATTTTAAGCTAAATGAATCGATATCATAATATCATATTCTGTTTTTGATAACAAAGTTATGAATTAACAAGAATTTTATTAATGAAAAATAAGTATATTTCAATAATCAACTAATACTAGACGATACAAAAATTCTATTTTTCAATTTTCTCATGTTTCTCCTATATACAAAGAAAATACTTTCCATTCGGAAAGAAAAGATTAAAATGTTACCAATGAAAGTTTTCAATAATCAAAATATTCTAATCATATACTTTTCTAAATATATAAATGGGTTTTCCGCATTCGATTCTTTTATTTAAACTTTATTGATCTAAATATTGAACCAAACTTTTCATACATTTCTCTTGATAAGTTAAGAATATTATAATGATGATCAACAAATGTTTTGAAAATTTTAAATCATCTTAAGATTAAAACTGAATTACTTTCTGTTGCTTAAGACTTAATGTGTAGTTCATCCATATTGAAGTAGAGAAACGAAAGCTAACATGTTAGAAGATAATGAAAAAATTTGAAACAATCCTCATATTTCCTAAACGACTAAATAGTTAATTCTTTATTAAAATTGTACCATGGAAGTAAACGCACTATTAGAAGAACAATTTAATTTTTATTTTATAACAACCTTATGGCCACATACTTGAGAAAATTAATCACATATATTGCATTTTTAATTAACTTGTTTTGCTATTTTCTTGAAAAAGTCATCGTGATTTATAAAGTTTCGTGTAGTTAACAGTCATTACTAATGCTCCAAATATTAACTTAATAATTTTCAGTACTTTTAAAACACAGTCATAGTTAGTCGGATTTTTTGCAATACATTTACAATACGTTGTTTTCAACCAATTTATTATCTTAAAAGAATATATTCATATAATAGAATACTAAAAGACTGAATTAACCACTTACATAATTAATAATTTAAGCTGATAATAGCAAAACATTTTTGTACAAATAATTTTTTTTAATCAATTTCTATCGGATAGTATCAAAATATATTGCTATATAACAAATACTATGCTTCTTTAACTGAAATCTTCTCCACGCTGATTCAAAATGTGTTCTACGTCGAGATTTGATCTTAATGTTTACATAAATGAAAGCCGTTTCGGAAATAAATATTACTACCTAATCCTTTCATTCACGATGGTCAAGGGCTTTATTCTAAAATGTCCCCGTAGAACAAAGGTCGGAAGCAGCAGGTACAAAAGGGAGCCACAATGAAGAAGACCGCAATCATGGTTGGAGAGAGTATAGATGCATGTTAATCCTCCATCTTTCAGTATCCTTCACAATAGTCTTTGTTTAAATGTCGGAATCTGATTTGTTAATAAGGGATGGTGGGCTGAATGGAACTTTAATGCAAAGTAAAATGAATGGATATCGATATATCTTGTTTCCATGGAATTCACTGGGCCAAACTATAAATGGTTTTAAAGAAATCGTTTTCCAGATCTGTATTATTTTACCTCTTCATACTATTTTGAAATCATATTCAATGGTTGTTTTTATTGAGGCACATATGGACGAAATAGAAAGCTTGTATGGTGTCTTCGTAAATCAATTAGACCAAAGGAAGAAAAAATTAATCACGCTTAAAGAAATCCTGAGATACCGCATTTGTGAATATGTAACTACTCCTGGATTTGATTAGAAAGTGAATTCAAAAGATTTTGTAGGCATTTCGCAACAAATTTAACCCTTTTCTGTCTCGCTCCCGTCAAAATAACGGATGTATGTTTCGCCCTCAATTTCCGGTGCCCGTGATATTTCCGGGCTGGAGCTTTCTAAAAGATTAAAACAATCTGTTTCTCATGCCCAGAAACATATTTATTTCTCAAGCTATGCACCAGACGGTAGTACCAGACTATTTGTAATGTGTTTAGAGATATTTAATTTTCAACTAGATGTCTGCGGTAGTTTAGAATAAAGATTACTGTCAATATAATAAGATTACTGATAATATAAGATTACTATTAATATGTTAATATAAGTTAGATTTCTGCTAATGCGTTAACGGTAATCTAATGATAGGTTACATTTATTCTCACATCGCAGTTACAGGTTGAATTTAATCCATCTTTATTTAGCATACTCTATGATGATAACAAGTGTGTCAATTTGAAGAAAACCCAGAATTTCCTAAACTGTTAAAAAAAAATGCGGGATCCCTCTAGCAAACATTCAAAAAGAAAACAAGCATCTCCCTTTTCGAGTTCATAATTAGGGGAGAGTGGGGTCAATTGTAACATTTTTTACCTAACTATTTTTAACTAACAAAAACTCCAATATATTATTAGGTATAATTGACAGACGAGTAAAGTAGACTATCCTCTACTAGAAAAAAAATTAATACATTATTTTGAATGTTATTATATTAGTTATTAACAATTTTTGACAGTCGTGCACTTGTTACAATTGTCCCCACTTACGGGGTCAATTGTAACAGTTCATAAATTCAACTAAAACATAGTTAATTATACATATTATCATAGTTGTGATATATTTTTTTATTGATCAAAATAGTAGTGATATTTTAGGAGTAGAACTAATAATGAGCAGAGACCCAAAGGGTTTAACTTTTCACTTTAAGGGGTTAAAAATGTTAATTTATGCTGTGAAAAGTGACAAATAAAATAATGCACATGCAACATAATATAAATGAGATAGGAAACTATTGGTTGTTCTTAAAGAGTTAAGTAATGGTTCGTAAACATAAGATTATTTATTTTCAGCTGTTACAATCGTCCCTTTACTTATTGTTACAATCGTCCCCAAGACACCATTTCAGCTTCATTTGTTAAAAACAATGCTAGTTTATTAAGAAAACTATTTTTTTTTAAATGTTAAATAAGGTGTTCACTTACATAGTCGGTTAATAATTTTTATTTGCTTAAACAAAATTACTTTGTTACAATATAATATTCTAATACCAAAAAAAAAAAAAAATATTTACGTAGCTTGAAAATATCTTTTGTGGTGTAACTCTTTCAAAAGTATATAAAAATGGTTACCAGAAGGGGTGTACATGTAGATTTATTAAATACACCTTGTGCGCCACCTAGGAACTAAATCTAGAACCCGACACACGAAATTTTTGATCTGTTACAATCGTACCCTGTTACAATTAACTCCACTCTCCCTTACTCATTATGGCTCTATTTCGAAGGCTCTCTCATCACTTGAAATAGATCGTTTTTGTAAACAATATGCTACCTTTATAACTATTTTGAGTTTATAACAGTTATTTATGACTGCCAGGCAATTTTTATCCAGCTCTTCCAATGATAATTTTAAAAATGGCACAAAATTTCAACGTGAAGAAAAAATACAAATTAAAAATAATTCACGTTCGTGATCCAATTTTTTTAAAAATTGTAGTTAAAATAGTTTGAATTTTACTTTGCTTTACTTTTGAATAGCTTTACTTTGTCTTGAACTGTGAATTTTAATTTCCTTTTTCAAAACAACTTTTAAGAAACAACTTTGAAATTATAACACGATATAAAATTTTGTAGCTAACAAAAAAAATTTTCATTGCTATATTTTTAAAGTTCAATAACTGCAATTGTATATTTATACACATTTAAACCAGGTACTTAACATTTTACAACATTGTTAGTTAAGTTGTAAACAGAACTTGCTAAACTAAATTTCAGAAAACTTTATCATTTATGTATATTAAGAAAAAAATCGGTCACAAAACTTTCAACCCGGCTGTTTCCTTACATGCATCAATATTTAAAACACAAGTGGAGCTAAAAATTCATTTTTATTGGTAAAATCCATTTACCTTTTATACTCTAGCATCGACATTTTCAAGAAATTGTTTCGTCAATAGCTTTGACCTTTGTCGCTGATGTTATACAATATAATCGATAATGAATGAAATTTGAAAATCTTTGAGGATGAAAACTTCAAAGTTATTATCCAGATTACTTTCCTAGAAGAATCTTGAAAGATTTTACTAAAGCTTTTTGTCTAGAAAACAGCTTTCCTCGAAATTTTAATAAAGATTCTATTTTTTTTTTCTTTTGGATCACTTTTACCAAAATCGTATTACTCTCGTTCATATTTTTATAAATGATATTAAAATATTATAACCTAAAACGTTTTATTTCCTCTGCAAATAGTTTGCGTTAGAATTGTTTGCTATAAATCCTAAATATACAAATGTTTGCTGTCATTAAATTATCAATAGCATTTGCGAAATCATCATTTCAAAAATTAGTCATTCGGAAACGTTGTAAGAGTTGGAAATAGATTTAAGTGCTTTAATTCTTCGACATACGTGTTTAGAAAATACCATATTTAAACTGATATTTAAAATATATCTATAGCAAAATACAAGTTATTATCAGACATTTTATTTCAATTTTCTAAATAATTGGTATAAAAAAAAATAATGATTTTCTCTAAATTTATACAAACGCATCGATCTGCTTGTATTGAAAATATCTTCAATTTTGATTTTTCAGTCATTAAAATCACATTGTAAAGAATTCTGGTTTAAATTACTTTGGGTGCATTATCCGTAAAATCAATTTCACCGTTAAATCCTTTTTAGCGTAAAATTCCTTTTACCCTAAAATTCTTTTCACCCTAAAATTCTTTTTACCCTAAATTCCATTGATATCATGAAATATTAAACCTTAATTTTTGCAGTAAAATTTTTTAATTAGAATGATTCAATGATTTCATGGTAACTATTACTGTAAAAATTACGGCATATCAGATTTATTTGTTCCACATTTTGTTTTAGTGAATACGTATTTTGCGGTAAAAAATGCTAGCAATCTGACAGAAATATGATGTCAAAGGACCAGAATTTCAAAAGAAAAAAGGCTTAAAACGCAAATTTATTTATACCTTATTATTCATTTTTAATAAAATACAAAGTGTAAAATTTTTTTAATAACCTTGGTACTTAATACTTTTTCTAGATTGGGGAAATAATCACCATACAACTAAAACAAACTTAACTAAATCATTATCCTTCTCTTCCATCCCTTTTTGGCAAATCTTATCTGATACCCCTCTAAATCCTCATCACAAATCTTCGTCGTCTTAATCTAAATTGTATTAACATTCAGTACTAAACAGATGTTGCCATAGTTTGTAGGAAGTTGAATTGGAAGATTCGGTACTAATATAACTAGTTAAAATAAAGTAATGTCAATCAATGAAATGGAGACATTTTTGTTTACAAAAACTATCAAATTTTAAAGTAATTATCCCAAACAAAACCATGATCCTTTTTATTTCAAACTTATCATAAATTTTTTATAAAATAGTAAGAAATAAAATCTATAGATTTTCAAGTTTATGAAGAAGAAATTTGACAAATTCTAGTCACATCCAAATTTATCAAATATGAAGAGAAAGTCTGTAAAAAGAAAGGAAATGTTTTACAGCGTATATATTTAGTCTATTAGGTCAATATAGCAACAAAAACTATTAGGTCAATATGGTTTTTTCAATTTTTAATTTGGCCCCCATATTACGAATAACCTCTGATTTACAAATAAAATTTGGGCAACGAATAAATTACGAGTAAAATTTGTCCTTCATACGAAGGACAATATAACAACAACAAAAAACATTAACAGCATATCTCCGCTAATAAATTTCTTAGTTTCTTAATAACTATTTTAGATATAAAATCGAATATTGTAGTTTTTAAGTATTTTTAAATAATAATGAAAAAAATTAAAATTTTGATATGGTTTGTATTTCTAACATCAGTCACAAAAATTTCAACATCAGTCACAAGAGCTTCTTAGGGCACCTTCTATGTACCCTTTCATATGTATTTTCAATGTTTCCTGTTAATTTGAAGATTGTTTTTAAAAATAAATTTAAAAGCATAATTCCGTTATTGCTTAAAAGAAACAAAAATTTCAAAATGAAAAGATAATGCTTTATTCCTTGTCTTTTCTATGTAACGTAAATAGCATTTGTATTTTTATTAAAAAAAAAACATTTATAATGTTCAGTCCTTTTCATAATATGCATAACATTATTAGGTTATTAAAAAACATCCCAAGTGATTTTTCTTTGAAAAAAATATTAAATATTTATCAATGAAAAAAAATTACAAATAAGAAAATCTCTCTAAATGTAACGCAAACCTCTCTAAATGAAATGGACTCCAAGATAGTAAGATATTGGGGTGGAAGAGATCTTTTGAGGCCAGTGGTTTCTTTCTTTCTTGTATTTATTTGTATTCCCCGTCTTTCGAAATAAAAGCATCTTGTATGCACATAAGAACCAGAATTGAAGGCATATTGATAATTTTTCATAGAAATAAAAACAATTTATGTTCCCATTTAAATCTTTAATAATTATCACTTAATCGGCCAGGCTGATGCTAAAGCGGCAGAAGCCTGAGCCCCGACCACTCAGAATTGAAGTATCAAATCAAGAGTTTATAAGAATGAGATTAAATATGGTGATAATAATTATACAGATAAATGATAACAATAATTTAAGAAATAGTTGAATAATAACAATTTAAGAGATAAATGAGATTAAAAAAATGCAAGAAATAAGTAATGTTTTTAATAGCGAGACATGACTACTTTAACTGGATTGGCTACTTTGACATTCCTGTTTGAAGTTTTATCAAAATATTTATGCGGAATAAGGAAAACTATAGAGTACTGGTCTAAGAGTGTAATAGGCACACTATAAGCAAAATGAAGAAAAGAAAATTATCAGCGGGTTATCTTTCGGATAACTAAAGAATTCTAATTATTAATTAGAGCCGGATAATATCGGAAATTTAATACATATTGTGAGTGATAGATGAAATTTAATAGAATTATTAATATTTCACTGGGTGAGAAATATTAATATTTCTCGGCATATCAAGATATTTTTTAAAAAACTATATATATATNATATTTATATATATATATTTCACATTGGTCAATATTTTAATTACTCAAATGAAATGTCGCAATACTCACAGTAATAAGGTATTCAATAATTATTGTTATCAATAATAATTGTGATGTTATCATGCTAGATACGTATGCATTGAGAAAAAAAGTGTTACCGAAACTACCAGAATATGGTAAAATTTACCGTCTTTGTGGTTCCACGAAAACACTAAAAAGCTCGGTAATTATTACTAAAACACTTTAGCGATGTTTTTCGTAAAATGAAGAATAAAATAAAGTTTTATAACGTGTGGTAAAAAGTAGGTAAGTGTGGTATAATTTGGTACTTTTATCATGATACCTTAGAGCATGACCTAAAAACTATTTATTCGATTAAGTTTATTTCTCAGTTTTGTATTTGTTTCTAAATGTGTGGTAATGAGAGCTATTATTTTGAAATTTCCGGTAAGCGGTTACCATAAGAAAGATAAAAATTACCAAATGAATGATTTAAGTGCAGTTTGATTTGATTTTATTAATCATTGTTTTTTTACCAGAAATACAGTGCAGTAATTTTACCAGACTTTTTTTTCCATTTGACTGTCGACATGATCACGATCTTATGGTTGATATAACAGTCATATATCTAATAAATAGATATAAATGCATAAAGAAGAAAGTATTAGTAATAGATGGAATATCGATCAATGGGAATTTTAACAATTAGGTTAAAGATAAACGCATAATCATTGTACTGTGTATCGCTTGAATTAAATTATAAAATATGCTACGTGAATATTCATTTGCAGAAAAAAGCTAATAGATAGTTTAAAAAATAAACTTAAAAATTTCAAACGAATAAAGTGTTGAAAAAATTATGAGGAAAAAAACTCTTTCCAAACAACATAAATTGAACTATAAAATATCGCACTGCATTCAATCAGGCAAAAAAAAAATTATTGGTGCTCAACTACACTGGAAATATCCCTTTTGCAGAACATAATCAAAATAATAAATAGTAGAACGAAAAAGAAATGATTAAAGTACGAAAACGCGTTTATCTCAGACAAAAACATTTTTGAACTCAATATCAAACGCTATTGATTAATTTAGCTGAATGACATTTCGAACTCAACTGGATTTTACGAAAAATTCTTTCAAAACCAAATGAAATTTTTGGGTTTATACGTGGTGTTGTAAAAGAGTAAACAAATTACAGTATATTCTTAATTGTTATCTTTTTTTAAAAGAACCATGAAAGCTAACTTTAATTACAAATAATATATCATGCTGCTGTTAGCACTTAATTCACCTGTTACAGCAGACAAATGTTAAGCATCAGTACATAAGATAACGTTCGTTTTGCTCAAGAAGTTTATGTTTTTAATATGAAAAAGAAATATTTTCTATTATTTTAACTGTACTATTTGTAACTTCACTATTTATTTCACCTATAGTGCGTATTATTACTTTCAGTAACATAAGATTGCCCACGATGTGACGAAATGTAACTCGGGAAAATAATTCTGGTAAAATTACTATACTATATGGTGATAACGTTTCTGGTGAAAAAAGTAATAATTCTGCGTAATAAAACCAAAATCCATTGTACTTAAGCCACTCATTAGGAAATGAGTTAAAGGAATTTTTGATTTTCAAAATTACAATTTTTATTATTAAACATGTGGTACTGAAAAGTACATTTAAACTGAAGTGTGATCTGAAAAGTACATTTACACGATAAAATGGTTTTTATGCCATGTTCTATGGTATCATGATAAAATTACTAAAATTTACCACATTTACCAAATTTTATATCATGTTATAAAATCATTTTTCATTTTACCGAAATCATTACCAAGGCTTTTCGGTAAAAATTACCGAGCTCTTTAGCATTCCCATAGAGCCCATATAACATGCTTAATTTTATCATATTCTGGTAGTTTTGACCATACTTTTTTTCTCTTTGTAAAAAGTTTTCGTCTGGACACCAGCTAATAACTGAAATGAAGAAAAATAGACTATTATATTTTAGTATGTGATGAGCGAGGGAAAAAAAGTGAGTCAGGAAGCAATCAAAAAGGAATCGCAAGAACTGTTTCAGGGGTTGGAGAGCGATAGCGAGCTTTTGACCCCTAGTATGGATTACAGTTTTATGCTATAATGTAAATTATGCTTTTTATTGCAAATACATATTGATTTTTTATTCTTAAACGTTATATGGATTTCATGAGAAATATTATAAATTAGTTCTTGAGAACAATTAGAAATTAGCTCATTCATCCTTTGCAATTCAAAGCGTTCTCGAACTCAACTTACTTAATTTTGCCCTCAATAAATAAATACAATAGTTAAGTCAGAATAAATGTGATTTTGTATTTTTTTCCGAAGCAGTGCTTGCATTTCTCTGGAGAAAACAAGCGAGAAAAATGGTGGTACCATTCAAGAACATAAAAATTTCCAGTTGAACCGCGGGATGCATCAGTCAGGCCTGTCTGGGACACACTTTAGTCAGATGTCGCATCCAATTACCAAAAACACAACTGTTACCACACTTTTTAGAAGGAATGGAAAATAAAAGACTTTTTGGTTTGCGGAAATGGGCAGACGAAAATATTTAACTCTGTTTTTAAATGTTCTTATCAAATGAAAAACACACAATATTTAAACCATTTTACTGTTTATATTTACGTCACTTATAAACTATAATTGATTGCATCACTTATTAACTAATTTTCTTACTTTTTATATTGCAATCAAATAATTAGTTCTTAAATCCTTTTCATGATAATTTTTTAGTAGTTTAAGAAATGCAGCCTTTAGATTATGTAAAAAAATATATCAATAAATCTGGTTCTTAAATCATTTTCGTAAATTTCTCTTATATAATTTAAAAATGGGGATTCCTAATTTTTTTTTAAATCAGTCTATTATGTATTTTTCCTGAAGTGTACATGTTTTTTAAATTTTAAAAACGTACGTAACAAACTACTTTGTTGGTACTGTATGTCTATTAGTAACATGACTTTTTCAACATACATAACTTCTGTAAGTTATATCATGAGCTGAAATTAAAAATTTTAATTAAAACATTATTTGGTTAAATAAAAAACAAATTATGCTCCATACAAAATATAATTTCATTTTATTTTTTAGATATTGAAGAATTATGTTCTTAGACAAAACACATACTTGACACCATTTAATATTAAAAAGAATAAGACATGATTTGAAATAATTATTTAGAGCGAGCATGACTTAAATTACATGAACAGTTTTTTCCTAATGTTTTCTTTTAATCGTTTAATAAAAAAGTACATCCATACAGAAAGATTCGACAGAATTTTCATTAAAATGCCTCCATTTAAAATTTTTATCCTTTTGAATCTATCGATTTGTGACGGAAATGTTCATGTGGAAGGTGAGTTCTTCTTTAATAATTCACCTGTTTCAAAGTTGTAATTTATACATTAAATGCAATTTGTCTCCTCAAATGTTTTTAAATAAGGTTCTTTAAAGTCAGTCTAAATTTCATCATATATTTATATCATTTTTATTGTTGAAGTAACTATTTATAGATGCACTGTGCATAAAATATTAAACGTACGGGTGATCTCAAAGTGATCTCATGCTAATTAATAAGTGCAGGCGATATTTCAAGTTACAAAATCAGACACAAAAAGGTATTTTCTCTGAATAAACATACTTTTATTTTCGACGGATTGGGATTTCTGACCCTATAGGAGATAGCCGTAATCTAGGAAATATGGTCAAAATAATTTGGTGAGGACAGCGCTCCTAAGTTTTGAACCCTTTAATGTTAATTTTACTTTTGCGTATTTCGCATTATCTCGAGAACTTTTTAAGCTAATTGAAAAAATTTTGCATACAATTATAAAATTTGTTTATCCAAAGATAATGCCATGCAAAAAATAACTTTTTGTAAATATTTATTATTTTTAATAGTAGTAAAAAAATATTTGAATTGTAAAGTATGCAATTTTTGCGCCATTTTGAAGCACGTAATTTTACATGGCAAGATACGAAATTTGAGGAAAATCGGTTGATTAGTTCCTGAGAAATCGAATGTTAAACATCTGACTTCTTTGAAATTCAATTTCTCAGGAAGTTTTCAAACGATTTTGCTGAAATTTAGCCCTGAAAATTACGTATTTCAAATTGATGGAGAAAATTATATACCTTGCAATTCAAAATCTTTTCGACCATTATTTAATAAAATAATAAAAAAACAATAAATATTTACCAAAATTTATTTTTTGAATGGAATTATCTTTGAATGTGCGAATTAAATAATTGCGAGCAAAAAATTTTCAATGAGCTTATTTATAAGTTCTCAAGATATAACGAATTACGTAAAAAGTTAAATTAACACTAAGGGGCCCAAACTTTGGACCACTCTCCTGACCAAACTATTGGGACTATATTTCCGAGATTGCAGCTGCCCCTATATTTTGTGAATCAGAAATCCGAATCCATTGGAAAAAGGGTATTTTTACTCAGAGGAAATGCGTTTTTGTGCCTGATTTCGTAACTTAAAATATCCTCGACACTTATTAATTAGCATATTTGAGGTCACCTCCTCGAGCCATTAAGATAGAGTCCTAGAACGTGAAGCTCCGAATAATTATTAGATCAAAAGTTATTCAGGATGGTCCTTTTTTTGACGCACTGCGCATTACTTCTAATATGAGTTTTTTTTTTAAATATAATTTAATGCCAGCAAAAAAATAGGCTTGCAAAAAGTGCATGTAAATGAAAATATTGTATCGATATCGGTCACCGACTCATTACGTTTGAGGAAAAAGTGGCTAAGCTCTAAAAGTCTACTGCCATTGGCTACTAAATGAAAATTTAAATTTTCAAGTCTGTTTAATGTTTCATTATGCTTTTATGCTTTTTATTCTTACGGATGCATGTAGTTACATTATATTCTGTTTTTTCAGAAACAGAAAATATTCATTTTTTTCTTTTCACAGTAGTTTCGAACCTTATTACTGATAAAATGTAAACTACAATTGTTATGAATAAATAATTTCCGCAATACTATAATCACATGAGTATAGAATAACTCATTTTATAATTAAAAAAAAAACAAAAACATCTGAGGTATTACGCTTGATAATACGCTTATAAATGTACACACTTACAAACGTATAAATAACGTATTAATAATTTAAAATAGACGGATTAAAATAAACCTATTGATAATTTAACGTATACGTATAAACGTATTAATAATTCGAAATAGTCACTGACTAGAAAAACTATAATATCTATTTATACATTTCTCTTACAGAGCGACAAAGAAAGTCCTCATTTCTTTTTCAAGTTGGGAATAAGGAATTGCTGTATCAACCGTGTGAGCTGTCATAAGCATGAAAGCGAAATACCTCGAGGCAGTCAAAGTGAAATTAAAGTTTTTCCTCACTAGTTTTTCGTCAGGGTTTGATAACACTTCTATTTATTTTTATTTCTCGCTTAGTTATTAGTTTGTGACACCTAATGTGTGCTATTTAATTTTACTTCAGTTAATACAAGGATTCTAAAAATAAATATTAAGGCAGAATACTATGTAAGAAACAGAAATTTTTTGCTATCATCAATGGCAAATTACAGGACTGATATAGTTAAAACAAGGAGAATACCATAGAAAATTGAGTAAAAATAACGTGAAATTAAAGTTTTTAACTCTTTAATATTTCTTCTATCTAACAATATTTCTCCCAAGGATACCCATAGTCCAGTGCACGCAAATGGGTAGCATCAATTTTCTTTGTAAAATTGGCATAAATTTTCATTTGACATAAATTTCATATAGAAGATTACACAGTTGACATAAATTTCATGCTACAAACTTTGTATTGAAAGTTGAGAAGAATTTCTTGATGCAGAATTAATATAGAATCTTGCACAATTGGTATGAATTACAAATTGCACAATTCTTGTCAAAGGTTACACAGTTGCATATCTAAAACGAAATATTTATGTTTTTCTTGAAGAATAGATTTAGAATAAACAATATTTTTTCGGATAAAAATAATCAGTTTTTATAGATTTTCAAATCTATATTCCAAAGTTAAGGAAAATAAATCATTTATGAAAATATTTTAGAGATTCATATATTGTGCTTTAGTTAAAGTTAATTAAAAAAAACTTTCATTTCATGTTATAAAGAAATTTATTTATGTTTTACGCAAATGATTGCAATAAATATCGAAATAATAATAAAAAAAAAACACTTCCAGACTTCGATTCAATTAAAAGTATTGTCTGCCAATTATCTCATTTATATTCACTGATAAAAAAATTATGATCAAAACTGCACCGTAAAAAATTTCGGATCAAATTACTGTAAAAAGTATCGGCACTCAGAGTGCTTGTAATATTTACAGTAAAATCCATTTTTACCGGAACATAATACGGAACGAAAAATCTGATATACTGTAATTTTTACAATAATAATTACCGTAAAATCACTGAACCTCCCTAATTAAATAAATATTACTGTTAAAATTACGGCATAACATTTTACTGTAAAAATGGATTTTACGGTCACATGGATTTTACGGATGATGAATCCCAAAAATAGCCTATACTTTATACCGACTTTATACCGTAATTTCATATGGAATACTGTAAAACTGTAATTTCATTCATCTTTTCTAGTGTACTTTATGGAAATATATCTGGCTCTATGGCTATAGTCTGGCTCTTTGGCTATAATCTGGCTCTATAGGAATAAGTGTTCTGTAAAAGTGTTCTGTAATTTTTACTGAAGCACTTAGGGTAGTAATTTTTGTATTGTAAGCAACAAAATATAGTTTTATAATATGTGATAAAATTTGGCGCATGAGGTAAAATTTGGTAACTTTTCATGATACCTTAGAGCAATGTTTCCCAACCTTTTTTGTGCCATGCTCCACCAAAGCCTTTCTGAAATTCTTATGCCCCCCTATGTAACATATACATAATTTTTGATATTAAAAAATTGAATTGTTCACTAAGAGACTTAAATGATAGATTTTAGGAATAAATCACTAGGAAATTGGTAACGAAACACGGTAAGTAAATTTTCAAGACATGTAATGAAAAACTAAAATTTAAATTTGAAAAAATTTTAATTAAGATTTTTCTACAATAATTTAATATTTTAATTTAGTGAGATCCTTGCGCTTTCTGCTTGCTGCACAGAGATTTTATGTTAGGTTCCAATTTGGCTCCTTCAATCTCAAGTCTCCCCGTTGTATTACATCCAGACGATTTCTTTTTTTTTACCAGTAAATCATTTACAGCACAAAATCCACATTCAGCTAAATATGAAGATGAAAACTGTAACAATAGTTTTCTTGCACATTTGGTTGAATTTGGGTATATGATTTCTGTTTACTCACAAATCCATGCCATCGCTCCTTTTATATTAAATAAAGTTTTAACTGACTCATCATTTTACATTTCTGCGAGTTCTTCTCAGAGCCTAACAAAGGCATGTGCATACTGGGCAGTTGCTCAGGGCCCCACATAAGAGGGGGCCCCAAATCGAATAGAAAGTTTATTTTAGGTTTCCTTCTTTAATGAATTTTTTTTAAACAAAATACCAGCACAGTGTAAAATCCGTCAGTTATATGTTAGCTTTTTCATTAATCTATCGTATGAACACAAAAAATCTATTTTTCGTAAATCCGTGGCTTTCTAGTGTGGATTTTGAGTAAATTTCGCGATTACGGTGGACAAATTCGGCCTATCAAAAGACTATATTTTTACATATCGCAAAATGGGATATGTTTACCAAAATACAGGATTCTGATTGGCTTAATTCAGCCATCGTAATTGCAAAAATTTTGTTGAATTCCGCCCTAATGTCAGCAAGGATATGAATTTCTTGCAGCTGGATGACAAAGTTAAGAATTAGAAAACTGCATTCGGCATGATGAACATAGAATTGTCAGAAATTCAATAAAATGGACAGAGCGATATTTCGTCTGACCAGGGTCATAGCTTTAGACTTAATAGCTTTTTTAAAATTTTAATCAATTTTCTTGCTATATCTGTATAATGAGGTGAAAATTTAAATACCTCCATATAGTTCGGTTCTTCATTACTGAAGTGGTGAAGCAGCGGGGGACCCCAAAGAAGTTTTTGCCCCGGGCCTTAATTAGGCTAAGTCGGGCCCTGGTTCTTCTTGATACTGCATATGTGATATATCAGACAAATCCACTAACATTGACTGCATCATCCGTGTTGGAAAATCAATTTGTTTTAAATCAGAAATTCTTTCTTGTAAATCAGCCGATAGAATTTTCAGATTATCAACAATAACAAGTAAAGCAGTATCTTTTACTTCACAATTTGGAGCCAATGAAACTGTTGAAAGTTTTTGTTGTTAATATATTTCTGACATAACTCAATAAAGGTAATGAAGCCAAATATCTTCCCTTTTGCATCAACAAGAGTTTCATTTGTTTTTTGAAGTTGCTTATTTAATATATTTAATTTTTCAAAGATATCGGCTAAATAACTTACAAATGCTTTATCATTGACTGTTAACAGATATTTCATTTCAGGTTTGTCGCTTAAAAAATCGCTAAGTCACGTAATATTTATTGGCGCAATTATTCAAAAATTTCCTTTTTTCTTTCAATTTTGGCCCCGAAATCTAGCATTGCATTTAAATGGCCTGGAGCAAAAGGGTTAAACTCGTGTTGAGTTCATTTTCGAATTGCCCCCCTTAACAATCAAATTGCCCCCCAGTGGGGCGTGGGCCCCACGTTGGGAAACACTGCCTTAGAGCATGAGATAAAAACCATATAGTATTCGATTAAATTTACTTTTCAGTTTCTAAATGTGTGGAAATAATAATTTGAAAACCTGAATTTCCGAAAAACTTTCATCATAATATGAACGAAAACTTACCAAACGAATGGTTTAAATCCCGTATATTTTGGGTTTTTTTTTAAACCAGAATTATGGTTTTTGTTAGCCAGAAATGTCTTAACAGTACAGCAAGGTAGTTTTATCAGATTTTTTTTCTACGTATAAATACTTAATGAAAATGAAGATAAATCGTTTATCAAAATATTTTATTGATTTGTATTTGGTGACCTAATAAAATGAAATATTTAAAGAATTTTATTTCATATTAGAAATGAAATATTTGTGTTTTACTTAAATAATGAAAAACATTCCTCCCACTTACACGTCATCTACGAAAATATTAAACACTTATTAAATATTATTTTTTGCTAACAACTAATATTGTAACTGCTAATGCAGCAGTTCAAAACAGGGGGAAAATACATTCGAAAAAATAATGTTTTTAACTTTTAAAGCAACACTCTGACACTAGAAATGACAACGCTGAAAAAAATAAAAAGATAACAAAAATTTTGTCCCTATAGCTTTGCATAAACATATTCGTCAGCGAGAACGTAAGATGAAAACAAACAAGGATATATGAAATTCTCACCTTCAACAGGTACATTACGGAAATAATTTTCCTACATTTTCAACGTAACAAAAACAAACTTATCGTATGAAGGGAAAAAAAGAAATAATAAAAATATAAAAGTTGAGGCTAAAGCGTTTATGTATTTCGGGAAAAATGTAGAAAAATTCTTTTTTCTACTCCAAACACTTACCGAAAGATGAACATAGAACTCATGCTTAGAAAATCGATTTTTTTAAAACAGTTTTTGTAGGGAAAAAAAGATTAGAAAAAGGTTAGCATATATCTGTTTTCTCGTAGGTATAGTATGCTTTCAGAACGAAAATAAAACATGTTAATGTGTTGTTTATGATCATGTGAAAATCACAGTTTTTGAATTGAAAAATATAATAATTGAAGTTAATAAAATTTTGATAGATAAAGACAACTGATAATTTTACTTTATAGGAAGCTCTAGTTTCAAATGATGGCTTTTCGGTGGTATTTTAGTCTAATCTGAATACGTTTTGAAGAAGTAAAGAAAAGGCATTTGAGTATGCTAAATTATCTTCAATTTCACCCATCAACTTTTATGCATATTATATATATATATATATATATATATTAAATGTAATATACCCTTCATTTGTTATAAGGTTGATAATAAATACGTGTTAATTATTTATATATTTAAGACTGTTTTGTTGAAAGACATCAAAATTTATTAATTTATTAGATCCTTTAACTGTGACAACTTCTTAGACACTTAAAAAACTCAAATGTTACGTCTAATACTTAAAAGCTGCAGTTTTAACTTGTTTACTCTCTGTGAAAGTCATTAAACTTGATAATGTAAAAAGTTTACAATTTACAAAAATTTATAATACATTAAGTTTAAATATAAAATACGCATAGAGTTTACATTAAATGCTAGAGTTATTCAGGGTCGATAACTTTTTAGAATTAACTATATTTATTTCAACAATTAATTTCTTCAGCCTCCTTTTCACGAAATATTACAAAATAAAAATGGCTATGAGTTGATTATTTTTTCATTATTTCATTGAAACTGCATCATCAAAAGTGATGAACTTACACTTTTCTTTCCACATTTGAAATGAAAAAGAAAGAATTTAATTTTCGCCACGCAAATCCTCCTGGCTTTTTTTTACGATATTTTCATCGATTGAAAGTTTCGATATGATATAATGAGAATGGCAGATCAAAATGATTCCGCGGGAACGTAATTTAAATGTTGCCAACGGAAAGATCATTGTTCTTTAATGATCAGAATGATCTTCTAACACAAAATGCCTTTTATTTCAGCCATCGGTGCTTCTGGGTGGCAATGGCGATAACTCGACCGAATTTTTTTCCCTTTTTCTGAAATACAAAGGAATGGTTTTGAAATTCATTTTCGATTACTTAATGAAGTGTGACTTTGAATTAAGTGAAGTGAGGCTATTATACTCCTAAAGGCTTCAAATGTAAAAGAGTCTATTTATATCAGAAGTTTCCATCTAAACTAGATAGGATTGGAAGTGGGCAAATCAAAATAATCAACTTATGACTTTCCAATAATTCTTTTTGAACTACAAAGACATAGTTCTTACTTTTGAAAATCAAGGATTAGTATAGGAAACTACTGCATAAAAAGTTTTCATTTAAAATTTTAAATTGTTTACTAAATACGAAGGATAAAAAAAAATCTAATTTTATCTAAATAATTCAAATTGAAAGATAATGGTAAGGAAATTTGAATTATTCAGAATTCGAATCAATAAAAATACGCATTTATTAAAAATTAACAATAAATATTGTAAAACTGAGTTATATTTTAACTGAGATATTTAAGAAGAAATAAATTCACTTTCAAATTATATAATTTTAATGATGACATACAGTTTAAATAATATTATAACAAATTAGAAAATGATAAACGCGCTGTTTTTTTATGAAAGGTTGAAGCTATGCAGTAAACAATTCCGAATCTAATTACAGAAAAAAGTACCGGCACTCAGGGTGCCACAAAATCAATTTTTATCGAAAAATTTTAAAGAACAAAAAATCTGATTTACCGTAATTTTTACTGTAATATTTACTTTAAAATAACTGAATCATTCTTATTAAATAAATATTATTGTAAAAATTTTGGCATAAAATTTTACGAGAAAAGTGAATTTTACGATTAAAGTGATTTTATGGTTGAAATATTCAAGGTGCCAGTACTTTTCACCTGAATTTGATCTGGAATTTTTTACAGTGTATAATAATGTGCCCCATTTTCAAATTACTACACTATATTAAGAACAGATGCTTAATCATTTTGGGGAACCGTAAAAATCTCCATAATATTATTGACACTAATGCTTAATTAATACTGATAATATGTGTTAATTTTATATATTTTATTATCGTCGTTGAAAAACCGACCCAATTTTGGTTATACGATTACTAATGTTCTACTACTACTAAACTAAACTCAGTGGCGCTACAGCTCATAGAGGGCTAAGGCCTACTGTGCCCATCTCAGTTTTCTTGACCTTGGGCTCTGGGGTGCAGGAGCAGATGTTATAATTGCTGCCTTATTCTTAAGTTTTTTAAATTTTTATGATCCTAAGTAATGAAGCATTAGAGTAAGTTCTTAAGGATTAAAAAATTAAATCACAAAAACTTTTCATTTTCACAAATTTATGGCTTTAAACCTTATTGACGTTTTGCGTCATTTTTAAAATAAGCATAGACAGCGCTGGCTTTAGATAGACTAAACTTGAACAAACAGTTATGTGTAACAGTTGCAAACTCACAACAGTTATCAGCAGTTATCAGTTATCACGTCATTTCATATCACAATTAAGTCTTCGAAAAACAGACTTAATTGTGTTGGTATGTGCCGTTCAGTTCTGGGCAGGATTTTGTACTGTTTCTCAGTTCTGACTTATTGTTACTATCGTTTCTTTATTCACTATTTGTTTATTATGCGAAGAACGGGTATTTAGCTAGTACATCATCGGAATGTTAACATAATTTGTATTTAATTACTTAAATGAAAAAATTTAAAACAAATTTTCTTTGCTTATTTTACGTATATGTATACTTTATTTTTTTAACTGACATTTGTACTTCAATATTACTTACATACTTGCAAAACTTTATCTAATGTAAAACATAAATTTATCGAAGTTTTAAATTCAGAAAATGAATCGAAACATTGTAGAGCGGAAATAATAATGAAAAAAATAATAGAAGAGTTGCAGCAGTAGAAGCTATGAAAGAAATAAAATTCTTTCCTTTCAATATAATAACTATCAAATAAAAGAATAAATGTTTTACATTTAACTTTGTAAATGTTTTAAATTAGTCTAGTTAAAGGTTTTTTAAGAGTAACTTATTACTATGTTACCATTCATACATATATATTTATTTTATTTGAAGGAGAAGTGAAGGAATAAAATAAGCTATGAATATTCATACTTAAGTAATACATTTCAGTAATCAAGCCAATTGTTTGAATAAAAATAAGGAACATTCAGACTTTCTTTTTTTATATATATTTTTCCATGAAATAAATTCAGTCCCTCTCTTTCTCTCCCCTTTTACAAAGATAAAAAGTTTTATTTGCTCAACTATTTTTTTCTTGGGTCTATTGCTTTTCCCCCTTAAAAGGTCATATGAATTTGTACATAACACCTCTTAAATATAATTGCGCAAATTTGAAGATGCTGAGGGAAAATACTGTTTTAAGTACTTTCTTACTCCCGGTTCTTGGAGTTATATGGTCATGCAAACACGCAGTTCATCCTTTTCAAAAATAGCACCAAAAAAATTTGAATTTTTGGAAAAAATTTAGATTTTCAAAATAAACTAAGCTTTTTATTAATCCCTTTAAATAAAAATCTAAGTACTGAAATTTCAAGCTAAAGTAAAACAATATATTTAAGATTTAATGTATTTTGTGTATGCTCGAAAACTGAGTAAAAATCGAACGATTATGCTCGATTCTTGCGTAAAAATCAAATTTGATTTTTTCGATTTTTGTGTAAAAATCGGAAACTGCAATAAACAAGCTCTTTAAAGATGAAAATTTTATTTTTTAAATTATCTCAACAAGTTTAAATGGGACTTAAAAAATTAGTTTAGACTTCCCAAATCTTAGTACTGACCTAAGTTTCGTTTTTCGCTTATACCGTTCGAAGTTGGTATCGGAATGTTCTATAGTCGGCAGTGACCATCCCCAAGCTGTTTCCTAAAAAGTATGCCAAATTACATCGCTCTCAGTTGGATGATTTAAGAGTCTATAAAAGACAGGCGGAAATTTTTTTGTATGTATGGAAACAGAAATAAGCTAAAAGTCGATGTATACATTGCCTATAGTTTTAATATTTAGCAGCAAATATATGCGCAATTTATATTTAACATATTTTGTAAATGCATTGAAATCTCACTTTAAATATCCCAAGCATAGTTCATTGTGGTATTCTGATGGGCCCCATATCCCAATCACTTACCCACATACAACCCATATCATCAAAATGATGGAATTTTGTGCTCCAACTTAAAATGTTTATTGTTTTTTTACTAAATAAACAAATTCAAAGCATATTGATACAAAACAAAATTTAAATCCTGATTTAAAAGCAATATATGCTTCCTTCTAAACATATGGAAAATTCACATAGATCTAAATGGGCTCTCCATGCAGATCTACCTGTGTTGTCCATCAATTGATCTTACAGATTCGTAGCCCATATTGAATTATGTGGGTTGCCCATTTTAATCCATATGGATATTTTTACATCGGAAGCCCATATAGATTTATATGGGCAGCCCATTTATCCCTATCTTGAGGTTATTCCCTTTATTCTGTTATAAATTTAGAAACAAGGGAGAAAAGATATATTTTGCATAACCGAATTGAGTTGTTAGTCAAGATATAATAAATTCAGCTCTTTTAAAATGTGTATTTGGAAGACTTTAATATTTTTTTTTAAAACTAAGGAAAAAATTTTTATAGGAAAAGTGAATTTCTTAAGGCATAAAGGACGCGAATATGACATTTCCTGGAAAAAAATTCTAAATAATATATTTTTAAATAGGATAGTGATAAAAAAAACAAATAAAGAATAAATTAACAGTATAGCAAATGTTACTTTAACTGTTAACAACTGTTACATTTGACAAATTATTAAAATTTAAATCAGGATTTTCAAATATATTCTATCCTCAACTGCAAAGATTGAAAATAAACTGAAGGTTAAAAAATTATTTCTAAGTCTGCACCATTAGTTAATACAAAATAAATCATTCATATAACAAGTTTAAAAACAATTTCTTTTTAGTGGTAAAAATTGATTAAAGAAACAGTGTATTAAACCATTTTGCGCGTTGATAACAATTTAAATAATTCAAGAAACTTTCAAACTTACTTTCGAAAAAAATCAATAAACCTGCATAATAATCTAATTTCTTAGGACATATTTTTAGAAACTGATGAATTAGTAGAATCGTTTGTTATTCAGGAAAGTTTTCCTCTTTAAAATTAATTTACATGTTTCAGAAAAATGAAATATAAAAATTAGTTTACGAAGAAAAGAAAAAAAGAAATTTAACAACTGACGTAACTGAGATTTATTCAAAGAATAATCAACTTTTGCTCGCTCAAAACTCTTCGATCTATTTTATTTTTTAATCATTTTCCTTAATCAATTTTCGTAATCATTTCAAGTAAAGTGTGCAATAGGGTAAGTTTGTCATCCGAAAACTATAATTTAAACTTCCAAATCCGAAAAATTAACAAATACTTTGTAAAAAAAAAAGGTTTCTGAAAATTGAGCAAAAATGTGTCAAATTAGCTCCGAAATAAATAATATTCAAACTTGAAAAGCCCACGAATTCAAAATTGAAACAACATTAACTTATTTTTGAGTTAAATGCATAGACTCAACAGTGATGTAACTGCGGGTAGGATTCGAACCAAGAACCTCCAGGTTCGTAGCAAGATTCTCTAGCCAAATTAGTAGCACACTCATATTCCAGGGAGTTCTGAGGCTTTATATATTGGCTGCCAAATTTAAACATCATACCAAGCTAATTTCAATGGCACAAAGTGTTGTAATTTGGAAAATATGATCCCAATAACTTAGTCAACAGATCAGTAATTTTAATTTCACTTTTTACTTATTTTGCTATATCTTGAAAACTTTTAAGCTAATGGAATGTAAAGCATGATGTGTCATTGCGGTTGCTACTATAAAAAGCTTCGTAATTCTCCCTGCTGTGCTTAGCATACAGCTACGGTTGTTTGAGCTTCCTGCTACAAGTCTTGTGGTTCTTGGTTCGTAACCTGTCTGCGGCTAACGAACATTTTTCTTATACATTTTGTCCTCCCCATTACTTTTAAAACTATGCATTTTGCTCTAAAATGAGTATATGCTGTTTCAATTTTGAATAAATGGGGCTTCCAATTTCAACAATTATTTGTTTTTTAACTGTTTTAACACATTTTTTTCAATTTCAAGAAATTCTTTTTTACAGAGAGCATGCAATAAGCTTTCTAGATAATTTATGAATAATTAATTACTTAAAAATCTAAGATGAAGTTACATTGTTTTATAAGTTGTAATTTTCCAAAAATATTGTGTGTCATCACCATCAAAGAAATTTAAATGTATGTGTTTACTTGACAAAGTTTAGATAACCAAGAACTAAACTAAAAAAACTTTATTTTTGTTCCTTTTTCATTATTTAAATAGCATTTTCTAATGGTAAACTTTTCAGGATAAATTATTTTGGAAAAGTCTATACATATATCTATGTCATTATATCTTTTGATACAAATTTGAGCCAACTCCTTCCTCTATGATATCAAATGATACCATGTAACAAAACACCCTTCCCTATTGAGATCGTTATCAATTGCATATGAATGCAATTTTACTACTAATTTTTTTTTCATTAAACATTAATATGAACAAATTTTAAAGTAATACAAGCTTTTAAACGGAATAAATAAAAACAGATACTGTTTTCAAACTCATTTAGCAATTAAAATGTTATATGATCAATATATTTGAAACATTTCAAATTAAAAACAGTAATCTTTGAAAATGCTTATGGCATTATTGAAATAAAAATTAACATAAATATACATATACTAAATAGTTTTTGAAAAATACAGAATATAATACTAATTTAAAATGTAATATCGGGCAAAATATAAATAAATGATAATTTGACAATTTTTATTTCGTCGTTGCGGTAATATAATTTTAAAAAGTAAAAATGCTGGATATGTTACACCTGAAAATTATTAGTTCCTTTAAACAGGAGTATATTCTTTCATTTTATTTATAGTATTTCCAAAATGGCTTGATGAACAGGAGCTAGTTTTAAGTACAATGGTTTAATTAAAATATTTATTGAAGATTTGTAATTACAAAGCTAACACTGCTAAAGCAATTAGTTAAATTTATCGTATTTTAAAAAATATTATGAGAATGGATCTCTAGAAAACGATAACATCATGTTTCCTGATTATAAGCCAGATAATCTTTTAAATATTCCTACATTTTATATTACATTCTATTTTTTTTATTATGTATATATTATTTCTAATAATTATCATTTAATATAATTAATATTCGATTTAATTTTTTTATTTTTTTATTTAATTTTTATATCTTTAAAAAAAGTAAATAAAATAAGAAAATTTAAAAAAAATTTCACGGTGGTCTACATTTTTTTGGCGACTTGCAAAAAAATTGGAAGTCAATAAGGGAAAACTGGAAACTGTCTGAATTTTCGTATGATAAAAATGAACAAAAAACAATTAAAAAATGTGTCAAACCATTTAATTAAGTTTATTGGTCACGTGATAAAACGGTCTGATTTTAAATGAGGCAATTGTATTTTTATGACATAGAGAGAAAACCTACGCCAAAAAATAATGAAAATTATTATTGGAATGGACTAAATAAACTTCTGGTGAACACTTAAATAAGTAATATTTGAAAAAAATGTTTTTAGATATTTCATTATTGAATGTGGTATATATTTGATTTTTCAATGATCATTTAATTAATATATATAGGGCGATTCTTTCGTTACGTGTGTTACTTTTACACGACATATTTCAACTTTAACACTTATTATAATAAACTTGTTAGATATTTTNACCACATTCAATAATGAAATATCTAAAAACATTTTTTTTAAATATTACTTATTTACTTTTTTACTTGTACTCTTGTGTACTTTTTTATCTTTATTAAATTCAAGATGGAAATATTAAATATAAATTAATTTAATTCCTTAAAAAGCTTGAAAGAAAATTATCTTTAAAAAATTCTTGAAGTGGAAAACTTTTTTCTGAAGATGATATTTTGCGTAAAGAACTTATTCAGAAAACTCTTACAGAGTGAAAGCCTTTTATATTTCAATTACTCATTGTGTTAATTTAATCAGAAAAATAATCAGGACATTATCAAATAAAAGAAATACTACTTTTGTTTTACGTAATTAAAAAATAAAATCTTTTAAATATAGGAAATTATAGATAAGTTAATTTTATGGTTCAATATGAATAAATTAAACGGCTTTGGAGAAAAAAACTGATTATGAAATTAGTTCTAGGTGGAAATTCACTTAATATATTTTTTTCATTTAGTTCCCCAATCATTATTCCAATTAAAGAAGATTTTGTTTTGGTTTGATATTAAAAAAAAATTTTGGTTAAATAGCACTACTTTTATTTAATTATTATTTTAAGTAATAAATCCGGTTCTTTATAAATAAATAAAATATGAATTGTCCTTCCTTGAAAAAGAGTATATCAAAAAATTTTTAAGTTTAAGTTCTTTCATTAAGAAAGCTGAAATTAATTTATAATAATTAAAGTTAAAATTTTCATTACATTTCATATTGTAAAAGCCTGGAATTCAAAAATTATCTAATGAAAAAGTTATTCAAATTTTGATTTAAAAAAAAACACACACACGTAGCCAATCACAGAATTACCTGCTGCAGTATATTTAAGCTTTTGATTTTGTTTTAGTTGATTTTGTTTTGATTTTGTATCATTGATTTTGTTTTAGTGGAGAAAAATAAAAGCTTAAGAGTAAAATCCGCATTTGTGATTAATTATTATTATTATTATTTACAATTAATGTATGTTGAGGTTAGGTTCGATCATATAACTATACTTCGTAACATATATATTTGATAATACTTAATAAAATTGCAAAAAATTAAAATCAATAAGTAAACTGAAACAGCTTGTGCATAATTTTATGCTTGAAAGTGATGTTATCGTAAGTGAATCGTGGCATTTGTCGATTCAGACGCTTACTGATATTAAATAAAATCTTATTTAAATCAAACGGTTGGGCATTATCACTGCACTTCTTCTCGAGTTGCAAATACCCGATTATTATAAGACAGCTTTTTAAGCACAAGGTAGCGTGCTAGTTAAAGTGAAAAGAAGTGTAGTGCCTACTGAGGTCAAAGAACTGAGGTATAAAGTAATGTCCAGCTTCCGAGATCAATGTTCCTTAAATAGTAATACTAATTTGCAATGGTCTTGCAAATTATTCAAGTTCCCCAATAACCTGCAACAGCTTACGAATCTTAGAAAGTAAAATTAGTTGGATAGGGGCGAGGTACTGCGCTTGAGGAAACTATTGTGCCAAAGCTTTTTGGGTGGCTGCTGGAATCTTCAAACTACCGCGTATTTAATATAATTGTATATCACAGGCAACTGCAAAACATAATGGAAAGAGTTTTTAAATAAGTGTTTTACTGTCATTAAAAACTGTCGATGATAAATATAGTGATTTTCGATGAATAATTTGTACACATATTTTTAAAAATGTCTCTTTCTCTTATATAAAATTGTGTCCATTTAACAAACTCTATAAAATTCAAGCAAAATGAGTTATTAAGATTGAAAAAAAATATGCATTTCTTTTCTCGATTGTCTTAAGGAAATAAAGGCAGTCTCGTTTGTCTTCATTATTTCTCAGGGGATGATTAATGTTTCATCCAGTTAATTTATAATTTCTTCAGCGAAGAATGTACAAGAAGTTTGATCATTTAATGGAAGTGAGTCGGTGATGTCTTGAGAATATTATTCTTATTGTCCACTTATTGAGGTGACCACTGACATGAACCAGGATATTTTTATCTACATTATAAATGATCAAGTCTCGACTTTCATTTAACATCTTCATGAAAAGTATGCTATTAACATCCCTATTTCTCAAGATGACATCGGGCTACAAGGATATCGGACTACAAGTACTTCGGGCTGCAAGAGAAAAGTTCATCAAGCTTGAAGAATATATGGCTTGTTTAATGAGCAATCACATGACCTGAACCCCATTGAAAATCTGTGAGGCATTTGGGAATAGTGATTAAAGTGCTGATATAATCATCCAAACATGTTGGTCTGCTTGCGTTATCAAAATATGAACCATTTATTTAAATTGGTAGCGAACCTAAAAAATCTTCATTTCCTATACAAATGTAGGGCCCAGAAGTGGAATGAAGGATTCTTTTAAGGATAAGACTATTTTTTTTACCACATTGTTTATAAATTCTTTAGCAAAAAATACTGAACTTGTTTATAGAATAACTAAATGCTTTATAGGCAGCGTCATATAAAATTTGGTATTTTAGTAAACGAGGTATCAGTCGTTGTCAGCACTGTTTGCAGAAAAAAATTTTTATTATCTCCAGAAACAGAGAGGATTATAAATCAATCGTGGGGATTAATAAGAGACAAAGAAAATACAAATCTGTCTCATATATTTTCATATTTTTCCAATTGAGCAAATTAATTTGCTCAATTAGAACTATAAATACTTTGTATTTATTTCCATATTTTTCTAATCGAACAATAATTTTCTTCAATTTTTAAGTTAGTCAAATGCGAGAAGCTCATACCTCCAGTATTATAATAAAAATGTTTAAAGTCATTTTTCTCAAAAACACATTTTTCAAACTGGCTTTCATGATTTCTTAAATTCTGCTGCACTGATTAACTTTTTTCACTTAAATGTCGTTTAAAATATTTCGACTAACTCGAACTATCAGCATAGGTTTTAGCTTTTTATTTTCGCCTTGGGTCAAATTTCAAGATACAAAGATTGAAATCTATTTAGGTCATATACCTAAATTTAGTTATATTTTGAATAGTAACTTTATTGCTATAAGATAACTTAAATTCAATATTATTCTCGACTATTCAGCATTAAATTTATGAATAATCTAAACTACGTTTTATTGTTTCTGATTAAAAAATTAATGGAAATAGTTAAAAAATAATTTTATTGTGTAAAAACTATAATTTTTAAATTATAAAACGAAAACTTAACTAGTTCATAAAGTAAATTTTAAATATAATTATTGTTCTTGAAGCATTTTGCAACAAACATGCTATAAATTAATTTCTTCGCATTTAAAATGCATTCAATGTTAAGATTTGTTCCTATTTCATGCTTAATTAATCTTTAAGCTTATATAATCTTGGAACCTCATAAAGAACAAAAATAATGAATCTAAATTCGTCACGAATCGGATTTGTTTGCTGTAATTTGTTTCGCTTCATCTTGGTTTCATTTAATTTAATTTAAATAACACACACCACATAATACTTTTATCTGTTATTTGCCTAATCTTTAGCAATTATTACTCTAATTTAGTTGAAAGAGTATCTCTGTCGTCAATCAGAAATCTGTCGATGAATTTCAACTTTTAAAGAAACATAACCGAGAAATGCTTAACCTGCAAACATTCTTTTCAAATCCTAAACTCTCCCCTCAGGTAAAGAAGTTGTTACCAAGATAAACAAAGAATAAACAAAACAATTAGAATTAAAAGTTTTCTATACTAAGCATACAAACGTGTCGTACGAAGAATTTTAGTATTCTTAACAAAACGCTCCTTTATAGTGAAGTTGTGACTGCAAAATTTGATTGGAGGCTAAGTCTTCTTCCCAAATATAAGAACTAAAACGAAACTAATAATTTATTCATGATTTGAAGGAGGAAAAAACGCTCCGTCTTGTTTAATTTTTGCTCCTTTTCTATATTGCGACATTAACTGTTGAGATTATTCGTATTCCATTGCCTCTAGTTTAGTTTATTTTCGTGAGTTTTCTTACTTTTCTGTCTGTTTAAAGAATAATTTAAGAACAATTTGACGTTTAAGTTAAAACTATTTTAATGTCAAAATACAACTTATGAAAATTTGTGTAAATACTAGAGAATAACTTTTTTTTTTTTAAATTTTAAAACGCAAAAGTTGAAAAGTATTTATTCGTCAGTGTTCAACTTATGAAAATTCAGGCATACAAATGAATTGCTAAAAAACAAAAATCTTTAAAATATTCTTATTTAGTATGTTAATTTAGTATGCTAATTTAGTATTAAAGTTTTCAATATTTAATCACTGAGGTGCTGCGTTTCAGCTAGTATACTTTAATTTCGTAATCTGTTTTCTTTTATCTTATTTGAAATTCGGTTCATTTAAAGAATAACTTTTAAACATTTTTTAAATGCAAGAGTTGAGAAGTATTTTTATGTCCACATTCAACTTATCAAAATTTATGCATATAATTGAATTCCTAAAAACAATAATCTTGAGAATATTCTTATTTAGTATGTTAATTTAACATTAATTTTTTAGATATTTATTCACTCAGGTGCAACATCGCAGCTGGTATACTTTATTTTCGTAAGTTATTTTCTATTATCATACTTGAAATTCTGTTAGCTTAAAAAATAACTTTTAAGCAATTTTCAAATGCAAAAATTGAGAACCATTTTAATTCCAAATTTCTACTTATGACATTTTATGTAGGTACACTGTTAAAAATTTCGAGCTATGTTGCACCAAACATTGGTACGCATTTGCTGGCTACATAAAGTGGTGCTCTGTTTTACTATAGATTGGTGCTTTCACTAGCTCCAAACAACGAAAGGAGGTCGCACCAAAATTTGGTATTTTGAAAGAACCTGAAAGCAGCGAAAGGTTGCATCGAAAATAAGTGTTTTGAAGGGAACTAAAAGTGGAGGAAGGTTGCATCATGATTTGGTATTTTTGAAGGGAACTAAAAGCAAGGAATTTTGCCCCATTATTAGGTATTTTTAAAGTGCTAAAAAGCAGGGTAAGGTTGCACCATTATTAAGTATTTTTAAAGTGCCAAAAATCAGAGAAAGTTAGCATAATTATTAAATACTTATTAAAAAAAAGAGGAGAAGATAATTTAAATCAAATTACAATTTAATTATTTAAATTTATAAAAATTTAAAAAACAATTTTTATTTTAGATGTGTTGCGTAATATATATTTATGCATATATTACATAACGCATCTAAAATAAAAATAGTTTTTTTAAATTTTATAGATTTAAATATTTAAATTATAATGTGATTTATATGAATGTGATTTAAATTATCTTCTCTTTTTCTTATAAATATATAATAATGATGCTAACTTTTCAGCTTTTTGGCGCTTCAAAAATATTTTTTTTCATATCGAAATTTTTTTTTTCTTCAAGTTGATACATGTAAAATTAAAAAATTTTCTTGCATTTCATTCGTTAAAACACCAACAGATGCTATAGAGTTAGTACCACTAATGTTTTAAAAAGAAAATAAAAAAGAATTTCAATTTTAGGCTGAAGAAAATTCTTATTACTCTGTATTTCGAAATTATTTAAAAATGAAAACATTACTTTCACAAATAAAAATTTATATAAAAGAGTAGAAAAATATTGGATTGGTCAGCCCCCAATCTCTAATTGAGAAAATATTCCAATATTAATTACATTGGAGAATGGAAATAATAAATTTGAAGTAAATTAAGAAATGCAAAAATAATTACATAACTTGAAAATATTAGCAAACAATAGGTATACAGATCCAGATCAATATTCAAACATAATTTATTCATTTACAATCACTTTGATGTTTGTATACATAGACAGAATGTAATAATTTTTATGCAAAATCTTAAAATTTAAATATATTATACTTTTTATGCATATCACAGTATTCATTAAAAAAATACGATATATTCACTCAAAAGTATGATAGATAGTATGTTTTCGTTACTAAGAGAGTGCATTCAATTCAAACTTATTTTTAATTTACAGTAATTTAAAGTAAAAAGTATGTTAGCATATGCCTCACTGTTTACTGTTTTGAAATTTGGAATCATCTACAAATAATTTTCAATATTTTAATAAGATATTGAATTTCTTGATATTATCTGCCTCATCTGAATTAAAATTTACAATATAACTAAATTACTTTTTTACAAACATAATTTACTACTTGACAAAAAATATTAAGATTTCACTCCTTATGATACTTAATACTTCATCTTTTACATTAAAATAAGAACACTTTTAATAATAATATTTTATCGATTCTAGTATCTGTAGCAAATAGAATAAGAATTAATCTGAAAAATAAATCTGAAAAATAAGATAGCTTATTTACACTGGCCCTCAATAGCTTTTTTACACTTTCAGAACTCTGGTATTCGTAATCAAGATAGAGCCCGGTCACAATAATAAAGCCAGAAGATCCATCAGAAGACCCCATAATGTTACTTTTTGAAACTTTTGTTTACATATATCATTAAAAATGATTGTACGAATTGAAAAAATATTGCACATGATAAAACTAATTTACAGAAAATGTTATGATGGCTAGATCCTAAAAATTATTTTTCATTATTTAATTTACTAATGATTATGGAAATTGTGAATTAGATAACTTAAAAATGTTACTATCTGCAAAAGTAAACAAATAACTAAATAAAAATGTTCAACAAAATTGAATTAAATTTTATTTAGAATTCAAAAAAAAAACACATTTGTTCTTATTTTAAAAGGTTTTCTCCTGTAAAAAATAACATAGGTTCTCCTTCAAAAACTTAAAAAAAATTTAAAAAAAAACATAACTTAATAAAAAATTTTAATAGCTGCCAAATTGAATAAATTTAGATAAAAGCAACTGGGTAGAATAAGATGTCCCTTGGATTGGGCATTGAACTTAGAAGCTTTTACTACACATAAACTCTTATTATTTCCTCAATTTGTAATTTTTTGAAAATCTCACTTTTAAATAATTTTCCAGTTTCTTGTAAGAACATAAACTAAAATAAGAGGAGCACCAAATTATAAATTTTTATCTGCCAATTTTTTATCGTCTTATATGAAACAGGGAAAATGGTTATAATACATTCTATACGGAAAATCTTACTAGAGTTCAAGCAAGTTATTTTTTAATGTTTTGTGCATTTTGAATTTAGAGTAATATAATAATCATTAATTGAGCATAAATAGCTTAGATGACAATGATTTTTTTAACACATTTTAGTCAAATCAATAGATTTTACAGCTTTCAAATTAGTATTCTAAATTTAAAATGACTGAGAATTCACTACGATAAAATTCTGATATACACTGAGTGGCCAAATTATTATGACCACACCGTCAGTCGTCTGCTTCCATACCCTATACGGCGCAATGTGCGTCAAACAGTACGTTCAGAGACGTTCACAGTTGCTCCTTGATTAAGATCACTTGCAATTTGTCGCACTGTTGCTCTCCTGTTGCGCTGCACAACCCTGGTCAGCCTTCCCTCTGATCGAGCATTCAGTACCCTGTGACGACCACAAGTCTGACGTTGAGATCCGGTTTTTTGCTCGATTGTCCATTNCACAACCTGTGACGTAGGCTATAGTATACCCAATTGAGCATAAATAGCTTAGATGACAATGATTTTTTTAACACATTTTAGCCAAATCAATAGATTTTACAGCTTTCAAATTAGTATTCTAAATTTAAAATGACTGAGAATTCACTACGATAATATTCTGATATATATTAAAGCAAAGTTTAAAATTTACCAGTACAATAATTAAAGTGAACTTTCATTTCATCATATCTTTTGAAAATGAAATTGTTGCAATCCTCACATTGGTAATAATATTCTGAAGAGATATAAGTGTCCAGCGTAGATTTAAAAATAGCTGTCTAAGCTTTGAAGAAAAATAAACTTCACTTATAGAACACCGGATTTTTTCAACTATTAAGTTTGATTAGTATATTTAAAATCAAGACTTTTTTAACTATTCAAAAACAAAATCGGTTTAAATCTTTTAGTGAAAATAGTTAATTCTCATTTTTCTAAAGCACCCAAATTTGTTTTCATTCCAAAACAACTGCACCGATTAAACTATTTTGTGACATTACGAACAATGAATTTGGCAACGGATTTAAACTTTGAGTGAGGCCCCTCAAGGCCTATAGAATACAAACAGACCCCAAATAAAATTGTTTTGTTCTGAAATAGATTGTGTCTTCGCTTTTATTTTACGTTTAATTTTTTTTTCTGGAGATAATGTCACTTAATATTTTGAATTAAGATGAATTATAACAACATTTAGTTAACAGCTGTATTTCTGAAGAAGACGCTGTTTTACTTTTTGATAAGTAAATATACTTTGTTGTTTTTATTTTTATAATACTTTTATTTAGAATGTGCTTTATACACTTTCCATTCAAATTAGCTATTTTTCAGCGTTTTGAAATAAAATACTATTCATTAAAATTATTTGTCAAAAAAAATTTCTTGAAATTGAAAGTACTAAATGTGGATGATTATGGAATCTTAAAAAAAAATCTGATTTCATCTTAGAATCTTTATTAAAGCATGTGGTGATATTATATTATAACTGTAAAAAGGTTTAGAATTTTTCAAGATCTCATATTAAAGTTTTAACATTTTATTTCAATATAATAAATTTATATCCGAGTTTCAGTTTTTTTTTCATGTATAATTTTGGTACAAAACATTTGTGGATAATTAATTTCATATCACTCTATACTTCTTTTATAAAAGACATTTACGAAATATTCTATTGTTCATACAGTCTATAATTGCTGCTATTTAAATTGCTTTCTATTAATAAAGTTGACTGTTTTTAATTCATAAAAGTTCACATTTGCAATATCCATTCATTCAAATCTGTATCTTCAGATGTTCTGCGCATTTTATTATAAATATATCATTAAAAAAGTGGAAATATTATATTTAAAAAAAATTAAATAGTATTTTGAATTTTTCTGTTCTTGTCCTGTTTTTAGCTTTTGTTTAATTGGAATTCAGAATTAATACTATTTTCGTATTTCCTGAAGTATTTATCACATTATTCAAACTATTTTTCTTTTGTTGCTAGCATAAAATTTCTTACCATTTTTTTTTCAAGCTCAATTTTCGAGGCAAAACTGAAAATGCAGAATTAATATTTAATTAAAAGTACAATGCTAATTAAAGTATTTGAAAATGCAAATAAATTAGAATTTTACAATAGTTATAGATTAATAGTAAAAAAATAGGAGCAAAATTAAAAGTAATATTTATTATGAGATATAGTTCAATTTGAATTTATATACCTATATCCCAGCTGAAAATAAACTGTAGTTATTCTACAGAACTGAAGTAATTTCGTAGTTTTTCTAGAGTTAACTGCAAATTTTCTGTAGTGCAATCTTAACTGTAAAAACACTGCAGTTATTTTGCAGCTAATGCGAAGTAATTTCTCAGTAATTTATTTCGAAAAAATTT
>NC_092204.1:44588958-44626853 GCF_043381705.1 Parasteatoda tepidariorum | reverse complement strand
CTCACGGAAACAGTAACCCGGAAGTATAGGTATATATATAAATAAATCATTTGAATTAAATTAAAGGTATTTCTAAGTGAATAAGCGAAAAAAGAAAAACTTCATTGTCTTAAAAAAAAATGAAGATGGTTAATAAAAGTCGAAATGTTTCGAACGTTCACAGATTCATGTAACGTCTGGCGGCGAGTCTAGGGCATGGGCACCTCTTTTTGAGTGCTCAAAACATATCGACTTCCATTTACCATTTCGACCATCTTTATATTTTTAAAGCGAATATTTCATGTGCTCAAAAAGAAACACCCATTTTTAAAACGCAGGAGGCGTGAAGAAAACAAAAGTGATTTGAAACAGAAAACGCAAAGTTGGCTACTGAAAATGAAAAATAGAGGAAAAAAGTAGAACTAGAAAAACGAATGTAGCCGAGAGTGAAACCGAAAATCAAAAAACGAATGCCTTGTCAGTGCAGCCTTAGCTATATCGGGCAAGCCAGGCGCGTTCTAAAATTTAAATTAAAGAAACGCGATAGATATCCGTTATCCAGAATGCGATAATTCATCTAATGCCGCACATTCTTGGAATCTTGGGCATAAATCAGGAAACTATCTATTCCTTAAAAAATAAGATTTCGATACTTAAGTTTTTGTAACCAGATGTTTGCAGTCATAGAAGTTAAATATTAAATGTTGAGGGAAATATAAAAATAATAAAATACATTCATCTCCTTAATTTTGATGCAACCATTTCTGTTTAGAACCTTACGAATTATGTAACTATCATATCAGGTAAATATATGGAGTGACGGTGCGGTTTGTAAATAAAGAAACTAAATAAGGAAATTATAATAATGATATTTGGTGATAGATGTAGCTTATCGTAATTGAAGAACGTGTTGAGCGACATTTTATGGTGAATTTGCAAAAATGAGTTTCGGAATGTATGGAAACACCAGGATGTTATTTGCAAATGATCTTTATCCAAACAAAAAACCATATTTTAAATATTTGGAGGAACGAAGCTATTTTTTAACCAATGAATCATACCATATTCTTATAAATACATATTTCAATGTTTTTAAAATGCGACTTTTAATTCACTGTTGTTGTATGCCATTAAGGCAAGAGGGGTGCGTTTCTTCTTACTTAACATTTACTAATTTCTTCTATTGTAGAGAAACAGGAAATATAAATAACATAAAACCTTGTGTAATTGCAATATAAAAATAATTTTTCTTAATCAACTACATATTTTTTCTATTAATTATTAATAAATAAAAAAAAACCTTTCCAAGCTAACAAAAAACGATGAATGAAAAAGCTTCAATTTTTATTTCATTCTTTTTCATTGTCTCAACTTCTACTGAAAACACCATCCATTGTTAAGAAAGGTGACATGGTTGCTAGATTTAGAAAGAACTAGCTTCTTTTGGCAGTTCTGATATGTCCTCTTTTTACTCTTTTATTACTGTTTGTTCTTGGTGCAAACCGCGCATCCTCATTCGTTAGTGTTAGCATATTGTTCGAGCAGTAGGATTAAGTTAATTTTACAAATTTTCCTTTAGGTTTAAATTTCGACGTCTGTATATTGTTATCAAAATAAGAAGTGTTTTATATCAATTCTTTTTTCAAATGACAATTCTTACGTTTTGAAATGATAGGTTTTCAAATGACAATTTTCATAACGATTCTTCTTTTAAATACAAATATTAAATCCAGTCACAAATTCACGTATAGAAGAAATACTACTCAAAAGAGTCTCAAATCTCGATGATCACGTTGTGAGTCAAACGGCTTCAAAACTCACCAAAACAGTAACCCGGAAGTATAGGCAGTCGAGAACTTGCAACGCTTCCTAGTGTAAAAAGCGCCATCTATTGAAGGAAAATGGAAGCAATGATATCGAGAAACCATCATTTCACTTGTGTAAAGGACTGTTCTCGCTGCATTTGAAAAATTTGCGTGTGAAAGAGTACCTCATTAGAGAAATTTTTCGTGTGTGAATATATTTCACCAATCCAGTTATCATTCTCAATCACTTTTTTTGTAGACAATGAAAACTGTCCCTTAATGATTCGGAAACATGCCTGTGAAACTTGAATACAGTAAGAATAACCCTTAAAAGGTAAAAGCAGGCCTCACATTAAAAATAAAAGACTAAAACTTCAACTTTAATTTCATCAAAGTAAGTGTTCAGTTTTGTTTATTGTTTATTCGCCATTGGTTCTGGATTGTATTCTTGCTCGATGATTGTAGTGTTCGGAGGCAACACCAGTGAAATCGCCTATAATCTTATATGCTCTTTTTATTAATCAATTTAAAGTGGTGTTAATTTCTGCACTTGTCAATTAATTTAATTTCGTGAAATGTCAATTCCAGGATTTAGTAAGGGTAAACCTTTAATGTTGTATCACAAACACCTAAAATTAATTTTTTAACTTTCTTATCTAACTTTTGCTAATATACTAATATTATTGAATGAAACAAATGTTCAACATGCCCTTCATTATGTCATTTAAAAATTAAATTTAAATATAATTGATATTGTCGTATTTCCCTGTTTTTGATTTTTGTAATTGAACGTTTTTGCTTCACTCAAACACTTTCAATTTGCTCCATATATCTTCCCTTCTAATGGTGTGTGTCTTTGTAGGTTGCTATTTGTCCATATTCAACGTGATTAGAAGATAAGGAATTATATCCTGTTTTACTATTTTCCTACGGAACAAGTAAGTTACATTTCTTTGTAATTGACATTTGTTTTACGAAGTTCTAGTTTTGTTCTATCTTTGTTTCTAGCGAAGTTTACTATTTTAGATTATGATTTTTTTCATCAAAGATTCCCAAAATGATCTCCGTAAAATATTTCGCAGTTTTTCTTTCGAAAATGTAAATAAGTTTAAAATTTATGTAAAAAAAAAAGTCGTTATCTAATACTTACCACTCAAATATCTTAAAATCAAAATATTTTTTGTTGCAAAATAGTCGAGATCATTTGAATAATCATTTGCACGTTTGATAAGTACTAAAAAAATGAGTATTTTGTTTTCTTTACATTCAAAATGTTTTTTGTTTTGTTTTTTTTTTCACCTTTTCTTGTTCTGCAAATTAGATTTATATTCTATGTTCTACAAAATAATCTCATAATAAACCCCATTTCATAGATCTGAACTATCACATCCTCATTGAATTTGTTTTTTTAGGAAACCAAGCAGAAATGTGTAAATAATGTAATAGTGTCAAAATAATAGCAAATTTTTGATCTTCAATAATTGACTTGAATCACTTTTCTTTTTTTCCATGCATTTTGCTGTCTGCAATGGGAAATTGTTCTTAACTAGATTATTAAACCATTTACTATAATATCCTTAAAGCCTAAATTTCAGAATGATCTTGAAGTGTTCATAATGCTATGTCTTATAATTTACAATATGTAGTTAAAAGATAAAATTTATTTAATTAATTTCCTGCATTGTATGTCTCATTTTAAAAGTCTATTGTTACTTAAAAATTTTAAAAGCCACTTATTGTTAGTTTAGAAAAGTATGAAAAGAAGTCTTTTTCTTATTGAAGGTCTGTGACTGTATTTTTTTATGAGCTTGTCTTGGTAAAATGGTTAATTATGTTTCAGTTTTAAGTGATTCTGGTCCAATTGATGGAATATATTTTGAATAATACTTATTTTTCTAAAGAAGGGCAGGCACAAAGCATTTCTCTATAACTATCAGTTTGGTAATAATGTTTTATTTTTCAGTTTTCAGTAATTCTGGTCCAATTGATGGAATATATTTTGTGTATTTAATTGTGTAAAGTTTAGATCAGTTCTTGTTTTAGATATTGCAGTACTATTTTTAATTTTGTGGTAAATATTTATTTTATCAACATCAAAAATGTAGTGTTACGATATGAAAGTTATAAGCTGTCTCCATTTCATCTAAAACCCATTTTGTGGTTAGTCAGAATTGATACTGTGGGTATAAACACTGTCTTTAAACAAGATAAATATGAATTTTAAAAAAATGGAAATCTCACCTATGTTTTTTCAGATATTTAAAGTCATAGAAATTTTTTTTTAAGAATGAGTTTTAATCTTCTAAAAATTATTAGAGTAGTAGAAGAGGAAATAACCCTGAAGGGGAATAGAAATCAGCAATACCTTATTCCAACACTTTTTTAGTTGTTATGAAAAATAGGAAAAGCCCATTGTTGTGCTTTTTAATTTCATCTAAAAAAAACTGATCTGTAGTAAATAAATACTGTTTAATTGTTCAAAAAAGTTCTTTAATGAATATTTTTTGTAGTTTCTTACATCAAAAATATATTTCTTTTATACAAATTTTTATGTTTGAAATGTTTCATAAACTCAATCATTTTGCATTTAACTTGTTGATTATCTAGAGATTATTGAATTTCGATGTTTGTATTAGTGATTTCAGTATGAGTTTTAAAAATTTAATTGTCCTCTTTCAGAAATGCCAGCAAGTTCTGTAAAGCCATTGTACATAGCCAAGTCAATGAAAGAACTGGATGGTTTAACTGCCATTGACAAAACAGATTATAAGAAAAAATCCACATCTTTGTAAGTATAGTTATAAATAAATATTGATAGTACCTGATACATGAATTTTTTTTTTTTTAAGTAACAGTTTAATCTATTGAGGGGGGAAAAAAGGAGAAAAAGCTTGCGTACAATTTATAATAGATAATTCCAGCTCTTTTTTTTTTATCAATTTTAGTAAGTTAATCAATTAATTAAACTTCTCTTTATCTTTTTTAGCATAACAGTTCTTTAATCATGATGGCATTAAGATATATTTTAGATATAAAAACTCTTAATCCAAGATAATAAAATGGGAATTTAAAAAAATAAAATCTGTATTTTATAGTGATCTTTTAACAATTCATGTTTTTGCTCATTGTAATTTTGAATAATTCAAATATTTTTAAGGCTGCCGTTGGTTAAAATTAAAAGTAATCATTTCTATTAATAGCATGGCATGTTTGATGATATGTTATGAAATATAATGTAATTAATCAAAGACATTTTCTTATCAATATTTTAGTACATGCATTTAATAGTTTGGTATGTAATAATTGTTTGGTATGTAATAATAGTTTGGTATATAATAATGTTTGGTATGTAATAATTTCCAACTTATTAACTTTACCATCAATTTTGTGTATGATAAATAACATCTGCCCTGTTATAACAACTATTGAATTATTAATTATTATTGAATTTATTTCCTTTTAGATTGTGATCTTTTTTTTAAAAAAAATAAAATCTAAAAATAAGTTTCTGTTTTGTCCTCTTCTTCAATCATTTTTTGCTTGGTTTTATATGAAACAATATCTAAAATTTAGTAGTATATTTTTCATGGTGTTAATATTTATGTGATTTTTTTTTTTTTCTTTCTCTTATCATTAGATTGGTTTCATCAGCCAACACTATATTTCAAGGAGCTGAAAAGAGTTCTCTTGAGAGAGATGAAGAAAAAGCTTATACATTGTTTGTGAGATATGTAGAGTTAATTCTATTTTTACAAAGTCGAGATGACTTTAAGAAGGTTCGTTATTGTCACTGTTTTTTTTTTTTTTTTCTTTTTCAACCTCTTCACTTATGAAAAAGTACAGAAGATCATTTATGCCCTTACACTCACTCATTTTTCAACTAAATACTTTATNTTCACTTATAAAAAAGTGCAGAAGATCATTTATGCCCTTACACTCACTCAATTTTCAACTAAATGCTTTATCTTATCTTCCAGCTTTACTAAAGTTTAAAAAAATCAATAATCCAATAAATTTCTGCAAGGGACTTAGAAAAAAATAAATTTTTTTTTTTTTTTTTCATTTATAAACATCTGAAAATTCCAGCTACTTGCTTTCTCATTATATAAATTCTGGTTTATTTGACTTGTAATGTATTTATAATAAGTAATATTCAATCAACTGACTAACACTTACAAACATTTATTGATAATCTATAACTTTTATATTAAAATCTAATTTTAAGTATATTAATTGCACATTAGTGCTATCTAATAAAGCAATTTAAATATTTATTGAAGCCTTTATTTGTCAGAATTTTTTTAGATCAATTTAAAAAAAATTTGGTCGAGACATATTTACTTTCCCTTTCATAAATTTTTCCTGTTATGTAACATATTTATGTTTCTTTTCCCTTCAAAATTTCTTACAGACTCCAAGTTATAAATCACTTTGTTTACAAACAACTGCAGCTCTTGTCAAAGCTGAAAGTTTAAAAGCCAGCCTAACAAGCAGGTATTTATTGGAATTTGTTTTTGCTATTAACCTTTTCAAATTATTGATTTTTGTGTGACATTTATAAACTTATTTTTAGATATCTCAAGAATTCTGAAGAGATAGAAGCAAAGAATAATTCTAAGATAAAAGCAAAGAATGATAAAAATGAACTGCTATCTTCCTTGCATAATAATAAAATAACAGATACTTCTGCTGCAGGTGATATACCCAATAATTTAACAACTCCAATATCTGAAGGTACATTCTACTATATGCAATTAATATATTACATATGCATTAAAATATTACATATGCAGTAGAACCTTGAAGCATCATTGGGCAAATTTTGAAAGTTGATGCTTTGGAGCATTTTCCAAATATCTTTAAGTTTTGTTCTAAACATTACTTCTCAATCGATCTAGTTTGTAGTTTTCACATGATGTCATTATTCTATTGTTATTCAAAAATGTGTTTTTAAATACATAAATTAATTCTATAACTAAAAATAAACTAACTGTGCTTATTAAAAACTTATATAATATTCAATTCATAATTTTCAGAAACTATGACCATTTCTAATGTGTTGATCTAACTAATTAGCACCAATGAGATTTTTCATTTTTCAAAATTCATTTGAATTTTAATTTATATGAAAAATTTAATATAATAATTGCAGTTAATATATCATTATTAAATTTTTTCACTGCAAATAAATGTTCATTATTAAAGTATTTTTTAAACTTAAATTATTTGTTTATGTATGAAGGAAGAAGGAAAAACTCTTTGGCATTCAAAAAAGTTAAAACTTGTTCAAATATTTATGAATGACAACAATTTGTTTTCTACATCAATCCCATCAGAAATGTTATTTTTACCTACCTGTCCTCATGGTGCCAGTTGGCATATAAGGCCTCATAAAATATCTTTAAATTGCTTATAATTTTGCTTAGATTGTTTCCTAATTTATATTAAACATTTTGCTGTCATCAGAAAAAAGTCCTGGGTAAATATATCTCTTTGCTTGCTATATTACATTTCAGGAAAAAATTTATTAATGTGTTCTTGAAGAAACATATATTTTGAATGGATAAAGATAGGTAACTACAGAGAGACACATCTCATCTAAAATTGAGAGTCATAAATTAACTCTAAAATGTCTTTAAATCATTTCATAATTTGGATTAAGCATTTTACAGATCTTAAATGTAGCCTTTTATTATTACCAGGGTGGCCACCCACCTTGAAAACCTGGAATTATCAGGGAATTTTTTTATACTGGAAAAAACCTGGAAATATCAGGGAAATTTGGATAAAAACCTGGAAAAATCAGGGAATTTTAAAGAAAAGCTGGAAATTTTTCTTTGATAATTTTTTTAATTTCACTAATTTAAATTATTTGCTAATTTTCTTAATTTAAATTATTTCATCCATTATACCCACTTTTTTTTAACGGAAATGTATCGCCAAACAGTTGAAATATCATCAACTTAGCAATACTTTGCTTGCATCAAAATTTGCTCCATTACAGCTGTTAAACTAGAATGCCACATAAAATTCTCCTACTGTTGCTAAACGAATGCAGAAACCTTTGACCGCTATGGGACTGTGCAATTTAGGAAAGATTCTGGTGTAGGTGGAAAAAGATTTAGGATATTAGCTTCTATTTTTAAATACTGTCTTTGGGCTGAATCCATTTATGGCTCAAGTTTGTTCCGATGCTTTAGTGATAATTTTTTTTTCTATTTTGACAAAATGTTTTTGTATTTTTAACTTTATAAAATTCTCCAAAAATTAGTTAGTTATAGTTTAATAATAATAGATTTTATATTGCACTCTTTCTGAAAGTTTTTCTGCTCCCATTCAAAGAAATCTATGAATTAATTTTTCTCAGCAAACCAACCAGTCACATTTTTTACAATCGCTAATGTTTGTCGACAAATCTTTACAATTGTTGCATTAATGATTCTTCATTCAAAATTTTGTACCAAAACATTAAAAATTAAATGAAAAATCTTGCCAAATTGTCAAAATAAATTATTTTTTTCAAGATGATATGTTAAAAAAATAAAATTTTGAATAAAAAAATTTTATAATACCGACACTTTTCTTGTACACATCCTACACTTTATGAAAAAAAAGCAAAACAAAAACCTGGAAATTTTAAGATTTTTATCTGGAAAACCTGAAAAAATCAGGGAAATTTGAAATCTGATTTGAGTGGCCACCCTGATTACATAAGTGGCGTGGATAATGTTGGTCGCCTCCGTGACTTTGGTTCACAGGTGCCCACTGGGTAACGTGAAATGAGTAACAATTCCGGCATCTTCTAAGGCGAAGATTAATGTTCAGTGGCTGCCATTTGAAAATATATATATATATTACATAACATTTTAGAAAAGAAATCGCAGAGTTTTTAAGAAACAGGCACATTTCGAAAGATTCAGCAGGGATGCAGAGTATGTTTGATCCCATGAACAAGGTTCAGGGAAAATTCAGGCAACCCTGGGAGAATTTTTGATAAAATGCTACCAAAATTTTTAATTGTCGAAAAAAATGGGCCACTTTACAAAATTTTGTTTAGAAAAAAAATTATATAATATCAAGTCAATAAAAACCTGATATTTTTATGGTCAATTTGAAAACTGTGTTTATTGAATATACTATGTTAATTTGTTTTATTGAAAACTGCGTTTTGAAAAAATTCTAACATTTTCTCCTCCTCTGAGATTAAGATGAGTGATAACAGAGAGTAATTTCATTTTAATTAAGAACAATGACTATAAATTGTCTAATAACATCTGATAAGATTGTTTTGTATATTTAATGAAATATTTTGCTGACCTTAGAAAAAAGACATTTAAATTTATTTATATTTGTTATTTTTTTCTGATACATAAGGTTTTAGAAAATTTTCTAATGTTGTCTAAAAGAAATATACACATTTTGAGAGTAATGAGAGATATCAATTGGGGAAGGAATTACAGTTTAATTTAAGAGTTAAGAATTTTAATTTTAAAAAAATATATATTATTATAGATACTCTGTTTTATGACTATAAAATCTTAGATTATTTTCAACACTTAAGTTATGGCGTCTTAAGCTCTGTTGAAAATGATCAGTTTGTTGAAATGAATCAAGGTTCTACTGTGTGTTTATTTTTACAGAATGTCTTTAAATTTGCATGGAAAAAAATGAGTAATAAAAACTATTTTTATGTCTCCTTTGTATGCTTTTTACACAGTTTTTAAAGCTTGATATGACTCATGATAGTCTAGAATAGCAACTTATTGTGTCAAATGAAAAAAATTTTTTTGACATAGTCGTAAGTTTTTAGAGTAATTCATATTCATTCTTCTCAGATCCTGTGGAAACCACAATATCAAGTTCAAAGCTTTATTCCCTTCTTTCTAAACATTCTAATATTGTAATAATGGATATTCGTTCAGCTATAGATTTTGAGCAATCTCACCTGAAACACAACTGTTGTATTAACATACCCCAAGAAATCTTAACTCCTGGGTAAGTCTGATTATTTTCATTTTGTTGTACATAGAAAAAATATTCAGTATAATAATAGTTTGGAAACTGAAGGCATATAATTATCGTTGTCTAAATTATTCATTATAACAAAAATGTTTTTGAAATACGGGTTTTCTTGATTCTTAAATTAGACATAACAGTTTTCAAAAATTTATAACAGAAAGTAGTTATAATCAGACTTATATAAAATGGAAGACTTTCTGCGAACATATCTCAATTTAAAAAAACCTCTTTACCAGCAATATATTGACAACTAGTTTAAATCCTTTCGTCACCACCTAATTTTGATAAAACTTGTCCAAAAATCATTTTTAAAAGTATTTTAATTTTTATAAAAAAAATATATATTAGTTATGCATTTCAGCATATATTTCTTAACATTTAACAGTTTTATGAAAATATAAGTATAAAACGTGTTATTGATTTACTTTGTTTCTCCTTACGCTTGACAGTCCCTGTATGTTCTTTCTTTGTTCTTATAAATGTTCTCAGAAACATTCCAATGCAAACATTTAATAAATATTTTTATTAGAATCATTTTTTACTTCTTCTACACATAAAAACAAAAAAATTTCCTTACGCTACTCATTTTACAATATATAATAGTATAAAAATAAAGAGAATTAAAACTATATTGTTCCAATGTGTTTTATGTCAGAAAAATACTATAATAAAATTAATACTTGATGTTACCATTTACGAAAAAGAGTGATATATATGTATGTATTTATATTTATCATAAAATATCTTAAGCTTCTTTTTTTTTCGTACTAAAAATTTTTTCACAAATGGCATTCACATGTTCATGTCAATTATGTGTATTCAGTTATGGTTAGCGAATGGTTTTTTTCTTCTAGGCTTTCAGGTTTTAGTTCGAAAATTTATTAGCAGATGGTGTAGGAAGTAAATGTGTAAATCAAAGTGTATAAATTAACATTGTAATTTTTTGAAATGCCTACCATAAGTGATAATCATGTCTTAATGCGACTTGATTCAGGGTTCCCACGGTCCTTAAAAGTCCTTAAAAACTGCTTAACTTTTATTTTGGAAAATAAGGGCCCTTAAAAGTACTTAGTTTTGGTACAAGGTTCTTAAAAGTGCTTAATTTTCAGCATCACTATAGTTGATATAAACAATTTTTCAGTTCAATGTTTTAAAACAAAAAGTCGTTCTTTTATCTCCTAGAATTGGATCATGCACGGTGAGTAAAGCATTTTAGAGAGACAAGAAGGGATGTGTGTGAGATGGCTACAGGCAAGGAGAAGAAAGCGTGTCTTTTTATTAATATATTGGTTCTTTCATTAATATATTCTGCCCTTTGCCTCGAATGATACTCTATGAGCCCTCTGGCAGAATTTTTTTGGGCTTTCTGCTACAATCTTCTCTAGCACTANTTACTTATACAGTACTACAGCCTGCTGTAAGCTTTGACCTGCTGAACAATATTATTCCAAACATTCCTATTTTTGGATTTTAACTTCTAATTTTTCACCTTCAAGGTGGTGGTTAGATCTTTAATGGTATCGTCCAACCACCTTTTTTTCTACTCCTGTATTGACAATTTAGGAAAAACAGAATCCTGTTTTTGGTTTCATTAAAAGTCATAAGCGAATATTTGTCCATGCTGTTGTACTGAAATCATAAAAATAATACAATGATGATGAAATTTAAAATTATAATAAAAAAATCTGCACTATTTTTAAATGATTCATATTTTGAAAGTAAGGAAACCGTGAAGCTTTTTTTAAGATAAAACATTTTGTGAAAGGTCGCTTTTTATGCCAAATACTTTGGGGAGGTAAGATTTTTTAAAGATGTTTTCAAGAAATTTTGTTAATTAACCTGAATTTTTTCTGAAATAAGTCCTGATAAATAACCATTAAACATCTGCAAATGATCTTTCAGTCACCTGTTTGTTTTGTTGTAGATTTCTCCTCTCTATATTAAAATATTTTTGTTAAAACCCTTAAATTTTTGTTGTTAACAAATTGTTTTTGTGTTATTTGCTAAATATATTTTGCTTGTTCTCGTATAGAAGTACCATAATTTATACAACTTTCAATTGGTCAAATTTGTGTTATCTCAATTTTTCTTCTAATCAAGATGATTGTTTGACAGAATAACTGCTTTAACACTAGAAAAGCTTCTGCCTGATGTCTCACGTTCAGGTTGGCTTATGAGAGGCGATGTGGATTATGTGATATTGATTGACTGGGATTCTAAAGACAATTCTAGGCCTAGTTTATACGTTAATACTCTGAAGGAAGCTATGTGTAAGGTTAGATATTTCTTTTTACAATTTCAAAGATTATAAAAGTTTTCTTTTTTTTCTTAATCTGAAACAAGTTTTTCATTAAAAGAAAAGTAATAGGTTTACTTTCTTTTAGGTAAAATATTCTATCTACACTTTTCATCTGTAGAATAGTCTGTTGACTTAAAAACTGTTCAAGAAATGAGATATAAAGACTGTGTGCAGACTACAAAAAATATAGGCTGAAAAAAAATTTTTTTTAACATTTAAATGATTCGGTGAAACTCTTTCCCTGAATGCAAGCGAAACAGCAGCCAGTATAGCACAGTGGTTCAGAAATGCTTCAAACACTATCACTATGAGCTGTCTTTGTGAAAGACTAGGGTTTTGTTCCTAGTGGAGGTCTGAAGTTCACCCAGCTAGCCTGGGAAGTATTGGCATTTAGAATGCAGTGTTGACCATAGTATCAACATCATGCCATTTGTTTCAAAATTGTAGGACTTTTACCTCCAAACCCTTTTGCTATTAAGAATTTTTTTTTAGCTGAGTACAAGGGGGAAAAAACCAGTTTGAGATGTTCCATCTATTAAATTTATTTATAAACAAGTTTTAACTTATAAAAATGTTATTAAAGAAGGGATTAATTGTAATTTTTCATTTTGTTTTCAAGAAAGTTGCATGCAAATTTGCTTTTTTCAGAACAATTTCATTGTCTTCCAATAAAAGTATATTCAATACAAAAGCAGAAAAATAGTTGTACCAGTATCATTTCTAAATTTTACCAATCGGTGGTAGCTCCGTGCAATAAGACTGCATGTTTTAAATCTTAATATTTTCTTACTGCTAGGTTCACATAACTAATCATAGCTTGTGCTTTGTGGTCCATCTAAATAGCCGTGAACAACTTTTTTTCATATATCTCATTTTAATATTGTTTTCTGGTAGGTATATTTACAAATATCCAGAATTTCCGCTGATAAGAATGCAGTTCGTAGTACAATCTTATTGCCATGGTGTTTTTTATTTTTTTTAAAAAAAAAACTGTCTTAGGCAATTCAGAATGCTTCAAGTTATATTACCCTTTTCTATCATATTTAACTGATTCAGCATCATGAATGGATATATGAGGTTCAAACTTTTTTGCCTTTTTCTAGAGGCTCCCAATTTCTGTAATAGCACTGCTCCCTTTCTGGAATCAAACTGAAAATTACCAAAATTTTAAGTCTTAGCATTTTATAAAAATTAACTTTTTCATAATTTCTAGGCACAAACTCCAAGATAACACAATAGTTAAAGATATGATTGAAGACTTTTAATATTGGTGTTATCATTTATATTTTATATATAAGAAACATTTAAACTTTCTAATGTATGTAAAAATAGCACTTAATTAATGGTTGCATTTTTTGGTGTTGAAATAATCATAGTATAACAAGTAAAACTTTATATTTTATTTTATCTGCATCTTATTCTTTTGATTCTTATATTTAGCTTGTATAGCTAGTAAAGCTTTATGCATTATTTTATCTGCATCATATTCTTTTGATTTTTAAATTTATGCAGTATAACAAGTAAACTTTATATGTTATTTTGTCTGCATTTTATTCTTTAGATTATTTTATTTATCCAGTATAACAAGTAACACTTTATGTGTTATTTTATCTGCATCTTATTCTTTTGATCCTAATATTTAAACAGTGGGACCAGAAACGTACTTTGAAAAAGCTTCCTCTCATTCTTGATGGTGGATACAAAGATTGGATGTTAAAGTATCCAATGTGGACCACACAAGCAATAAATATTTTTAATTCAGATGCAAAAACGTCACCAGTTGTTGCTGATTTATCAGGTGTAGTATTCTTTTTATCTTAAATTAGATATTTACCTTATTGCAGTATATGTTATTCTTAAAATTTTGAAATACTTAGCAGTTGTTTGTAAATCATGACAACCATTACTTTATTATGCAGAACGTTTAGTAATGTTTAACTGTTTTTCTTCAATAATTTTAAAACTAATTTTATTTGAACCTGAGAAAAGCAAATTGTCCAATTAAACCAGTTTTAAAACAATATGTAAAATATATATATCTGTGATTTTATTATTTACATTACTTTAAATACTTTATTTATGCTATGCTAATAATTATATATATATAATTTATATACATTTCAAGGGGGAAAACAAGTTAATAAGCTAAACTTGTGTGCCAAGCCTACAGCTCGAAACATCTATTCACTTGACCAAAACTTGAAACAAAGTGATACAATAATTTACTTTTTTTTATAAAATTGAAATTAGTACCTTTAAATAAAACAGAAACAAATATTTAAGTTTTATTAATGTACAAACAATAACTAAGTTTTAAAAGTAGTATAATGGTAGTATCCTTAGAAGATTTTTCATAATCAATGCATTGTTCTATTAGCAGAATAAGTTTCTTGTCAATCGTGCTCAATTTTTTACCTTTAATTATTAGGTCAAGGTGAAACTTTGTAAAGCATTTGCTGCATTTCATCTCCTTACTTAATAATCCTTGTAACCTTACCTTTCGAAAATTAATAATATTTGTAGTATATAAATAATAAAAAATTATGACTGACAAAGTACTTTGAAAAAGTTAAATTTTACTATGTCTTTTAAAACTAAGTCTTGCCGTGTTGCCATATGTTTTTATTTAAAACTCTGATAGAATAGAATATTATCAAGAATACATCAATTTGAAAGTGTTTATGCATTCCACTTAATTAGTCCTTGCAAGCTTGTTTCGTAACAGTTTTATGTTTCAGTTTTTTTACAATTATGTATTCTACTGTATCATTAATCATTTTATAGCTAACTTTCCTTTATATTTGCATGAAATTTTTCACAGTGATGTAAATTTAAATTGGGTAAAAATGCAGAAATAATTCTAAATAGACTTTTCTTGGTAAAATGTTTATAAAAAAATATTCATGTAGCTTGCTTAATTATTCCTTCCAGTAAATTATTTTCTGCTAACTTTTAGGTGTTGAGTACCCAAATTTAGATGAAAATACTGCTGAAAAAAAGAATGAAAACCTAAATGGGACTAGTCCACTTTTTAAAAAATCTACTGCTCCATTTCCTGTGTTGAACAACGACATTTCCCCATCTTCAGATTCAGTGGACTCTAGAAAAACTAAATCCGCTCCTTCATTTGACAGAAAAGCAAAACCTGCTGTTAACAAACCTACCTCAGCAACTTCTCAACAAGCAACCAAAAATGTTTCTGGTAAAATCTCATCTTCCGATATTAATGGCTCATTCCCTGTTCATTCAGAAAAGTTACCCAATAAGAACCAGGAAAGTGCAATTCACCTCTCTTTAAAGAAGGAAGAGATGTTGGCCCAAGATAGTCTCCATATTGCCAAAGAGCGTCTCATAAAGGAACAGGAATTTGAGAAATTATGCCTTCGCAAAGAGAAAGAGGCTGAAGAAAGCAAAAGGATCGAAATACAGAAGCAAGAAAATATTTTGGCAGACAAGTTGAAACAGTTGGATATAACTATGACAGAAAAAGATGCTGAATGTAAAAGAGTTAGAGAAGAAAATTTAAAAATGAAAAAGGTAAGTTGATTTTGATGTAGTATTCCAAAAACTATTATGTGTTTTTTTTTTAACGACGAAATAGTGTTAAAGAAATTTAAGATATTTATGGTTATATAATTTTTAGAGGCTTGAAGAATATATAGATAAAGAAGCTCAAGCCAAGAAAGAAAGAGAAATAATGAATGCAGAGCAAGAAAAGAAAGATTTACTAGAGCAAGTTAAAAGGTTGAGTTTTTTTTTTTTCTCTTTCTATAACATGAGTTGTTTATTTTTAATCTGTGCAGTATTAAAATTCTGCAACTTGCTATGTTTTTCCCATTCCTGCCACATTAACTTAAATTTTTGTTATTTAGGCAAATGAACTTATTGCATAAAGTGTTGTTTAAATCTTTTTAAGTTTTAACTGAATTTTAATAATCAAGCTTAATTTTGAAACCCAACTATTATTAATTATTATTTAATTTCTTAAAAATGTGTTATCTATTGAATAGAAGTTCCTTAATTTTTTTTGGTTTAATTTAGAGTATTTGTAACCAAGTGAGTTTGTAAATTTAATAATTTAAAATCAATAGCATACTGAACATGACTTTGTCTGCCTAAATTATAAAGATGTATAATTTCTTTCCAGTATAGCAAAAATCGAAAGCATAAAAAATTATCCTTTATAAGCAGACTTAATGTCCTAAATTAGAGTGAAGGTTTTCAAAAATTTATAAAAGGTAAAAATAAAAAAAAGTTTTTGTAGTTAACTCAATGTGTTTCCGAATTTAGTTCAAAAAATATCTGGCAGATAGTGTCGCAAACGCTTTTTACTGTTTTTTTGTTTTGCTTTTTTAATTTATTTTATCTAAGTATGCATTTTATATACATCTGCGAATTTCAATCTGTGATTGTGACTGGTGGTGTAAAAATTTTCATTTCAAAAATATTGTAAAGTGTTAGTTTTTTTTATTCATAAAGAGAACGAAAAATCATGAATTCAATTGTATTTCTTTGATTCACTAATTCCCTACTTGCAAAACCATCTGTTGAAAGATTTTTCAAATAAAAAGTGGAACATTATACGTGGAACGTGGCATGGGCTAATTTAAGCTTATTTTACTCAATGATAATCGATTTTAGAAATGACTTCTAATAATATTGCTAAGAAACAAAAGGCCAATGCAATTAATAAAATAGCAGAAGTAATTAAATTATGTAATAATAAAGTAGTTAAAGGATTGGATACAAAATTATTAAACTGAATATTAATCTTTACCCATGTCATTTTAACAACTACCTTTGCTACTAAAGTGGTTTACTCTTACATGTTACCAGGGGTCTATCTAGGTTTTTCTGAGAGGTACCTATTTTGTAAAATTTTAAGACATAATTTGTGAAAAATTATATTAAAAGATCAACACAAAATATGGATTTTTGTTTCTTAAGGGATACAAAAATAACATTTTAAGAAAAAGTATTTTGTGTTTTCCTAAAGTTGAATTTGTGAAGGTTGCCGCTAAACGATAGTTATTTCGGCCTGGACAGACCCCTGGTTACAATTTACTTAACTCTCTCATTCAGTCCTCAAAAGTGAAAACTTATGATGGACAATTGATCTTTTTAATTTATCTTTTTGTAATGATAACGTGGGGATTAAGGCAATTTTGTTTATTAAATCAGAGCTCTCGTAAATCTGATTCTGTCAAAAATAAAGGCTATAATGCTTAAAAATGAACTGGAAAATATTTATTTTGCTTATCTTTCATTGTATTCATTTTTATTTGCCCTTTATTGGAAAGAAAATTAGTCTAATGATCTGTGTTTTGACATGGTAGTAAAATTTTGATTTAAAAAAATTACATCGTTGTAAATAAAAAAATGCGTTGTGGCACGTAAGGAAACTAATAACAATTATACTCACAATAAGGTATCAGATTTTACTGTAAAATATATTGCTTAAAAGATAATAGTGTATGCGTTGTAGCTTCAGTTTAAATTCAAAAAATACAACTCTATCACTTTTGATTTAATTTTATTGAATTGATTATATATTTAAATTGATTATTTATTAACTTTATCAGGGAATTTTTGATCTCCCAATATTATTTTTTTTTGTGCTATTGTTTAAAAAAAAATGATTTATTTCATCTAGGTTAAGAGAAGAAAGGAAAATGAAAGAAGCAAAGAAAAAGCTTGAACCAAAACCTGATGCTGTACCAAGAAACACTGTTTCTGCAAATAGTGGTTTAAAAAGACCCCTTAATAATCATGATCAAAATGAAGGTTAGTTTGATTTATGTTATTATATATTTATGTATTTTTTATATAATAATAGTTCTGTAATAATTCTGCTGTCTTGAGAAAGAATGTAGTATCTACACTATCCTTGCTTATAGATTAATCTTTAGTTATTCTCCAATTCGAATGCCGTTGTTAACAAAAATCAATTCAAAGGTTGTTGTTTTTTTTTGTCCCCAATTTCATAAATATGCTAGTAATTCAGATAAATGCTGTAAAAGTAAAACCATTCCTTGTACTACATATATATAGTCATTCTTTTTATGTGTGTAACAATAAACGTTTCGATTGTTGGTTGCTTTAGTTTTGTAAAGAAATTTAAAAATTGCAATATACAAACTAAAACACCCTGCAAAAAAAGAGAACAATATGGGGAAAGAATTTAAAGAAGGCTTTGGCCCACTGAGTCTATTGAGTCTGTAAAAAAAAAAAGAATTTATTGAGTCAGTAAAGATAAAGAATATGCATTATTCCAGCCATCTTTTCATTGTTGCTAGTTCGATTGTCATGGCTTTCATTTCTGCTAAAAGAAAATATGTTAAGCTATCTGTGCAGGAACTATTTTTCAGAGTGGGAAAGGTATCTGGATAAAGCCATCAATTTTAAGCATATAACTTTGAATCAATGTAATAAATGAAGGGCTCAAAATTACCTCTATTAGCATGTGAAAATATGTCTGTATAACAGTTCACTTAAAATAGTAATTTAGTAAAATAATAAACAAGACTGTAAACCTACAAATATTTTATGTATTTAGTAGACAAAAAAAAACAATAATAAGTTAATCTGTTCAGTGTTTTATTAAGGCATGTAAATAAAAAAAATCACACAACAGACTTCTTCTAAGGCACTACAACCAGTTATTGGCCAAGGTCGTCTCAGTGAGTTTACCCCATCTAGATCTATTCAATGCTATATTTTTCCATCTATTAATTCCCGAGTCCTTTAACCACTTCTCTATTCTATCTAACCATCTTGTTCTAGGTCTTCCTCTTTTTCTTTTCTCCTCGGGCATTTGGAAGGTTATTTTGTAAATAGGATTTTCATTGCTATATTGAAATACGTGTCCTAGCCATCTTATTTGAGAAACATTGATCAGTTTTACTGTTAGGTTCTTTGTATTTTGATTGTAATTCATAGTTGTAATGAATTCTTGAGGTTCCATTTTCCCTTACTGCACCAAAAAATTTTCTTAACATTTTTCTCTCAGGAGTCATCAGTTTTTCTTCATCGGCTTTGTTAATAGCCCAACATTCAGTGCCATATAAAACTATTGGTCTCGCTAGTGTCTTGTACTACAGTATTTTTGTTTCACAACTTATATATTTAGATTTGAACTGGTTTCTCAATCCATGATAACATCTGATAGCCATGTTGATTCTATTTTTTATTTCAGTTTTTATGTCATTGTTATTATTTACTTTTATGCCTAAATATTTAAACTCATATTACTTGTTCAAACTCATATTCGTTAATTCTCAGCAGTTGTAGATTTGTGATTCTGTTTGTTATTGTTATTAAATTAGTTTTTTCATTCTTAACTGACAATCCTATGTTTTTTGCTCATGCCTCGAGTGCACAGAGAGCCTCTACTGTATCTGCCCTAGTTCTTCCCATGATATCGATATCGTCTGCAAATATAGTTGTACAATTAAACAAAAATTGTGTTCTGCATTGCATACCAGAGTCTCTAATTGCCTCCTTTAGTGCTAAATTAAACAGATATGTCAGAGGGTCTCCCTGTTACTTTCCTTTTTCAGTGTAGAAAGCATCAAATACTTCTGATCCCAACTTTGCATTTTACTCTATTAAGTCTTAGGAGGTCAACCAGTTTTTTAGGGAATCCCAACTCTGACATTGCCTGATACCAGTGTTGGGTTTTTGCCGTCAAAAACTGGTTTTTGACATGACAGTGGTAAAATCCATCAAAAATCTACTGTTTTCTTTAATTTATGGCATATAGCGGACAATATATTATCTTCACATAATTGCCTTTATAAATGAATGTTGTAAATGATTGCTATTGATTTTGCAACTATATACATGTATTCCTATAGAAGGATATACATTCATACAGAAATATTGAAACTCTAAAAGGATTTCCCAGGCTTTTTCATGTCTCATTTCTATGTAAAATATTGAAAGCAAAATTGATAAGAAAAGTTTATTTTATGAGGCTTTCCTTTTATGTGTACATGTGTTTCTCATAGCAAGATTTTAAGAATGAAAGTAATCAATCTTGACATTCTTCAGTAATGTAATACGCCAAACAAAATGATGCTTGGAAATGTTGAAAAAATTTTTTAGTATCCTAATATTTTACGTCAAATAGTATGTTTTGATGTATTCATGTTGGGAAAATGCAAGAATCTGTTCTAAATATTTTTTAACAACATTTTTTCTAATTTTATTGCCCAGAAATGAATTAATTTTAAATTATAAGCAGTTAAACTCAAATAAAAATACAGTTTTATCAAAACTATAGTTTTTTGACAAAGGTTTTTTTGACATGACGGTAAAAACCGGTTAAAACCGTCATGTGTCAAAAACTTGCCAACCCTGCCTGATACAATTTCACTCTATTGATGCTATCATAAGCTGTTCAAAAGTCTGTAAAGAGGTAAAAGGTATCTATGTTGTGTTCTTTGATCGGTTGCTCATCTGCATTTTTTGAAATCCACACTATTTCCCAATTACTCTGCTAGTATAAGTAACAAGTCGTTCTGCCGGGATGTTTGTCAATGTCTTCTATGATGTCAAAGAGTTCAAGAGAGTAATTCCTCTATAGTCCTTACAGTCTAGCCTGTCTCCTATCTTGTGTATTAAACAGATGGAACAATCTTCCCATTCAATTGGCATTTTTTCCATTCTCTATGCACGTACTATAACATATCAGACTGATTGGTTAAAATCAAGAATAAGAACATGTTTGACAAAATCGNAATTGATAAGAAAAGTTTATTTTATGAGGCTTTCTTTTTATGTGTACATGTGTTTCTCATAGCAAGATTTTAAGAATGAAAGTAATCAATCTTGACATTCTTCAGTAATGTAATACGCGAAACAAAATGATGCTTGGAAATGTTGAAAAATTTTTTTAGTATCCTAATATTTTACGTCAAATAGTATGTTTTGATATATTCATGTTGGGAAAATGCAAGAATCTGATCTAAATATTTTTTAACAACTTTTTTTCTAATTTTATTGCCCAAAAATGAATTAATTTTAAATTATAAGCAGTTAAACTCAAATAAAAATACAGTTTTACCAAAACTATAGGTTTTTGACAAAGGTTTTTTTGACATGACGGTTAAAACCGTCATGTGTCAAAAACTTGCCAACCCTGCCTGATACTATTTCACTCTATTGATGCTATCATAAGCTGTTCAAAAGTCTGTAAAGAGGTAAAAGGTATCTATGTTGTATTCTTTGATCTGTTGCTCATCTGCATTTTTGAAATCCACACTATTTCCCAATTACTCTGCTAGTATAAGTAACAAGTCGTTCTGCCGGGATGTTTGTCAATGTCTTCTATGATGTCAAAGAGTTCAAGAGAGTAATTCCTCTATAGTCCTTACAGTCTAGCCTGTCTCCTATCTTGTGTATTAAACAGATAGAACAATCTTCCCATTCAATTGGCATTTTTTCCATTCTCTATGCACGTACTATAACATATCAGACAGATTGGTTAAAATCAAGAATAAGAACATGTTTGACAAAATCGAGATTAAGAACACTTTTGCATGTTATGTAGGAAGGATCCTTAACTATATACTGTTTTCCAAAAGTTACAATTTGCCTCAACTTTTACATTAGATCCACAATGAATAACTAATATAGAATCATTAAAGATTGAACATTATTTTTTCTTAAAAGTAGACTTAGTTGCATTTCTTTGACTGTATTCAGCAAGGATCTGTAAAACCTAAAATTTTGTGACCCACGTTAAAATTAATTATCTCTCTTTTGCTAATGAATATTTATAAATAAAATTATCCGATGCTTCCTGCTAATGGGTTTTTCCAATTTTAATGATGTGACTCTCAACTGTAGCTTTTACAGCTATTCTTTCGATATTTTAAAAATATTTTTTTATTGATGACAAAACTAAAGTTTTTAATTTATGTCATTTTAATCCTTTCAATAATTTATATTGACTTCTTTCTGTTTTAGCTCCTAATTCTGAATACACTGTTCCTCTTTCAAGACAAAGCTCAACTGATAGTGGGAGTCGAGGCTTAGTACGCTCCCATTCTTCTCCAAATATTGCTCAGTTGGTAAATCAAGAAGAAAGTAGCGGACGGAAACTTCCTGCTTTTGATAGGAGTCTTAAACCGCCGTAATATATATATTTTGCTTTTTTTTATATATAAAATTAAGGGATGACGATTTTGCGATTTTATCATACAACTTTAAAACGTACAAAATTTCATTTCTTTTTATAGAAGAAAGAATAAACATGATAATGTTTTATTAAGTACTTATTGTTTCAGATGTTCTTTAAATGTCAGGTTACTCTACTCCCTTTCTTTTACTTTTTAAGTATCTAAGTAGAATTTTTTTTCTGTACTAAAATCTATTTGTATTAACAATAATTTTAACTTATATGTACTATGTTCTGTAAAATCCAATTTAATTACGCATGCAAATACTAAAAAATATTATTAGTGCCTGTATTTTTTCTAAACTTGAAAAATGACTGTGGAATAAAGGGACCATCACCTGAACTGATGCCTATTTTGAGGACCTTCAGAAACTGTACTCTTATGAAAGCTTAAGAAAATTGGAAAAATGCTGTACAAAATATATCGAGCTAAAAGGAGATTTTGGTGTAAAATAAAATAAAAGTGAACCCAAAATTATTTGTTTTTTTATCTTTTTCCAAAAACGGCATTTTATACAGTCAAGAAAAATAAAGAATTAATTAAAGCAAAATAAAATATTAAAAGCCAAAATAAAAAAGATAAATTAATGCAATACAAATTCTTAAAGTTTATAAAAACTGTTCATTATAGAAAGTAGCTACTTAATGTGATATAAATGCATTGAAAGCTGTGTTCACTGTATAGTTATTGTACATTGTAATTATAGCACATTCAACTTTATTTAAATTCCTCTTTAATAATTAGTTATAGTACTTAAAAAATTAAATTTCAATGCAAGTATTAATTTTATATTGCAAACCTATTTAAAAAAATCCTATATTAACTTATTTGTAATTCAAAAAATTGTCATCCCTCAAATTATAATTTTGTTGTTGAAATTTAATTTTATCACATTCTAAGTATTTTAATATCACTATTTTAGACCAATTTCCCCTTACTCGTCAGATTTAAGCAGAGCTAGGTTAAGAAACTTGAATCCTGTCTATGGAAATTGTCCAGTAAGTTTTATTTTGTCTTTAAACTTCTACTATATATGTGTTTTTTTCTCTTTTGTCATAGTTATATTGTTAATAGTAGAATAGGAATAATTTAAATTAATCACATTTCAAAATAAAAAGAGCTTGGGGCAGTATGGTAATAAACTACACTCTTTGAAGATGGCAATTTTACAATTTTCTGTAATTTCCATTTGATGACATTACAATAAACAAAAACGTGTTACAAAATAAACTTGATAGCCCGATGCCTGATCATCTGACAAATTCTAAAAACCTTTTTTTATGCATACAGTCACACGTTTCCCTGATTCAGTGGTGATTGTATTCTGGCTGTATCTCGGAATTCTGGTGGGTTTTTTATTATCCTTCCTGGTTCAAAAATTCAGAACAAGGCATATGATTTTTCTAGGAATATCGGGAAATTCCGCTTTTGTCAAGATTCTGGGACAAGACTAGGTTCTTGGACTTTCGCTAATCAAAAAGTTATCCGACAAAATTTTCCCGGGATTTCTCAATCTAATATTCAAAGTTTTGCTGATTCCCGCTACCAAGACGCTTACATACATATGATTCCTCTGGAAATGGAAAGAAATCCACCAATTGATTATTTTGGTTTGGCGGATTTTCACCATTTTGAATTTTTGAAATTGCACTGGAATCCGCTAATATCGCGATTCTGGTTTGAATTTCAAACATCGATTTTCGTATTTATCTAATTTAAATTATATGTTACGGTTTGTTTTCATATGGTTTAAAAATCCAACATCGCAATTCTTGTAACTAAGATTTTTCTTAAATTAATTAAGATAAAGGTGTGATATTTATCATTGATGGAAAATTTAGTTTTAAATATTAAAAAAAATTATGTTCAATACGAAACATGTTTGGTATACAAATTGATATCGATTTTTTGCACATAAGATTGGCAGGGTTTTTCACTTCGTGTCACATTATTCACTCCTGCTGATTACTGTTGTACTGATTAATCGGAAATTTGGCTTCTAGAAAGCGACAATAGCCCCAATTTATATTGATCAATTTTAATTTAACCACGGTTTCCTCGATTTAACCACGTATGTCTGTTCCAGAGAGTGTCAGATAATTGGGATTCTTCTGTAGCTACAAGGTCATCATCCTTTTTTCCTTAAAAATCATTTTTAAAAAGCCTCCTTAACAATTATCATTGTATTGCCTCAAACCATCATGTGTGTAAATATTTTCAAATGAAATGTACTTAATCGTTGTATCTAACTCAAAATATTCATATTTCCCTTTTTTTAGGCTACTGGCTTGCGAAATTTAGGCAATACTTGTTTCATGAATTCTGTCATTCAGTGTTTGGCAAATACTCTTCCTCTTGTAGACTACTTTATATCAAATCAGTATCTTGATGATATTGTTAAGTTAGTATATTCCTAATTTTTTATTCCATTTAATTTAATGACTTAATTTGTTTTACATAATAACATGCTAGTAAATTTACAAAGAGTGATATTATTAAATCTTGCTTACAGAAATTTTCTTATTAATGCTTTAACATAATGGTAAATTTTTTGACAACAAATTTTAAAATACTTTTACAAACTAATTTTTTCTTATTATTTCATTTATTAATTCATAGCATAAAAAATATCATTCATTTTCTATATTTGTTTAAACTAAAATTAAAGTATTAATGTTGTTAAAAATTGTAATTTATATTTTTATGTTTGATCTAAAAAAAATATTTTATTTTTTTCTGTAGAGACAGCAGGCAAAGCATGAGCGGAGAAGTCGCAGAAGAATTTGCAATAGTGTTGAAAAGTCTGTGGATGGGACAGTATAAATCTTTTTCTCCCAAAGATTTTAAAGTAACTAAATTCTAAAAGATGTTTATCTCTATTTCTTCCAGGAAAACACCTTTACGAAATGTTAATGTTTAAAATATAAAGTTTTTGCATTATGTAAGAAAAAAAAAGATTTCAAACCGATTCCTAAAATTTTTGTTTAAAAAACAAAATTTTTCAAAATATTATTTAACGTTTAGTAAAGTCAAAATATCATTAATATTAGTATATTAATTCTAGAATTTAGTTCACTCTTTTTACTGAATTTAAAATTATTAATATCATATTGATTAACTGCCTATGTAATTAATAATTTAATGCAATATGTTTGGTGATTTAATTTTGTTTTCTCAATTTTTGTTTTGAATCGGGTAGGAAAGTGATGTTTGTAGAGAAACAAAAAAAATTTTTATTATTATTTAATTTTTCAGCTTAAAATTTTATGGGTAGGAGCAAACCATTTTATCTCCATGATTTTTACGCTTGAAAGAAAATTTTTTGTACATATTTACTCAACACTTTGTTTTATTCTGAATGATGTTTGTGTTACATAATAGGAAAAAAAAGTTCACTTTGGCTAGATACAGTTTAGTGTCTCATATTAGTCACTCAATGTTGCAGATACTAAAATGCTACTGAACTAAAAATTTGTTTCATCTACTAAATTAAAAAGCTTAACACCTTAATAACTTTTCATCTATTGACCGGATAGTCACGTACTAGTATGCAATGTCACTTACCAGTATTTTCACTTAAAATCATCTTTGAATAAATGAGCTTTTTATCTATGTGCAATTTCACTTTATTATTCTGTCAAATAGTTCCAGCAAAGTCATGAATTACTCAGAGAAGAGAATTAAGATTCAGGGACCCCTTCCCTTCAGGCAAAAAAAGAGATTATACTTTCTCCTACAGAGAATTGCAGGGGAGCTATCCCCTCTGCAGAGGATCAAAATTGCGATGGCATGTCTTCGGATCATCCTCAAGGATGTTTCCCATACCCATGCCAATAACCCAATGTGCAGATCTAGTTCATCGTTTATAAAGTACCTACCTACAGAGAATCATGTGAATGCAATTTGTTTATTTATACATTATTATAAGTAACAAAAGAATATTTTGGAATACTTTTTGTTTCAACATAATGTGCTTCATAAAACTTAGTTACTAGTTAAAAACTTTGATGTTGTAACTTTAGTTTAATTTCTTTCCATAGTTTTGGTTTGTTCTATGTTCAAATTTTAAAACTCCTTCCTGACTTAAAATTTGAATTTTGGTAACAAAGTTTGATAAAGCATATTTTACAGGAGAGGAAGAAAAAAAAAAGAATATTCAAAATTATTTACTAGTTATTTAATGAGCAAGAAAAGTCTGTTCATATAAAACTCTATTGGTTAATATATGTAAAGTAGAGTTTTTCTGTACTAATCCAAACTTTTGGTCTTTCTTTTGCCTTAAATATTGGGACTATATTTTCTAGTAAATAACTACTACTCACATTTTGAGGGTCAAGAATCCATTTAAAAGGTAATTTTGTCCAGAAAAGTATATTTTTGTGTATTATTTCACAATATTGTCTGCACCAATTAAGTAGTATATTTGAAGTTAGCCTCTTAAACCATTGAGACAACTTTCTAGAGCATGAAAATTCAATCTTTGAATCATAAGTTAGTAAAGTGTTTGGTTCTGTGCATTTTTAATAATTATGTTACTGTGATTAAATACAATTATGCTGTAATTTTACATCTGAGTTACTTGGATGTTAGTTGGTAACTACATCATTGAATCTTAAGTTTTTTCTAAAATTAAATGTGAAAAACACTTTTTTGTGTTTAAATTTGTAAAAAAAGAAAAAGTTCATTTTGCTATCTTTTATTTCATTTCCCATATCATTAGGTGTTTGCATATTGACTACTCTATGTGAAACATTTATTAAATAACCTTTTTTTTATTTATTTGCAGAATACTGTTAGTAAATGCCTCTCTGTATGTATTGGAAATGAACAGCAGGATTCCCATGAATTCTTTGTTGTATTAATGGAAAAGCTCCATGCTGATTTAAATAGAGTAAGTTGGTAGCTTTTTTCCTCTTATTTTTTAAAAGTTAGCTGTCTAGTTTTCTTTTCTCTTATGGTAGTCATCAATCATTTCTTGATTAGATTATATTAAATATATTTCTTCATTGACAATAAAAGTTTTTTTTTATTTTATTGTAACTATTGCATGACTATTTTTATAATTTAAGTTGTCATTTCATTTTCATTAGTGTTGCAAGTTTGTCGTTGCGCAAATTTCAGCAATGATTTCTGACAAATATTAATGTATTTTTTCAAGTTTTTTTTTTTCAGAAACTGTTAAAAAATTTAGTGAAGTATGAGTTTTTTTAAATTGAACGCTTACATTTTAATGACAACTTGACAGTACTTTTCTAAAGCTATCTTTTTTATATGTTTTTACTTTATTGGTCTTTAAGTGCATTTATTGATTTATTTTTTCTGTATCAGTTTTCTCCCAAAATTTCTTTTGAATTTGGGTCTTGACAAACTTGTAACCCTAAGTATTATTATAAAACTATGGCATCTGATATTTTTTTTAAAAAAATGATCATATAATTATTAATATGAGACATTTAGAGTAAAAACATTTAAATTTTTTCATATTTTTAAAACAAATATATATAAATTGAAATTATTAGGGCATCCCTAAAAGATTTTTTTCCCAATTTTTTTAGATCTGCATATTTTTAATGATATTTATGTTTGTATCATTTTAAATTCTAAACATTTACCCCTTTTCCTATTGAGTCATTAAACCAACTGATACATTTTCATTCTTGCTGTGATAATTTTTTGTGTGCCCACCATGTCATACCAACTGCATGCCATGTCCAGCTAAAACACCTCCTGGGAGAGGTTCTTTCAAATTAGGAGCTGGTAGTCATCACTAGGTCTTAAATCCAGACTATAGAATGCGTGTGTAATGTTACATTGAAAATATTACAGAAGATTGGTAAGCAACAAATGTAAAAGGCTGCTTCTCCTTTTACTTAGCATTCTTCTAATACAGTTTTAATTTCATCTCATAGGCTTATCAGTACTTACTATTTCGTTGCACCTATTGTAGTTACGAGAATAAAATTCTGTATACTCTGTTATTATTTGATTCTCATCCAAAGGCAAAATTTCAACACTTTCTCAAAGACAATGGCAGAGAGCTGGTATGATATAGGTTTACCAAACTGCTTCATCTACAAAATTGCATAAACCAATTTAGCAATTATATAAAAATAGGCAAATGTTCAACTCTTAAAATGATGTAAATATTAAATAAAATAAATGTTTGTTTTTTGTATTTCTTATTTGTTTTATTTAATCCAACCCCTATTTTTAGGGCTACCTTTGTGTTTCAAATAAGAATAAAAAGTTATAACTATTTTTGTTTGTTTGCTTTATAGAGAACAGTAAAGAATATACCAAAATTAGATCCTAGTCATGATGAAGGTGCATTTTGGCAACATCATAAGAGCTATAACGACTCTAAAGTATCTGAAAGCTTTGAAGGCCTTTTGAAATCTACACTCAGATGCTTAACCTGTCAGAAAACATCAGATAGCTTTGAAGTCTTCTCTTGCCTTTCTCTTCCAATATTAAACTCCAGGTGTTCATTAAGAGTAAGAACATTCATTCGTGTTTAAATTTTTTGAATTTAACATTAGAAAGACAGAAATGCAGGTCTTTTTGTTGTTCAGTAATTCTAAAAGTTATTCACCTGAAGTGTTGCAATTGTATGGCTTTTCGTCGTATGATTTTATTGAATACTTATTTAATCCTATAAATTTTAACCTAATAGGAACATAAATATTGAAAGTCTGGTATGACAACAAGGGCCAGAGGGGCCCTGAGGTATTTTGCAATACTAATTTTCAAGTAGAAGAGAATTTTCAGCAATGATAGAAATTTATTACGAGTGTGCCTTACATTTTCTATTTCAGATCTAAAAAAAAATCTTATTTTTTATTTTATTTGAAAAATGCAGTTTCTAAAACGTCTATTTTATTACTTTCCTTTAAGTTTTTTGTTTGTTAGTTTACATTTGTCTAAATTTGAATTGACAACTGTTCAATAATCTGCTTATATTAACCAAGAAATGGTTGAAACTTTTATTTTTACCCGGCATAGAACTGTCACAGCTTAAAGTGCGTAATTATGAAAGCAGATGATGCTTAAAATGTGCCTTTACGAAAATTACTACCATTATATTAAATTTATAGCACCTGTGGCAACCTTTTAAAAAACAACTGTTGACTTTTAATATCTTTTTTTATAATTAAAAAAAGACCAATTTAATCAAATGTACCACACGTGACTTAAGCAAACGAACAACATTACATTACAAATTTATTTGGATTCCTTATATAATACTCCTTGAATACTCCTTCCTTGAATAATATTCATAAAATAAGTTTAAAAAAATGGCAAAAGATTCTGCATCTATTTTCTTAAATGCGCATTTTGAGCTGCATCCATTTTGAGCCGTGTCCAAATTTAAAAATCTGGTTAATGAATCTTGCTCAATAATTTAACTTCAAATATACTAGCTAGTGTAAAAATGATCTGAGTTTTAAATTCTGCATGTAGCAGTCTGGAAACAAATGAAACTAGCAAATTTTATAAGAATTTGAGTGCCAATTAAAAGACTCAAAATTTTAATTGAAATCCAGATACATAAGCAAGTTAAGTAAAAACGACAATATACTGCTGGCTATCTACTCGAAACACTAATCATTAGGCAGAGTTACCAATTAAAGTGGAATTTATTGCACACTCATTCTTATTAATATAATTATAATAAATTAAAGTTTTTGAACTTCTTTTGTAATTTACTTGTGTATATTTGAAAATACATATGTATTAAAGCTTATTATAGTACATTTTTTATTAGGATTGTTTTAAACATTTTCTTAAATCTGAAAAAATATCTGGGGAGGCTGCATGGGAATGCCCTAGATGCAAACAAAAGAAAGAAGCTGAAAAAAGACTGCAAATTTGTCGACTGCCTGAGATTTTAGCCATACAATTAAAAAGGTATTTTGATTGCTTATGCTTTTTAACATTCTTAATGCATTGAAACTTTATTTTCATTATCTTACTGTATTTCCCATATTAATAATGTAATTAAGATTCTAAGTTTGCAGTGACACTTGCAAGGAGGTAATACTTTCTACAGGGTTGAAGTATTACCTCAAAGAAAAAATTTCCCTGTACATATTATACACAATATATTAAGAGGAAATACACAATCGCTGTGCTCCTGTGTAAGCTATATTGGTCTAACTATGCTAGTTTTAATTGTAGGAAAAACTTTGAAAAAAAAGGAAGAGCTGAACATAGAATTTAAAACAAATTTTGCTATATGTAAATGAAATAGTTTAGTATAGCTGAAATATTATCCTTAAATATCCAATAGATTGCCCTTTGAGTGGTCATCATTTTTTAAAAGATAAAATAAGGAAAAATTTCCCTGTATTTATCTAGTTTGTAAAGAGAAATTAAAAATTCCATGTTATTGTAGGTGATTTTTTAAATTTCTGTTATTTTCCAGGCTTTTCCTGTAGAGTGGCAACTTTGTTTGTTTATATCAAAATATTTGTTTTTCATCACCACGATAAATAATTTTTAGTACTTTTTATCACTTTATATATGTGAATAGAATGGCTGCTTTAACTCAGATGAATTTTTCCCCTTTAAGTTGAATATGATTTTCACTTTGCCTCATTTCTGATTTTAAATTTTTATCCTAATTAATTTATTTTAAAATGAATCAATTTTCAGAAAGTTTTATTTTTTTTAAATAGATTTTCTTATGAAGGTCTCTGGCGAAGAAAGCTGCAAACACATGTAGACTTTGATATTTCATTTGAGGTGCCTTATGAGAGGAATGGAGAAGAACACTATCAAAAATATACATTATATGGCATTGTGGTAAGTTTTATTACTAGTGTGGTGTTATTATTATATAGCTATTATTTTATGACATATCTACAATATAACTTCTTTCTATTTTAGAATCATTATGGAACTTTGGAAGGTGGCCATTGTAAGTACATTTTTTTAATGTTAAACTTATATTTGAAAAGCTCTTTGATTAAATTTACTATACATTTAAGATTTATTAACTTATCTGCTGTTATTAAGTCAAAGTTTTAAAAAATCTTTTTAAATGTATAAAAATACAAGACATTTTAACGTCATGATTCCACTAAATTATTCTTGTAATTTTCAACTACTAAATATTTGAATATTATAAGTTGTGTTATAAATACATAAACTTATCATTGCCCTGAAAGTTTTTACACTTCATGTTTTAAAACAGTGGTTTTAAAAGCCCATTTTAATAATTTAAAATGCATATAACTATATTACTTATAAAAAAAAAAACTTCCTTGGCTGCAAAAATGTGCAAATGGAAAATAAAAGGCATCCATTCTTAAGACTTGCCAGGCATTAACGATGTAGTTAGGAATATCTGCTTTTAAATATGTATTAGTTTTACTTTGGCATATTATATCAATATAGAAATCAAAAGCAATCAGACAATAAAATTTTTGTTAGTTGAGATTCATTGATTTATTTACTCCCCTAATAGGAAAATGCTACTTATAATGTATAAATCATATCTTTTTTATTTTCTTCTCACAGACATAGCTTTTTGCAATGCTCAAACTAACAAATGGTTCAGATATGATGATCATGAGGTTTCTGAAATCAGTTCCTCAGACATTAAGGTAATGTATTTCATTTATTTTTATAAGAATTAGTTTAATTAAATAGAAATATTATTTAAATAAATCATTTAAATAAGTATTCTTTTCACAGACCTAATTGTTCATTGCCAATTTATTTTTCTTACAAGAATAGTCTGTATATTACTATTAATTCTAAAATGCTCTTTGTGTCTTATTTTGGATGTGTATTGGACTACTTTAACTTTCAAATTGAATGATCTAATTATTCAAAATGACTAGTTAGCCCATAATGATTTTTTTTATATTTAGTCGTTGTAATCTGAAGAATTAATTTTTATTAATTGATAATTTTTCACTGTGATAATGTTAATAGTTATTAAATCAAGAATCAAATTAAATTTTATACAATTATAGAAAAATAGATAGAATAAATAAAATTATATCAAGTATTAAATGCATAAATCTAGTTCATTTAACTTTCCAGTGTTTCAGCGAAACTGAAATAAATCACTTTTATGCATTGTGACAGCATACGGTTTTTGTAAAACAATTAAAATGATTCTTGATCCAAATTAAGCTACACGAAAAGAAAAAGCATAATATATTCTAAAAAATTAGTTTTAAAATCAATTAAACAACAGAGCCGTTCCTAGTCGATAGCGATACGTTTTTTTGCAGCAACAAGAACAAAACTATAAAAGAGTTACAAAGGATGTTCTGTTGTAACTGGCCTACATATATATTAATAGAATTCTTGAAAAATGTTAATTCACTCAGAAAAATGCAGGAATGAAACACCTAAACCAATTTTATTGGTCGTTTAAACTAGGAAAGATATATAATAACCTTTCAACAGAATTTTCTGAAGAGCAAACAGGTTTCCAGTTACGCCTTCTTAGTCATGATTAATTTTCAATTGAAAATTCTAAAAGTACACTTATTAAGGGTGGCCATTATGAAACATATACTTGTAAAGTAAGTGATAAAAAGAAAGTTATAGATTTTATAGTTCCAATTATGATATATAAAAAGAAAAATATTTTTATGCTTGTCAAATTTTGTTTAGCTATTAAAACCCCTTTTTATATGTAATATTTTTTGTCTTTTTCAGACTTCAGCAGCTTACATGTTGTTTTATCAAGCAACTGAAGTACGTTCCAATTTATAGCACTGTATTATTAGGATTCCTAATGATAAAAACTATATCATGGTTTAAAGCAAAAATCCAGTTTTAGATCCTTTTATACAATTTTGTTTTTTACAAAATGGTTAGATTTCATATTTTATGATGTTTACTTCATAGAGAAAAAATGTTGCGTTATTGCACTAGGGTATTCATAACTTTGTAGACCAGTATATACTTTTTATTGAAGTATATCATAATTTAGTTTCACTAAAATATCTTTTATGATTCTGAAACATTAAGCTGCAATTAATGGTTGCAAATTTTAATATTTATTTTAGCATTACATATAGTTAGCTTGCACTCAAAAGCTGTTTGTTGCAAATTGTTACATGTCTGCATACAAATTACTAACCTTCGTACATAGCTACTTTTAATTTTTATGTATTTTATTCCGATTTTTAATATCATTGCAATTGAATTTTATTAATCCAAGTACTAGTAAAAACTAATGCAAAATTTTCAGTTTCAAATGAGGAATATATTAAAATTTTAGCTGCTTATAACTGATTTTTTTATGATAACTATTAGAATAATTAATGCCTTCAAATATTATTGCTCTTGAATATTAAAATATTCTGTATAGCTTGATATTGTAAGAAGTATTATTTATAAATGTTATCCGTCCAGAAATTTGATTTATCATTTGTTTTGTTTATATTAAATACTTTTAACAGAAAATTTGCTTGAAAATAATTTTCATTATTTAATTACATAGGGGAAAAATACTATGTGTGTAAACATGTATATTATTTGTATAGAGATAAATTTATAAATATTTTGTAGATAACTAAAGTAATTTTTATTTATATAAAAAAATAAATGTGTGTAAAATTTCTTTTATATTTGGAGATCCTTTGTACATTCCATGTACATATGTTTCATAAAAATATGTTGAATAAATACTTAAGTCTAAAACTATAGTTATTTATTTCTCAAAAAATGATCACTTGTCTGACTCTTATACTAAGATTCTAAAAAACACTTTATATGTTTAAAAAAAAAAGATCAAATTTAAACAGGGTTTGATTCTAGGGCGGGGGGGGGGGGGNCTGGGGGGGGGGGGGATTAAGGATGGATGTGGAAAAATTTATGAACAATTAGCAAAGAACTGAAAAGTAGGACATGCAAATTCTGAAAACAAATACTTTGATTTTAGATATCTGCCCATAAATTAAAATATGAATTTGTTTTTTTCTTATTTTGAATTCTAAACTAGAAATGAATACTTAACTAGTCTTCTAAACATTTTTGATTAAACTGTTTTAATAAACACACAAACAGCTATTTTACAACAAAGTTTCTTAAAAAAAAAAAAATTAGTATTTTATGTAACAGGCATGTAATTTGGATCTAAATAATTATAATCATTGTCCATAAAATTTGAATAACTACTTTCCTGAATCACAGAATCTGCATTTGGCAACTCTTCAAGTCTGTGATCACTGGAATGGTTTCCAACTTCGTGTTTGCTGTAAAAAAAAAAAAGTTGGCACTAATTAGATATCAAAGTATTCTGGATCTTAATAAGAAAAGTAACTCCTTAAGTTATCAAATATGTTAAGAATAAAAATTAAGAAAAGAATACAAAATTTTAAAAATAATACTTCCAATGGAAAAACACACAAAGCAGCAGTGAATCCAAAAGGAATTGGAACAATGAAATATGAAAAAAAATGGATAAATATGACAACCGAAGCTGACGTCTTCAGGGGATACTAGTTCCGGAAGTCATAAAAGTAAAACCTTTTCTATCGAGAGAGCACGACAAAAGTCTGAAATTGCTCTTTCTGTACCTCAAAGGTTTTGCCAAAGTCCAGGAAAAGAATATAATACATAACATAAAAACGAGACAAGTACATAAGAATAGTACATACAAAAGCGTGCTTGAAGCATAAGTCCATGCTTTGTGTATTTTATATTATGTATTATATTCTTTTCCTGGACTTTGGCAAAACCTTTGGGGTACAGAGAGAGCAATTTTAGACTTTTGTCATGCTCTCTCGATAGAAAAGGTTTTGCTTTTATGACTTCCGGAGCTGGTACCCCCTGAAGGGTCAGCTTCGGTTGTCATATTTATCCTTTTTTTTTTTTCTTCATAGTTTCTCATAAGAATAAAAAGTTCTTGCATAACTTTGAAGTTTACTATGATATAAATAAATATCTGTGAAACAATTTTATTTGAAACTCTAATATAAATAACAGTTTTTAATGAAAGTAATGCACTGGTAAATGTAATGCACAAAATTTTTACAATTTACATTAAAATTAGTGTAAAATGACCTGAAAGCAAAGAAAAATACATATATTAAGGTTCACATTCGTTGTTTCAACTGTAGCAAAAGAGCAATATTAAACTATTTTATGGAATCAATACTTTTTTATGTGTGAAACTTATAATTTTTGAACTTCAGCTTACATATAAATGCATCTCTATTTATATTATATTTATATGCCTTGCTAACAAAAGCAAATATCCACCCGTCAATTAGTATTATAGTTACTTTAATATGAATGAATAAAACATCGAAGTATAATAAATCTCTATTGCTTATTAATAAATTATAATTAATGTATTTATTTCCTGTTAACTCTATAGCAAAGTCCTCATTCAAAAATATGTATTGATAAAAACAATGTACAGTGAGCAAATGATCCAATAATAACTTTGGATCAGGAGGTGATCGCAAATCAATTTGTACAAATAATTACAAAATCATATTTTGTCTGTATAAACATACCTATTTTAGACTTCTTACCCTCAAAATATATGAGGTAGCCACAATATGGGAAATATGGTCCTAATATTTTGGTCAGGTGAGTTGTCCATAGTTTGAACCCCTTAATGTTAATTTTACTTTTTGCATATTTCGCTATATCTCAAAAAATACTTAAGATATTTAAAAAAAATTTGCACAGAATTATAAAATTCATTTATCCAAAGATTCAAACAATTCAAAAAAAATAATTTATAATCATAATTTACTATTTTCTATTGTTTTAATTATAATTGAATTGTATGGTATGCAATATTTTATTTCATTTTAAAGAATGTAATTTTAAATAGCAAAATTTAAGTGAAATGGGTAAAATAGTTCCTGAGAAATTGAATTTTAAAAATATGACTTTTTTAAAATTTGATTTCTCAGAAACTATTCATCCAATTTCGTTCAAATTGCATTCTTTAAAAAATGTAAAAAACTGCATAACTTACAATAATTTTTTTTTATCTATTATAAAATAAAATAATAAATAATTATTAAAAATTATTTTTTAGATAATCTTTCGATAAACTAATTTTATCATTATGTGCAAAAACTTTTTGCTTACTTAATTTAAATTTCTTGAAATATAGAGAAATAGGCTAAAAAATAAAATTCACATTAAGGGTTCCAAACTTTAGACTGTTCTCCTGACCAAGCTATTAGGACCATATTTCTCAGATTGCTGCTACTCCCTATATATTAAGGATAAGGAATTCAAATTCAGCAAAAGTATTTCGTAATTTAAAATATTATTTGCATTAATTAATTCATTATGCTTGATAAATGATTATAAATTATTTAGCATGCATATTTACATTAAATGTTCTATTCTTAAATACCTTTCCATGCAATCATCACAGAAATCCACTGCTTCAGGAGGCTTACAAACAGTACAATGCCAGCGGACTCCAATAATAGGATTTGCCTTACATAGAGCACACTAAATAATGAAAAGTATAAATCTTTATAAGATCATAATATTATTTTTCAATACAATTTTCAAACAAAAATATTAAACCAATTATATCATTAGCAACCATAATAACTAGGCAGGGGAGATTGTGGGCCCAACTCAAAAATCCTGAAAATTTCTTGAGTAAAATCATTCAAAAAATTTATATCTTTATAAATTGAAATCATTGAAATTTTCCAAACATGATATTCTAAATGAAATATATGCAGCATAATTTAAATTAATAATTATGAGTAAGTTTACTTTTATCTCTAATCACATTTATTATTCTACCAGAAAAAATATTTAAAGAGATGCCAAGTATAAATTCTATTTCTAATATTTTTAAATAAAATATACAAGAATTTTTATATATAAATGTGATCGATGATTTCACTTATGGACTTTGGATTTTCGGATTGCAACTAGCGAAAATTCCGGAAATTCGGATTTTTTCCGGAGCACAATCACCCCTGATCTAGGTCAACTATGTACTTTGAATCACTTACGACTTTGTAAAAATTAAGTGACTGAAAATCACAAATAAGGCACTGAAAGAATAGATATTTTGGAGTTAATAATGATTAATTAAAAAACAATAATTTTCTAAAATTTTGAATATTTTTTAATATAGCATAAGTATAATGCTTCCAGTGGCATATGCTATTCGCACCACCCTTGATCAAATGTGTGTAATAGAGGCAATCAGATCTATCATTTAAAAAGCTTAACTGAGTGTAGGTGCTTCTGCCAACTATAGTTAAAAATATGACTTTTTATATGGTATAGTAAGGTTGGGTTCCAATTGCAGATAATTACCAGAGTTGGCCAAAAATATAATCGATTACATTTTTTGATTACAGTAATCAATTACTTGTAATCATGATTACAATTTCCAAAAATTTTGATTACAGTTGTTATCATGATTACAATATTGATTACAGTAATCAATTACTTGTAATCGTGATTACAAAGTTTGATTACAGCTGTAATCATGATTACATAGTTGATTACAGTAATCAATTACTTGTAATCATGATCACAACTTTAAAAAAAATTTTGATTACAGCTGTAATCATGATTACAATTTTGATTACAGTAATCAATTACTTGTAATCATGATTACAAGTAATTGCGATT
>NC_092204.1:44585944-44587617 GCF_043381705.1 Parasteatoda tepidariorum | reverse complement strand
GATTACAAGTAATTGATTACTGTAATCAAAATTGTAATCATGATTACAGCTGTAATCAAAATTTTTTGAAAGTTGTAATCACGATTACAAGTAATTGATTACTTGTAATCGTGATTACAAGTAATTGATTACATAGCTGTAATTATCTGTAATCAATTACAGTTGTAATCGATTACTGTAATCAGCGGCCAACTCTGATAATTACTGCTATGTAATCAATTACTTGTAGGTATTACGTGTAATCATGATTTCGGATTACAGAGTCGGGGGGAAAATGTAATCATGAATACAAATTTCAATTACAATAATCATTGTAATCATAATTACAAGCATTCGTTGTGATCACAATTACAGCTGTTATCAAAATTATGATATCTTGTAATCATGATTAGAAGTAATTGATTATTGAAATCGAAAAATGTAATTGATTACATTTTTGGTCAACTTTCCCGACCAGTGTAGAAGTGGTAGTAGACGGGTATACTGGACAGTAGTATTTAACCTTAAAAACCATCAGTTTAGGGTAAACTACACAAGTGTAAACTGAACAATTTCCTTTTTTTTTTCCTTGTTCTCTCCATTCGTTCAGGCAGCACCTAACTGTGCATGCGCTAATGTAGAAATGGTGCGATTAGCCACTGCAGCTTCCAGTTATGTTATATTGTTTCTAAAGTGCTTAACTTATTATTTGAAAATGAATCTTATGAAATGAATCAAAATGCGAGTGCAAATGAAATTTTTTTCCTAATTGAATCATAATAATGTAGATAAATAAGTAATTATATATTTTTCTAATGAACAAAATTATATATTTTTTGAATCAACAAAAAAAAAATTAAAATTTTCAATAGAATATTTTTGAAATTCATACATGGGTCATTCTTACGAAAACTGTCATTTTTCAGTTCATAAAATCCCAAAAAAATAAAGTGAATAAAAAGCTCTGAAACTTTTTATATTAATAGAAATATGTAATTATAAAGAAAGTATATATCCTATAAATTGTACTTAATATTTAAATTAATTAATTAATTTCACTATTTAAAAAGTGAGGGAATGACATTTTATTTTAATACATGTTTTTCTCTAAGTTACAGCTACCTCAAGTTTGAAAATGATAACATACTAAGTATATCTAATATTTATTATAATTTAGTTTTATATATTTAATAGTTTTTACAGGTTTGGGAAATAAAATTTGCTGGCACGATTGAACAAAAAATTTTTTTATAATATAATCATTCCCTCACTTCAGCATCATTCTCTCACTTTATACACTACTGAGGGAATGACAAATTTAACTAAATTTAAAAATAACAGTTAGGCCTAATTAATTTCTGAAATCAATCACATACAATTATATTCATACAAGAAAGCAACATATAATTAATTATCCACTTTCTCGATGAAGTTGTATTTTATTTTACTCTAAAAAACGACATGAGGGAATGACAAATGTAAAAAATTTTACCTGGTTTGATTCATTCAAATTTATTCCACAGTAAAGCTTCTTTAAGTTGAAGATGGAAAACAACTGCAATTTTGTTCTATGATGCCAGTTGTTAACTGCTAAAGTTTTTATTAAAATATTTTTATTCTAAGAAGATTGCAGGTGATAAGAACATTGTTGTGAGGGAATGACGCGAAACACTGGGGACAAAGTTTAAAATAGT
>NC_092204.1:44527855-44585818 GCF_043381705.1 Parasteatoda tepidariorum | reverse complement strand
TTAATTTCAAATATTGGTATGTTTTAATTACCTAAAATAAATAAAAAATAAAAATTGATAATTTTATTTTTATTCTTTTGTTAGCCTGTATTCTGGAGGACACTTTCCCTGGAAATTTTTTTTCGTAAGTAGTAAAACAAACATAAAATGTACTGGGGACATGAAAATGACTGTTTTTGTGAGAATGACCCATATACTTGTATATATATCAAACATAATTTTTTATTAAGATTTTAAAATCATGCAAAACTGTTATGCATTTTAATATATAAATAGTTTAAAAACAAAACACTGAAAAAACCTAATGATTCAGCTTTATACATACTTTTAATAACATAAACAAAATTTTCTGTAAATCATTTTATGTTTCAATATCCTAAGGTCAAAAAACAACATTTATTGATCTCCAAACCAAATTTAACTTTTAACAAAAATATATTTAATTCAAATCCCAGTTAATATAATTAAGCATGTGAAAAATCATTAATGAGAATAATTAAAATACTAAAATTGAAAGTTACTGGGGTTTTTACTTACAAAAAAAAATTAATTATGAATTTCTCATAATAGAACTTAAAGTAACAAGCTGAAACCTTTTACTGTTATATGTATATTAAATCATTTAATTTGAAAAAAAAACATAAAAGTTTAATTTAACAACTAAATTCTAAAAAATAATAATTTGTGGAAATTAACAATCATCTTAAAATTGCCTTACTTTGTATCCTATATGTTCAGCTAAGCCACATGTTTTCAATTTGTCCCTCAAGACTTTCTTTAAACATTTTAACTCATTAAATTCAGAGCTATTCCTTAACTCTGGGTTTATTTCTTCATCATCCTAAAACAATATACACTTATAAATTTAAGCAATAAAAAAGAAACAAAAATTATACTGCAAAATTGAGATATAGTTACTTCATTTGCAGACATTTCTATTTTGATATCTTTACTATCGCTTAAGCTAAGAGGAGCATTAAATTTTCGACTATAGTCTTCTTCAACTTCTGGCATATACACAGGAAGAGAATGGGAAACTAAAAATGTACTTGGCTGTTGACGAATAATATTGCGTCTAGCCTATTGAAAAAGATTTTTAATTACAATATGTATAATTTTTACAATATTTATAATTTCATATGTATAATTTTAATTACAATATGTATTTGAAATTGCTTAGTTAAAAATCAATAAATTTAATGAAACATGATCATTTGCTATAAAAAGTAAAATAAAAGCAAAGTAAATAAAAATAAAGTGAATTTGCGAAGGAAGAGGAGATAATTGCATAGCCTATCTTGTCTCGCCTATTGAAGAAAATGTTTTAAATACAATATGCATAATTTGAAATTGCTTGAATAAAATTCCATCAAGTTAATGAAACAAGATTATTTGCTAAAATAAGTAAAATAAAAAATAAGGTAAATTTTCTATAAAAAGTAAAAGAAAAGGAGTCAATAAGACACACAGAGGGGGAAAACAAGATAATTACATAAGGGCATATAACTTCAGAGATATTAAAAATAAAGCACACCTCCATATCACATTAGAAATTTTGAAAATATATACTTTTCTAGCAATTAAAATACAAATTTCCTATTTTTTAATTTTTGAGAAATTTAATTTTTTTTAAAAAAAAGGCCTTAATTACACCTTTCACTTTTTTTTATAAATAAGAAAGCTCTCTCCTATTTTTTCATTAATGGAAAAAGTGTATGCAAATATTTCAGCAGCTTTATTTCTCTTTCTTGAAAAATTAACAAAAATTGCAGTTAAAATGTTTATTGATGGTTACAAATATGTGCACCTGTGTATTCATAAAGATGTAAACATTTTTTCTAAAGTTTTTCTTTTGAATTTTAATTTCATTAATTTTTTTTTAATCAAATAATAGTCAACTATTATTTTAGCAAAATCGGTGTGACCAACACACAATAAAATAAGGGCAAATCATAATTATTTAACAAAATTTATATACATGTCCTTCAAAGAATCTCATTAAAATAAAAATCTAAGTTATTAAGTAATGTTTTTTTCAAATTGTTAAAAAAGGGGGTTCTGGCTATAAGTATACACAGGATTCCTAGGCAATCTATCATTGCCTTGGCAGTCACGTAAAAATTATTTTTCCAAGTTGCACTGCAATGTTTAAAACTTACAAAATCGATAAGATTAAGATATAGATTAAATCTACATAAAAAATGTCAATGTACTGAACGTATTTCAAAAAGTTTAAATTTATGAACCTAACTTTAAATAAAATTTGATAAAGATTTAAAAAAATGCTACAGACTTGTCAACTACATCAAATTAATCAAAATGAGTCCATAAAATTAAAATTTCCAGTATTTCACATAAATAGTAACAATTTGTCATCATATTCTGAGAAGTCCAGAGTAAAATTTCAGATTGGGAGAAGTTTGATCCGAATTTTAAAACTTACAGATACATTTATATGCATGAAACAGAAATAAATATAAGATAAAGAAGTAAAAATACTAAAAAATAATAAAATGATAATTAAAATCATTAATTTTCACAATCTAAAATTGTTCGTTTTTACATATCTAGAATATTTACAATATTAAACAAAACAAAAAAGGACAATTTAGAAAATTCATTATTATTTCTGTTAAAAGTTTGATCTTATGAAACGCTTTTATCTCTATTCTTTAAGAAATTTAGTTTAAATAAAAGAGATGCTTACTTCTTTTTTAAATTAAATAATAACAAAACACAAATATCAAAATTAATAATAATAACAAAATTAACTAGAGTTATTTATAAAAACTAGAAGGCTCGACCCATGTTTTCCATGCTCACCAGCCTCCTCATTCTGAATTGTTTTCTTTTTCTTAAAAAACTATATTTTCCCCCAAAACAAAGATTATTTTGTAATCATTATGATTTTATGAAAGAATCTGCAAATATTTAAATCAAAACAAAATGAACAATAACCTGAACTAAAAAAATAATCAACTGAACTTGAAAAAAAATTTCAATTAATTTTACTCCTTAACAAAACTTATAACATAATAAGAGATCAAATAGGAAACAACTGAATTAAGTTTTTATATTTTTATAAATTTCAATATAAATGCGAAAATTAATGTCTAGTAACATCTTAGCTCTCTATTCTTTCTCTGAAACAAACAAAATAGAATTTTGAAGAGAAAAAAATATTTAAAGCTGCAGCAAAAAAAAAATGGAATTTTGAAAGAAAAAAAATGAAAAAAAAACGGTGACAATGCATTATCAGTAATGGAACGACTAAAAAGTGATGACTCAATTATACTTTTATATTTTGAAACTAAATTTTTATTCTGAAGGAATTTTGAAACTAGATCATTCTATAGATTAAAGAAACTAAAATATATATCCCTAGGGTATAGAAATTTTAAAGAAATATGACAGAGTTTCACAAATATTTACATCACAACAATCAATATATCTTTATAGCTTCAAATACATACATTAATAATAATAATTTTGATGAAGAAAAACAGTGTAATGAAATTTTGTTTAGTATGAAATAAAATATAAAGAGTTAAACAAAATTATAATACCTTTTTTAAGTAAACTGTACTTGGCATTCGCCCAGGAATGGGTATACCTGCTTTCATTAACTTTATAAAGTACTTCTGAACTCTACTGGCCACCTAGGTAAAAAGAAATGCATATTAAACATTAAAACAATCAAACTACATGAACTAGAGTAACAGTTTCTAAAAGGTGTTCCTCAGAAAACCAAGGTTCCATGGAAAAATAACAGATTTTTTAATATTATTTTCTTTATATCCAATCAACAATGCATAATTCATTTAATATTTTAATTATTTGTATGAACTTGCAAATGCTAAAAAATATGTAAATGTATAATGCCAATGAAAAAAAATTAACAGCAATAGATTGAATAAATTATGAATATATACATTTATAAAAAAAATTTATAAATATTTCTCATCGAGCTTTTGAATTCAAAATAAAATAAATTCGAGAATAAATAATTACATTTCTCTGCGAACTGTACTCAACCACATGTTAGCTTATTTTAATCATTTTCAACATGTACTTACACCAATAACAAATTCATCATATTGAGTATTTCATTCTTTAAATTACTTTCAAAATAATTAGTAGTCTTTTCTTTTTGATAAGTATATTCATGTAAGCTTGATAATTTAGATTTCTTTTCAACAAAAATACATTTCATTTAGACATTTCTAAACATGTAAGTTAAAACTTTCCTGCTCATGACTCCTCACTCATTTGATATTTCATTTCTTTGTTGCCAACACAAAAAAGAAATTTCATCAGTTATTTAACAATATCTATATGCATTAGTGTCTTATACAGTCACTCGAAGTCAGTCGACTTATACAGTCGAGTGACTGTATAATATAGATATGAAAATATAAGAACCTTGAGAAAAATAATTGAAGCAACTTAAACTTCACAGATTATTGTGACATAAGCATTATACGAGCAACCTAACTTAATTAACTTTTTTATTTAAAATGCTAATGTGAGTTACTGTAGATTAGATAATTCTTATTCACCTCTACATTATCTACAGGAAATTTTATGAACTGAAAATGAACTTTGTGGTGTGATCATGGGATCACCACAATATTTACTTTTCATACTGGGCTGTCTCCAACAGGAGCGCCCTCTTCATTGCCTTTGCAGGATCTCTAGGGCTCGACTCATAGCTCGTCTTTAGAGATTCTTGCAACCGCTAGGGAGGGGACGCTATCTTTTGGAGATAGACCAGTATTCCCCGTGGATCTCGAATAGTTGGTTGCTTTCTTAAGCAGCAGGATAATTTTTGTTTTTTTCCCCCTGTGTGCTCTAGAGTTTAATCATTGATTTTTACCATAATAAGTTTTTCCTTATCTCCTAATTATTTGATGCATCAGGTAAATTCAGCAAGAAAACAATTATTATTCAAATGACTTAAATTAAATTACTATCTACTCCCTGGAGCACACAGGGAGGATCCAGCATGCACGTGGTGCAGTTAGGCTCTTGTGCATTGATGAGCCGCTTACTGAAATGAACATGTTTCTCAAAACCGAAATGAAATAAAAATGTTGAATAAATGCCTTCGTCTACAAAAATCTGTGTTTTTCATTTGAATGGAGATATACAACATCTAGCACAAGCAGATGGCGGATGATCTACACTTCACGGCCCTTCCTTCAACCACACCTCTCGACAAACTTTATACATTGATGAATTTAAATGAATGTACAAAGTAGATAGAAAAAAAATTTTCAGACATAATTTTTAACTGGGGTAACATAAAGCCCCTATTTAAAACATAAATAATTTTACAATTATCATGTCAAACGAAGTGATAAGCTTTGTAATAAAGCTTGATATTGCATAAATTAATTACAAAGCTTTCAAGTTATAACCTTTACTTTGAACTGATTAATAAACAAAATTTTAACAAGAAAATTTTCCCCTTGTAATATCTGCCATACGCAAGAGTAACTTCTAATACAAATGGGTTAACTTAGAGCTGCAAATTTTTAAAAAAAATAAGAATAACATGAAAAAGCACAAATCATGTAACATAAAACAAACATACCATTATTTTTGTACCATAAAGAAACACTTTCATCAGTGTCAAAACCCATAATGATGGAGAGAAACATATAAGCGAGAGGATTACAAACAAGTCTCAAAGAAAGATCTTGTTTTCTACCTCATAATGATGAATCATGTTTCCTTGGTGTAACTTGTATGCAATTCTCATACACCAATGCATGTTTTGCTATCATTCTGTATTTTGACAAAATAATAAATAAAATAAAAAAAGCAAATTTGCTTTATGACATGGTGATAGTATGTACCAAAACATATGTCCTTTTTATGTTACATAATTTTTACATTATTGTTACATTTTTTATGTATGCTAACTACAACTTATTCAAGTGCAAGTTAAAAAAAAAAAAAAAAAACATAAATTTTTTTCATTTTTTTCCCTTACATTTTTCTTGGTTTTACACAGGATCGAAAAAAAAATAGAACATGTTAAATAGCTAAATCTTCATAGCATTTAGCATAAAAGCATAGGGTGACAAGTCTTCTGCAGAAGATTTCGTCAGGACAATTTATTCTTTGACCTGGACTGCCTGTCCTGGTCAAAGAATAAATTCAATCACTCTAAAATCCAATTCCACTGAATTCATCAATTGTTGATTTGGCTTTCCTTTTCTTCAATTAGTAAAAGATTTTGGCTTAATTAAAAATAAACTAATGGCACAAATATATTGTTAAAACATTACTTGAATAGGAGTCCGATTTTCCAAACAGTTAGCAATCTTCTCCCATCTTCTAGTTTCAACTTCTTCAGGTGGAAATTGCACAAGAAGTTCTTCCAAGCGCTTTTGTTCTTCACAGGACCAATGCATGTGAGTCTTTTGAGTCTTCTGATCATTTGCACCATTGGACTTTCCTTTCAGAACTAAACAAATAATTGAAAATATTAAAGTGTTTACTTTCTTAAAGCAAAATGTGTAAATAGTTCTAAATATACTTTTAAATAATAAAATTACCATTGGTAGGTAACTGATCTAAATCAATTAGTTCAGCAATTTTCTTTTTAAGGATTACTATAAACAGGGGTGATTGGTAATTGTGATCCCAACTCAAAAATCCAGAAAATTTCATGAGTAAAGTCATTAATGATGCATTTCAAAAAATTATGCCAAGTATAAATTCTAGATATAAATAATATATATAGATATAAATAAAAAATACATGAATTTTTATGCATAAATGTGATCGGATTTCCAGAAACTTCCAGATCACGGTTAGCAAAAAATCTGGATTTTTTCCGGATTTACTGTATAAAGTAAATAAACTTGAGATATCCAAAAGTAAATTCAATATAATATTGTTTTCCTACATGTTTTAATCCCTCTTAAACAAAAAGTATTTTATCAAAGTTATTATCATTTAGTAAAGTGGTTAATAAACCCTATCAAGTATCTTGCAGGTTTTTGTCAAATTTTGGAGATCATCTAATTGTTATTTTACTGCATTTCTGATTCAAGATTTACAGGCATGTAAGGGTAGAAAATACATGACTAATAGGAATTTTTACATAACATGGGGATGTTGGAAATATAATTTTTAAACCCTGCTGAACAGTTTGGAAAATATTTACAATTTAAGAGCTTAAAGAAAATTATTTACTCACTATTCTTTGTGTAGTCTTGAGCTACTTTAGCTGATAATCGAGTTAACTGACGCCGCCCAAATGCTGATGTATTGTTGTTATTAAGAGAATATTTGGTCCAATCAATTTCAGGTACAGATTGTACTATTTGAGGGCTGGGAATGTTCATATCTTCATTTCTTTGCAAACGCTCTACAAATCCAATGGGATCTGTCAGTGCTTCTTCTTGTAGCTCATGAAGTCTGTCTAAGTCTTTAATAGCCTGACATCTTTGAGCTTCAAGTATGGATATCGTCTACACAAAAGTTAATTTAAAATCCATATATGTATTAGCAATAATCTATCATCACATTCAATATTTATAACAAGAAAAAAAATATTGACATTGATTTTTTAAAAAAAAAAGTTTAAGTGGCATTAAGATAAAATAATTACAGTGGCACAGACAAAAAAATTTTAGAAATGATACTCAAAAGTAAAAGTTAATTTTCATATTCCTTAAACGTTCAAATATTTCATTAGTATAAATAATTTTATGATTTATTCAAATTAAGTATTATTAAAAAATTGTTTTGTTTTTTTTAATTTAATTGTTAATATCAATTCTTTTTGTATAAATTAGCTAAAGGCAAACATGGACAAAAAAAATTGGTGATGCGTTTACAAGAAATTAAATAATCTAGAAGGCAAAGCAGAAATTATTACAAATTGTGATGAATTGCACCTGAACATTTGAATAATTTTTTTTTCTTCTTAAGGCATTGTCCTTCTAAAATGCCTCTCCATTTATATGAATATAAATTATCAAGGTTGGACTTCTTTCAAAATACAAAACAATCCCCTGTATAAATATAAAATTTAATCGTACAGATATAAAACCTAATATAGTATGTCCTGACTCCGTCAAGTAGAAGTAATAAAGTTTAGTTTATTATTATTATTTACAAAATTTTCATAGCAATTACTACAATAATTATTTAAAACTATGACAAAAATTACTCATTTCATTTTTATCACAGACACATAAGAACATGATTAAAAACATCTCTTCCCCCAGAAAGCCCTATAATAAATCTTCAAAGTTTGAAAAAAAGTTGACCATAACTTATCTAAAATAATGAGAAAAAGAGAATTAATGTTTTTAATATTAAACATGAGGATAATGTTAAATGAACGACGATTAATCAATAGGTATACCTAACTAGAATTGAGATAGTTTTAAAAAGGAAAGTGCAATAATAAAATCATATTACTGATTGATTAAACCCTTAAATCTTTTTAAAAAAATGAGCATAACCTAAGAAATATTTTTAAATTTTCAGAAATAATGGTAGGTGAAAATATAAAAATTTAAGTAGATTTATTGACTACCTCATGTACCACTACAACTGCAGGGAAATATGCAGTTGTAGTCGTACATGTTTTTAATCATGTTTTAATTTAGACGGCTGCAGGTATTATTTCCAAGAAAAGGAATCATTAACACAGTAGCTAAGTTAATTAAAGATCCGCATGCATATAATAAATTATTTAAATATCAAGTATTACAATAATGCTAGAGATATTAATTATATAAAGTCATATAACACTTAAACTTTGCTATTAAAATTTAAAATAATTTGTGCAGTTTAACTAATACTACTTTTATAATTAAGTTTATTTCTTAATTTAATTAATGTAATAAAAATATTTTCTTAATGTAAAAGGTTATTTTCTTAATGTAACAAAATTATTAGAGTCACATTTATAATGATACGGTTATAATTTGTTTGTTCAGCAATATAATCTTTTGGCAGTTCCTTTAACTTTTGACATTGGTCAAGTTAAACACTTTACGACGGTACATTAAGGACCGCGGTTTAAAACAATCCAAACCCAGAACATTTTGCTCCAAAATCTCAACTCTCGCAATATTTTAAAATTACGCTCTCTTTGTAACTTACTTTTAAAAGATTTTTGTAATCATTATTAGCTTTTAAGGCAAGATGATCAGTTTCGAAACAAAATTCATCCAAGTTATTCGAATTTGTATCAGATGTAACTTCCTCATTTTCGCAATTTAAGCTATTAAAATCTGATATGCTAATATTAGAGTTGCTTTCATTATTATTAATTGCAATTTCTGACTGAGATGATTCAGAAGAAAAAAGTTCTTGATCTCCAACACTAGTTATTTCATCTGGTTCTACTTTTACAACAATATCTTCCATTCTAGAAGACCAATATATTACTTAGATAATGTTAAGTTGTTCCTAAAATACAGTACACTTCAAATACTTTCAAATACAGTTTAACAAAATGAAATAGACAAGCTACATTTCCAATTCCATAACCAACCAGGGCAACCAGCACAAAAATTGTCAATATCAAAATAAACAAAAGAAAAGTGTTGCCAATTATGATTTATTAATAATGATTTAATGTAGCCATATCTCAATACTGTGGAGGAAAAACAGTTTTCTGCATTTTAAATCCACTTTAATAATTTTTTCAAATTTATTCCCAGATAATAAAATTGTAATAAGTTTCTAAAACACAAATTAGCTTTAAGAAACTGTCTAGCATACATTTGCACTTCAACTTCCACTTGTTTATTAAGTGTCGTCGTTTTCGTTTCCTTGCATCAAGAGCAGAAATAGAACTACTTGTCAACTTTTGAAGTACTGTGATATCATTAGTGTCTTTATATTTGACGATCAATAAAGTCTAACTTATAACTTAAAATAACTGATTACAAAAATGTTTAGCTGGTTAAATAAAGACGAAAGTCGGCGAAAAGAACCTGAACTGTACAGTACCGTTGTGGATGGTTTGCGAAAAATTTATAAATCTAAAATATTGCCTCTTGAAGAGCAGTATTTATTTCATGAATTCCATTCTCCGCCTCTGGACGATCCAGATTTTGATGCAAAACCGATGATACTGCTCGTCGGTCAGTACTCTACAGGAAAGACGACATTTATCCGGTACTTATTAGAAAAAGACTTTCCTGGCATCAGAATCGGACCCGAACCAACAACGGATCGCTTTATTGCTGTTATGCATGGTAATCAAGAAACTGTCATTCCTGGTAATGCTCTTGTAGTCGATCCTAAAAAACAATTCCGTCCGTTAGCCAAATTTGGTAACGCTTTTCTCAATAGATTACAATGTTCTTTAGTCAACTGTGATGTTTTGGAAAGCATTACAATAGTTGACACTCCAGGTATCCTATCAGGTGAAAAACAAAGAGTAGATAGAGGTTATGATTTTGCTGGTGTTTTAGAATGGTTTGCAGAAAGAGTGGATAGAATCATACTTCTGTTTGATGCTCATAAATTGGATATCTCTGATGAATTTCGAAGGAGCATTGAAGCACTTAGAGGACATGATGATAAAATCAGGATCGTGTTGAATAAAGCTGATATGATTGATCATCAACAGTTGATGCGTGTATATGGTGCCTTGATGTGGTCACTGGGTAAAGTATTGAATACTCCAGAAGTTGCAAGAGTGTATTTAGGATCATTTTGGGATCAGCCTTTGAGGTATGATTACAATCGAAAACTTTTTGAGGCTGAAGAGCAAGACCTTTTTCAGGATTTACAAAGTCTTCCCAGAAATGCTGCTTTAAGAAAGCTTAATGATTTGATAAAAAGAGCAAGACTTGCAAAGGTAATTTAATTATTATAATTTAATTAGATTCTAATTAACTTGTTAACTATTTTATGAAATCTTTATTAATTTCTGTAATTGATACATAGGGATGTCTATAAAGAAAATTACATTAAGATATCTTTTAGCTGTATTTAACAAGCTTTATATAGCTAAGATATCTTTATATTAAATTTATATTTTAAACATTTTATTAATTTCCTCTATATGAATCTAAAAACTATCCATTAATTAAAACATGTTAAATCATTATAATTTACACTGACTTTAAAAGATAAGACAACTGGAATCCTAAAAAAAAAAAATTTTGGTAGATAATTATATTATCAATAATTGTTTATATTTCCTAACTAAGTTTGGAGTTGATTAATTGTCACAATACTTTTTCAGGGGTCTGTTTGGAAGAAATTTGGGTCCGTTATGGACCCTTCATAAAATATCTTTTCATTAAAAACGGACCCTTCACAAAATATTTTAACTTAAAAACGGACCCTTCACAAAGTAAATTATCTTTTAATTGGACCCTGCACAAATTTGTTTATCTTCATTATTGTTTTGTTAATCGAATAAACCCTTCCCAGGAGGGGGGGGGAGAGACAGATGTAAACAAACTAAATTTTGTCTTCTGCAGACGCTTCTTCCTTTATTTGTCCGAAATTAATATTCTGCGTTGAGCAGTATAGGCTAAATACCAAATATTTTTATGTTGCATCTCTAATTTAGTAACAGCAATCGCTGTTTATTTTTTGAAATTTAATTTTTTTAAATATAATTTTACAGTGTTGAGCATAATCTTGTATGTCTTTGCAATTTTAAAACTCCTTGAAAAAAAAAATTTTGCAATTATGTGACTTAACGTTTATTTTATATTCACATACTACAAGTAATTTTTTCACAATTTTACAAAAACGGACCTTTCACAAAATGTCTGCACAGACCCCTGTTTATTTTATATTCACATACTACAAGTAATTTTTTCACAATTTTACAAAAACGGACCTTTCACAAAATGTCTGCACAGACCCCTGGTTTTTTTTAATTACGGTTGATTATAATAGTTTAATTTTTCTGCAGCATGCAAAATTTTTTCAAATCATGTTTACCATTTAATTTTAAATATCCTGTTATTGCCAAGGCAAGCAGGGACATAGTAAATAATAACATATAGTCTAAGGAATCTACAGCCTAAGGGAATATGAGAGTCATTATCCCCTTACAGATTTACAAAATCTTCTATTTGTTTTCATGCATGCTTTTATATTTCGAACAACGTAAAAGTATAAATCTTTTCTTTATGTGAATAGGAAAAAATTTGCTAATTAACATCCTCTACACATTAGGACGTGGAATTGTATTTATATCCGAATTGGGAAAATTTATTTATTAATTTAAAAAATTGGTGGATTTATTGTTCTATTCAATATTATTTTTAATTAATCACTGAAAATATTGTCATATGGTAAGAAATGTGTTATTTGTCAAAGTATTTACCTGCAGTATTTCAACATGGTCAGCCAAGCTTATTAGAAAATGTTTTTAAAAAATTGATCATACATTAAAAATAATGTCTTAGATAAGTTGTTAATATGCAGAGTTGCAGAATATGTCAAATCACACAATTGAGGTTTGAAGGAAATTCAGATTGACCTATAGAAATTTTTGGGAAGATTTCTGTATTGTGACCTGTGGCAGAATAATCACCAAGTCTTGGCAACTTCCAGGCAGCAGCCCACGAGAAACTAAAAAAAATCACAGAAAGGGACCAACTGGAAAGGTATAACTCGTTGTCACCCCCGGGCAAACGTCTACATGATTTTTTGTTTTGTTTTTTAAATTGCAAGTTTAAAATCTATTTGGCAGCTTGGCGTTTGTAGTTGACGTGATAGATTATCATACAGAAATATCTTCAAATTTTTGGTGCAATTAAAAAAAAATTGCTACTAAATTTTTCCTCATAAATAAAAATGTTTAAAGAGAAAGGAAAGTTGTCAATTATGGAGAGTTAATAAGTATATTTTAAGTAACTTGAGAATGTTCATATGTTTTTTTTTTGCCCAAAACAAATTGGACTACCTGACTATTGATAAATCTTGTTTCTAAATTATCATTTCAATATATTTGATTTCTATAATTTTAACATATATGCTAATTTATTCGAAAATTGTGTAAAATCGATTTTTTTTTCTTTGTTAAATAAAAAAATTTTAATAATATACAATTTTATATACTTTTTAAAATATTTTGAAAAAATTTTTGAATTATTTGGATAAATAAGGCACAAGAAAAGGAACAATAAAACTAAGGAATTAAATAAATAATAAATAAATGTTTAATTTAAACATTAAAATATACATTTTTCTTTTTATTTTGAGATATTTTTCATTCCTTATGCTGTATCAACTCGCTGTCTAAAAGGAAGATGAATATTTTCTACTATGTTAAATATAACACAAATAACTGTGCTAATTTATTTGTTTATTAGTTTAAATTCCTTAAGTTTGGGAGTAAGACATTTAGTTTTTAAAATTGAATATAAATTCTCTCTATATATAAATTCTCTAGATAATAAAATATAAATTCTCTAGAATTAAACCTTTTATATTTTAAAAAGTTTCTGTATAAATGCTAAGTTTTATGTCTGGCAACATCTGATCTCTCTCTCTCTCTCTTTATTTTGTTGCTTTTGACATGAAGCGCAAGTTTATAAAATAAAGATTTCAAGTGAGATGAGTAAATTTTCTCAAAACAATGAATAAATAGTCATAGTCTATATTTGAAAGGGAAAAAAAGTGTGAAAAAAAAGCACTTATTGCCAATACCTTACAAACAAATTAGAATTTCGGAATAAGCTAAAATGCTAAGTTTACTACCTTTTATAACTTAATAATTGTTGAACTATCAAATGTTAACATTTTTATATCTACTACTCCCTATATATTTTTCTACACACCTTTGTAATTTCAAGTTTTTAAGCTTTATAATTCTTGTTTTGTGCATCAAAACAAAATGTAAGCATAGTTGAAAACCCATAACAATGGCTGCAACTCTTTTAATATTAGGAGTGAAGAAAATAATGTAAAAAATATCCTCTAATGCTAGTGCCTTAAAATATAATTTTAATGTAAATTGTGTCTGTATTACCTATACTCTGCATACTATGATTACTTGTTGAAATAACTGTTTTTTCTGTAGTGTTGAGTTTAAATAGAGCTCTTATATAAAATCTTTGTATACCTATAATTTACCGATTCAGCCTTACAAAAAGTGTATATCTAGTTAGTAATCTAATGGCCATTCTACCTGTCCATAAACTTGGCTAAGGCACTTTCTTCGAAAAGGGAATGTTTTTAGTTCATTTTCTAGAAGAAAGGGCAATGTTGAATCTTATAACACTGTTAGTTATTAACATTTTAATAACTTAGTTTACTAAACAGTTTCTTCAACTTAGCTGTTCTGTTGATCTATTAAGGAAAATCTCTCCATTTTATGTATAGAGAAGCAAAAAAAGGAGTGGTGCTGGTATTATTTGTGTATGTTCTTTACATAAAGCGAACGTAAGTCCTAAATTAAAAATAAAGATTTATGAGGAACAACAAAGTGAGCATTTGAATATAAATTTCTTTCCCATTCAAAGAATTTTAAAAGAAAAGCTTGCATAGATTTATATTCAAGCTTTTATATATTAAGTAAAAAATTAAATAGAATTCTCTTTTTTTTTTATATTTAGTAATGATAAATTGCAGTTTCATCCTAAACCAAGATATCCAGTTACAATCCTATAAGCTTACTTGTTTTTCTTATCTTCATTACTCAATTCTTCTTTCCTTGCTTTTACTTTCGGTTCTATTGTATTTCAACATACTTGATAGCTATTTATTGACTTAAAGACAATATAAAAGTTGCTTTAGGATTTTGAAAGAAAGAAAGCTGTGATATCTAAAAAAAAAATTTTATTGAAGTAGATATTATTTCACCTTTGTCTATTGAAATTTTTATTCAATATTTGTTATTAGCATCATGTGCTTTTCTTATGATTTTCAATTGTGTATTTTCTTCGAAGTAATAAATCACCTGAAAATTTCATTAAACTATTTTAGTTTGTTTACTTATAAAGTTGAAGATTTTAAAAAAAAAATGGTTATTGTTGATATTTGTCATACTCAGTGTTATCCATAAAACATTTTTAATGAGTAATTTCCCTATATATGTTAATTTTTTGTGGAGTTAACTTGAAAACAAAGATGGATAAATAAAAAAGCAACCCCCACAAGAGTGCTGAAAAAAATATTTAATCTAAGGAAAAACAAATGTCCACAGTCCCAATGTATACCCAGTGATCTTTCCTCCGTTATTTTTTTTTTCTGCCATACTTTGTTATAGCAGTAAAATATATAACTGACTCCTGGCGCTTGAGCTATAACATTTTATATTCTGTTCTCTAATTGCAGAACAGCTATTCCCCCCCCCCATTTTTTTTTTAAAACGTGTTTTTTCCCCCCATAATACACCTAGTGTGAGCACTTTGCATTCAATGTTGCCCAAATCATCCATAAAATATTACCTGACGAGATTGCTTTAAACACAGTCAATTTTTAGTAACTGAGCACAAGGAAATTCAATTTTTTTTTTATTTATAATTTTAAAAAAATATATAAAAAGTTTTTTTTTTCAATTAGAGTGCAAGGAAATGTAATTTTTTTTATTATTCATTTTAAGTAATAAAAAAATAGTTGTCGGCGATCTACATTTTCTAGAGACCTTTCGCTTTCGTTCGACTAACCGAAAAGTATCAAACTTTTTTATCTGTAATAATGCTTGTGTGGTTCTGTATTTTAATTGATTTGATGTTTCCTTTGAAGCAAAAAGGTTCTGTTACAAGCTGTGAAAAAACCGTAGAAATAAATCATCATATAAAATTTAACAATTTAGTTGCGCAAGAACAAGTGAAGTGCCTTGAATTTTCACCAAACGGGGAAATACAGGCTACCAGTGTGCAGTGATACCCATGGTATAACCCATGGCTGATAACCGGCTCATGTGAAGAAGTTATATTAAAAATTTTGTGTGTTCGTTTTGGTTGCTAGTTATAAATTATTGAAAAAGAAATTCTGAGCAAAATTTTTTTTCGAAGAATCTCAGAAATGTTGCCAAATGTGCCAAAAACGAACACAATAGAGAGAATTACGTTTAAGATATTTAGATGCATAAGAAACTTAAATAGGTAATAAATTTGAAACGATTTCCTGTTAGGTCTAATTTGCATAAAAAAAATTCTTTATGCTTTTAAAATGCAGAGTTCTGCATTCTGCAAAAACTTTAGAAATTTTTACTCAAGGCAGTAAAACTTTTATTCCTTTTTAAAAAAAAAAAAAAAATCTTTTAAAATAGGTATATGAAAGTTTCCACTTTAGAACAAAAGTCATAAATTACAGCAAACTTCTACAACCTTTTTGTCTGTTGAATAATTAAAACTTGGCGTTTCAATGTTTAAAAAGAAAAAAAATTCTTTTTTGACAGTTTATAACTTAATTACTTCGAAATCGAAAAAATAAATTTTAAATATGATTTCCGAACCTAAAATACTATCTGAAAATAAGGAAAATCAACTTGATTGGCAAGTGATAGTTTCGTTACCTACTTTTTTAGTCTTATTTTTAAAATTATTTAAATTATTAGCAATAAATTTCTTTTCCTATTATTGCTATTCTAGTTTGTTGTACTGTGGAGTGTGAATTTTCTTAAAATTTCGTTCTTTGCTGTTCCTGATTTATACGCATTTTGCCTTTAATATCGATATATTTTTATTACTCGCTTAATGCATCTAATAAAAGCATTTGATAGTAGTAAATACTTATTGATTCATTCAAATTAAAAATGGTTTATTTAATAGGAAAAAGTTTATCGGTATAATATATGAAGAATTAATTTTAACAATTATTAGAATTAGGTACTATTTTTGTTTGTAAGAAATGTAGCCTTTTCACGCAAATGGGACACCGATGTCCCATTTATATAATTTTTTTCAGACGTACTAATTACTATCAGAAATATATTTTGGCATTTTTTAAATTATAAGAAACTGCCTAATAAATTCTAAGAAAAAAAAAAATCTGTCTGTCTATCGGAATTGTATTTGTTGAAAAATATAGAATCCAAAATAAGTAGTTTGCAAGAAAAAAAATTTATTCATGTTTAGAAATTTACCGATAACTGATTTTGTAAATTGTTTCTCTTAGATCTAAATAAGTGCAGATTTAAGAAATTACTGATTGGAAGTGAGTGGTGTTTGGAAGATTTTACCTTTAACACAGCACAAGACACCGTTGTTTGTGTTTCATGCTGTATTTTATGACCATAAATTATTAAAATGCTTAATATAATATTTTTCATTTGTTTTGCCCTACATTTATACCAAATAATGAAAAATATGTTTAATAAAAATTCTGTGTGCGTCTAGTGTTAGGACTAAAATTGCATCCACGCAGTAAAAAAAAATTTAAAAAATAGTTAAGTTTCTTTACCTTGAAGTATTTTTTTACTGATTGTCTGTAGTGCTTAATTGAGTTAATCTGCTTTTAAATATTCATCCCTTATCTCTTGTTTAATATTTGCTGACGAAAAAAAGAATTGTCTTTCCATGTATACTTAATGAATTCGTTTTGTCTTAAATTATTTCAAGACAAGCCTTGGTTTAATGGAGTTTTCGAAATACTATCCCTTCTTACTTCCCAGTGACGTCTTCAAGTTCTGCGTCATTCAATCTTTCTTATTTCTAAAAAAAAAATGGCATTTCACAATGACTTTATTGTTTTCTATAATTTATTTATTTATTTGGAATTTGTTTATTTAAATATTTTAAAAAGTGGACTTAATTTTTTATCATTAATCTAGACGTATAATTTATCTTATATGACATATCAACTCGGGTATTTCTCTTATCTATTGGCAACACTATAGTTATTATTCATTTTGTTAGGTTGTCTTACGTAATAATTTAAGTAGTGTTGAAAAATTAGTTATACTTTAAGTATTTATTTAGATTCGTTTCGCTAGGTTTTCTTAAATAATAATTTAAATAGTGTTCAATAATTAGTTATACGTTAAGTATTTGGAATGCTGTTGCATTTTTATAGAAATAAAAATTTAGTTACTAAGTAATTGTATAAATAAATCCCTTCTAAAATGGCTATAGAAATTTTAAACATAAACATAGTGCATACTGTCATGGTGACGAGTAATATTTTCGAGCAATAGCCTATTTATATATATATATTTATACGGTAATCAATTTATGACTTGAGAGCGGTGCGTGAGAAAGTAGTACAGCACGTAATTGAATATTAGGATGAGTTTTCTATCATATTACATTCATAACCGCATTCATAATATTATTATTAAAAAATTTTAAGTATATTCGTATTTTTTTCTATTATAATGAATGTTTTACTTTTCGCCGAATAAATTTACTACTTAATACTATTTCTGCTGCAAAAATGCAATGAGATATTAAATGTGTATGATGTATTCGCTAAAAACCTAACAATATAGATGGTATTTTTAATAATTTAGAAGTCCATTAGAATAATAACACAATTCGCAAGTCTTATAGAATTATTTCTTAAAATAAGGCGATATTCGGTTAAGTTTTTTATCGCTGCTACTTTCTCCCTCCACTTTCCTTATTTACCAACTTTAAAGATATGACTAATCTGATAGTTTCTTCTACTTTATCCCCTCCTTTCATATCTACAATGAATTAAAAGAGAAAGAAAAATTCTGATAGTGGGTGCTTTGCTTTACCGGTCTTATTTTCAGAATTTGAATCATCGCTATTGAATTGGGAAATATTTACTCTTGTGAAAATAGTTGAAATATAATATATTTGATTTTCTTTCCCTGCCGAAGTTTAGTATTTATTCAACAATTTCTCAATGCTATTTTGGCACTTTAAGCTAAACTAAAGTAAATGATGATATAATAAGATAATATTTATGAAAGGTAACAGACTGTCATGCAGCACAGAACACCAGTTTAAATTTGAGTGCTCTAGTTCAGCGGTTCCCAAATAGTGCTCTGTGAAAAACCTTAGGGTTCCGAGAGTTAGAACATTTTTAACCTATTGCAACTTTCGAAACCTATTACTATATCTTTATCCCTTATCTTTCCATTACTTTTATAAAATTATTCATGTAAAATACTTGTGTTGAAACAAAAGTAAAATTTAAAAAAGAAAAAAAAAATTCTAGCATAATATATTGAATGAATAATGAATGCATTTATGGGAAATTGCATTAATACTTCGTCTCAAATAAAAATGAAGAAGTATGTACCGTTACCGTTTACTACTTACATTTATTTTCTCCAATTTTCATTTTTATTTCAACGAAAACTATATTTTTATTTCATTTTCAGTTTATGCATACACAAAATCAAATTATGAACTAGACTAAATGCCGCTCCAGACCTGTTCAACTTTCTGACATAAAACCCAATTTGAATACTAGTACTGATAAAACGATACGATGAAAGAATTTCATATTTCTTACATTCATTCAATATTATTCATAATTGCTTATGAAATTTATTTATTAGGGCTCGGGGTTCCATACCAAAAATAAGATTGGAAACCGCTACTCTAGCTAATCAGAAAGTGGTCGGAAATTCAATTAGCATTACATTTAGCATTAAAAAAAAATTATTTTCGGCGTTTTTTTTTTTTTTTTTTTTTTTTTTTTTTTTTTTTTTTTTTTTNTTATTTATTGAATAAAATATTAAGAAATTTAAAACTATTGATTAATTTTTGGAATTAGTTCAATAAGTATGTTTAAAAATAGTTTCGTAGTAAAAAATGTCCGATTCAAATTTTCTTATTATCTTACTGAATATTTATGGAAATTAAAACCTTCAACTTTAAAAACCCTCCCAGAAGATTATATCCAGTTATAGTATCACGCTATTCTTTTTTTTTTTAATCAAATCAATTTTTTTTTAATTGGGCTTGTATGTATATGTTACATTCATCTAAATTACACATGATGCATGCACTAATGCCCTGGATACGTAGATTAACTATAATAAGATATGATGATATAATAAGAGAATATGTATATAAGTTAAGAGACTGCCATTCAGCACAAAACACCATTTTAAACTTTAAGTGCTCTAGCATATCGAAAAGTGGTGGGAAGTGTGATTATAGTTGAAATATATTATTTGGTTTTCTTTCCCTGCCAAAGTATTAAACTAAATCAATAACTTTCCAATGCCATAGTACTTAAGCTAAACTAAACCAAATAATGTAAGAGGAGAATATATATAAAAGCTGATAGACTGTCATTCAGCACAGAACAGTAGTTTAAATTTGAGTGCTCTAGCTACTCTCAAAGTTTAATTAGCGTCATAGCTCTGAAAAATTTTGATTTTCTTCTTTTTTATCATCTTTTTTTGCATTTTAATAATTAAATATTATTATGTTTAAAAGTATTGCTTAATTCGTATATATTGTGCACTAATAATCCTTAATAGTATCTGCGTAGTAAAAAATATCATATTTAAATTATCTTTCTTGAAATAGTTATTGAAATTAAAAACCTCAATTTTAAAACCCCTCCCAAAAAATTTTCTTTTGTGGAGTATCACACTATTCTCCTTTTTTAAAAAAAAATCTAATCAATTTTTTCGGTAATCGGGTTAGCGTGTACTTATTATACTTGCCTAAAGTAAGTACATATGATGCATTCACCAATAGATACATTTGAAAGAATTGCAACATCATATTTACGTAACGCATTTGAATTTCATTTAATCATTTTCTTTTTTTATTTCGATGGCATTTAGTGACGTAAGTCGTGGTTTTAAATCGTACTTGTAAGTTATTTCGTTTTTCGATGCTGCATTGCTTTGACACTTTTACGTCATTTTGCTTACTGGTGTGGAATGTGTTATATCGTAATATGATTATTATTTTTCTCCTTCAGTTATCAGACGGATGATAATAAAGAAAGAACATAAAATCGCCCTGTACGAGTTTTTATTTTCAAAAAAAAAAAAAAATTAGTTGTATTAATGTAGTGAAAAAAAAATGTTATTGTACGGCTGAGAAAATTAATTTTAACTGAAATTTAATTTTTCCTAATCCCTTTACTTAGAAATTATATTAATTGGCTGAGTGTGTAAATTTGTCTAATTGTGTCTAAATTTAATACTAGTAATTAAAACATAAAGGAATGGGTTAAAAAAATCTGTGATACTCATGAGCTTTTGTAGATTTTTTTTAAAATTCGTAATCGTTTTCGTGTTAACTTAAACACCATTGTTTGATTCGTATCGGATGATTATGAGACTTCAGAAGAAGAAAAATCAAAATGAACAATTTATGTTAATCAATTAATAATGAATATTGTTTCGTTTTAAATATTTGGTTAGATCAAAAACTTGTCTTATCTACATCACTTTTAAAACTTTTCCACTACATTTGATGAAATTCACAACCTCGTGTAATTAATACTTTGCTATTCGGACGGAAGGTGTTAAATTTCAAAACAAACCAACTGATTTGACTTCCTTCTTTGAAATTGTGTTGTATGTATTGTAGATCGATTTTAAAAAAATTGATTTCATCCGTTTAAAAAAAAATACATACAGGAGTATTGAAACCATATATTGGCAGTCCCTAAAAGGTGTTCCGTGGAACCTTAACTTTCCGAGGGAAGGATCTCAAGAGTTTCGAGAGTTTTTTTAAGTAGTAATATTTACATCCAATCAATAATCCATAATTTATGTAATATTTCGATTGTTTATATGAAACTATTTATCTATAATACCAATAAAAAAAGTAGAAAATTTAAAAAAAAATTCTTTTCAATAACGATAAATTGAATAAATTATGAAAAGAATATACATTTATAAGAGCTTCTCATTGATAATAAAATTATTAAATACAAGAAAAAAGAATTACGTCTCGCTGAAATAACTGTTCTGAACGTTAATAGCAATTCTTTTTTTGAAAACCATAATTCAGCTTATTTTTAATAATTTTCTCATTTACTAACACCAAAAAAAAAATTTTTTTTTTGGTCAATATATTCACAGCTATTAAGAAACTTTTCTATTATTCCGGGGTTTGCCAACAGAAACTCGAATATTTAGGGTGAAAAAAATTGGGAACCGTTGCCTTATACAACCAATAACATGTTATTTAATTCTTTTTCCTTAAATTGTGCAAATTTTTACGCAGTATCTTTCTGTGGTACTCAAAAACTTTTTGTATCTTTTCAGGTCCACGCTTACATTATCAGTTCTCTACGTAATAATATGCCCTCAATGTTCGGTAAGGACAGTAAAAAGAAGGAACTTATCAAAAACTTGCGGAATATTTATGAAGAGATTCAGCGAGAACACCACCTACCTCCTGGTGACTTCCCGGACATTCGAGATATGCAAGAAAAGCTGCTCACCATGGACTTCGCAAAATTTCAACCTTTGAAGCCAAGATTGCTGGAGACAGTGGATAAAATGCTGGCTGAAGACATTGCTCGTCTAATGGCCCAGATTCCTCAAGAGCAGCGTCTACAAACAAATGATGAGTCCCACGTCAGAGGAGGTGCTTTCGATGGCGTTGAATCGAGTCCTTTTACATATGGGAGAGGCGAGGGCGTGGATGCTGGATCTATGGATCCAGAATGGATCGTTGGGAAAGAACGGTACAAGTATGATGATCTCTTCCACAGCTTGAATCCTGTTGATGGCAAAATAACGGGTGCCAGTGCCAAAGCAGAAATGGTGAAATCGAAATTACCAAATAGTGTTCTAGGTAAAGTGTGGAAATTATCAGACTTGGACAAGGATGGCATGTTAGATTCAGACGAGTTTGCTTTAGCTATGCACCTCATTAGTGTTAAATTAAACGGACACGATTTGCCACTCGAATTGCCCGACCATTTGGTGCCTCCTTCTAAAAAGATGTTTGTCCGTTAATAATTTCTACCCCTATCATCAATTCACAGTGGCTTTCAAGCCCATTTTTTCCTTTACTATCACCTATGAAATGATTAAAATAAATGGGGTTTTTTCCCGCAAGAATTCACGTGACTTGCGGAATTACATCGAATATAAAGAAAAACTGGATTTGGAATTGTGAGATACAAAACAGTTCATGGTTCAAAACTTATCTCATGATTTAGTAAAATATTAACCATTGTTGTCAGCCTCAGTATTTATGTTAGTTTTACTTTCGATACTTTATTTTTTTGTTGGATTTTGTTCATAATTTTAATTTTTAAACTTCTAAGTTTTCACTGTGAAAGCAAGATTAAGATTTGCACCATGTGTAACGCACGTTTCTTTTGTATAATTTTCTAAATTTTAACAAAATTAACAGCTTTTCATGATTATTTATTAGTTATCACTTTTTTTAAAAAAAATTTACAGGTTTGAGCTTTCTGTGTGCCTAATTCATGGTGCTAAAAATTAAAGCTTTATGTCAATATATGCTATCAATTAAAATATCTTTAGCAATAGTGCATAAGCGATTGTTTTGTTCTCGAACTAAACGGTTTTATTTTTAAAAATAAAATTGGACTTAATGTACTAATTTTAAAATTTTACTAGCTCATTTGCATACTTTACGTACTTATTTTTTATAACAATATAACTTGCGTACTTATCAATCTTTAACTTACAAATGATGTTTTGCTCAGTTTAAAATAATTCTGCCGATGCAGTAAGTATCAACTCATTTTCTTTGAGAAAATTGAAAAGGTTATGCTTTTACCACTTTTGGGGACCAATATTTTACCTGCTTATGCCCATATTTCTATGATACTTCCCCGTAATCTTTGCCATTTTCATTGCATTTGTGTAAGTTCTGATCTTTGCTATGTTTTGGGATGCATTCGAAGCTATTTATTTTAAGATTTGAGTTCAAGCTTACAAGCACTTGTATACTTTTTGAAACTATTTATTCAAACATTTGTGCAAAGAAAAATGGTCGACTTGCATTTGGTACATACATTTATATTAAACACTTCACAAATATTTATAAGCATAGTTTTAAAAATCATTATTATATTTTTATGTTTTATTCTTTATAAGAGCTTATGTATTATTTTTACAATTCCATGTACTTGCTGTTTAGAATTATAGCAATGTATTTGTATTGTAAGTTATTTCTGAACGTTGTATCTTTTTTTCTTCTTTAACCGGCAATTTAATTGACATTTTAAATAGTTTAATAAACTGTTGTATAAAGTGTGTTGTTTATATGATAGAATTTTTCAGAACACAATTTTTGCACAGTATTTGAGACGTTTGATTTTAAAACCAATTTACAGCACAATATTTTAAGCCTTTGATTTTAAAACCAAAACCAATTTACAGCTCATTTGAGACGTTTAATTTTAAAGCCGATTAAATCCATTTGATATTTATTTTGAACCCAAAATATAATAATTCTCATCCAAGCTTTTAATTTCAAATAAATGTTCTTTTATTTATTTATTACTACAGATATTATGAAATTTTGAAAGATTAAGTTCCTTAACCTGGGAATTTTGAGTAGTTTAATTTTGCATCTTTTTAATGCTATAGCTTCATTCAAAATTAATTCCTCATTTTAAAACTCCATTGTTCAAATTAATAAGAGGATCGACACCATTTCCTAATGTGCCAAACACTTTGCGTTGGAAAAAATATGTAATTTATGTCCTGTACTTGGCAATGACGGTTGATATTTTCAGGGATTACTGCTTACTAAAGAAACAATTTTTTTTTTATTTTTTTTTTTTTTTTTTTTTNTTTTTTTTTTTTTTTTTTTTTTTTTTTTTTTTGCTTTGCACGTCCCATTTAGTGAAATAAAAAACTTGAGGGGGAGAAAAAGAATTTTTTTTTTCGAATAATCGGAATTTTGAATTCCAATGCTACAAGCAAAGCAGCCACACCTGATAAAACAGTCGTGCCGCGCGTGAAACATTTCTTGGCAGTCCAGAATATTATTTTAGTGATAACACTTGTATCACGATCAAAAACACCTTACTTAGAGGTCGTCTCAGAAATTGTTGATTCGGTATTCTCGAAACAACGTAATGCACGCAGGATCTGATTCATGCTGTACTACTTGAACAATTTATTTCTGCCTGCTGTTAAAATTCCACGATTGCTACGTGTGTATATTTTATCCAGTGAAGCCGCTATCACCTCATAAAAATGCATTTGTATCATGAGAACTGTTTTCTCTGTTTATTTATTTTTCACAATATTTTGGTCTGATTATAATTTTTTTTATTATAGAAATTGTGAAACCGTTTTTACTCCCACTTACCTACTCTGATTGTTTTGACTTTTGCTGGGGGCTCAAAGTATTCTGAAGTTATAGCACGATTAACTAATTTATAATTAAAATAACAAGAACTTCAAAATTTGAACAAATCAAAACATAAAAAAAATATTCAAGACTTGTTATTGGTAATATTTGCGACCACCGTGACTTAAAATTAGGAGTCATTCAAATATTACGGAAGGATCTAACTGGGAGTCAAAGGATTTGTGATTTACTTATTTTTGCTGACAGGGCAATGATTATAGAAGGCTATAAAATCTAGGAAGTAAAATAAAGAATATAACTGAAAAATTACAAGTGGAAAAAATTTAAATTTCAAATGAAAATTGAATTTGGGGTGAAGAAAAAAAAATATCTTTGGATTTCTTAGTTTAAATTTTTTATATTAGCTTGATAAATAAGTTGCATTTCTAACAAACCTTCGTCAATGTCCAAGCCAGAGGCTGAAGTATATCACCGAGTGGAATAAATCAATCAATTGTCGCTTGCACCATTCTTATTGGAAGATTAATATTCACTTCTCAATATAGAAACGTATTCCTATTGATAGTTCCCTGTAACTCGTTGATCATTGATGGATTTCCTGTAGACAAGTAAGTGATGTGTCTTCATCCTTTGAGGAACTATTTTTCCTCTTGTTTATGTTTTAAATTCACAAAGAAAAAAAATTAACGAACGCATGTGTTATTTGATTTTTTTTTCTCTCTAATAGATGTCGCAGGGCTCTGTGTCTGTGCCAAGTATTTGCTTTTTACAAGCCATTATATCTTTCTTTTTTTTTTCTCTCACCGTCGCCTGCCATTTCGGTAAATGACAAGTGGAAGCTTATTCATTCATCATCCGGAAGTAAGAAACAATGACCCTGTTTTATTTCACTTCTCACTAACTTTAGTAGTAACATTTTTGTTTAGAATCAAGGGCTTAACTAAGCTTATTGAGTACATCATACTATCATCGTGCCTCGGGGACAGAAAAAAAAAACAAATTAAGTAGCGATGTTTATAATGCACAGTGCAACAACCATTTATAAGATCAAAGAGGTAAAACGGTTTATGTACATTTTTTGACAAAAATAATGATTGGATTATCATCGGTTACCTTTTGAATATAGTTAAGTTTTGTTGTTGTTGTTAATTTACGTCGCACTAGAGCTGCACAGTGGGCTATTGGCGACGATCTGGGAAACATCCCGAAGGATGATCCGAAGACATGCCATCACAATTTTGATCCTCTGCGGAAGGGATGGCACCCCCGCTTCGGTAGCCCGACGACCTGCGCGCGAAGTCGAGCACTTTACGGTAGCACAGTTTAACGAGGACCAATACCGCACACCCTCGGTCCCTACGCAGACTGATCCAAGTGGTCACCCACCCGCACACTGACCGTAGCCAGTGATGCTTGACTTCGGTGATCTGCTGGGAACCGTGTCTTAACGATCAGTCCACTGCGGGACAGTTAAGTTTTGTAAAATCAATAAAATGAAACGATCCCGAGGGTTATTAAAAAGTGAAGATGGGCCTTGCTGAGGAAAAACGATTCTTGTTCGCCATGAAATTTGTTTTCATTTCGGAATCATCCCTTCATGAACCTAAACCATTCTTACTCCTTGATCTTCATATATGATTAGAATCCTTGTAAAAAATGAAGCTACAAAAAATTAGAGGTCATAAATTAATATTTAAGCAAGGAAAAGGAGCAAAAATACTTTTGAATTCTAGTGAATCAATACTGAAGAAGGCGAGGCTGGACTGTAAACAGCGAAACGTGTGTGATAGCCTGAAGAAACTGTCAAAATTCGATTAATTCGAAACACCTGCTAGTTGCACAGAGCAATCAAACAGATTGTTATATTTAATATCCCGACTTTTTAGTAGTTATTAGTTGGATTTTAATTTCGGTTGAATTTTTTTTTTCTTACTTATTAATATGCAATCTCTAATTTTTTTTTTAATTTCACTTTTGATAAGGATTATGAACTTAATTACGAACGGTCACTACTAAACACTTCTTCATAATTGATTTTTAGTTTAACTGATGTTATTTTTAAAAAAAAACATATTTGACCTTTAAATTTCACGCTTATTTGATCAGCTGGGAATATCTCCTTCAAAACGTGACATTTTTCTTCTTTTTATTTTAATTGAATAACTCTGAAGCCATACAAAAATAAATAACATATTTGAATACAGCATTCCTTACTTAAACAAAAATTATTTGAGTTTTTTTTTTTAATTACATGTTAAGTTTCTCTAGGTGTTACTTTTCCTGCGACTTTAGGTTTCGAACCAATTACAAATTAATTATCATTCGTTCCTTCTTATAGCGGATTTTCCTGTTTACTTACACTTACTATCTGAAATATTAAATTCGCATCCGCTAATACTAAAATTAATGAGGAAAGTATGAAATTCAAGAACATGGTCGAAATAAAGCTGTATCAACAGCAGTGATAGTCATGAAGATGAAAAAGCATGGTCCATAAAAAAAATAGTCTGGGAATGTTCGTTCGCAAGGAAGGAAATAACTTTTAGAAGTAATAAAATGACAATAACTGTTATGGATTTATTATGATTGTCCAAAAAAAAACTGCGTCATCAATGAAAAATATACGAGGTTAAGCTTGTTTGATCTAAATGTTAAAGTATTATTAAATAATGCTGCATTCATATTCTCTGTAAGAATTACTCTGAAGTTAGCTTTTGAATTTTACACATCTTAGCAAAATTTTGCTATAAAATAATTTGTAAAAAATTATCTAAAATGATTTTTTTTGAAAGTTATTGATATGTTTGTCTTATTGTATCAGGTGGATGCAAAAATAATTTCGATTACTTAATATCTGATCTATCTAAATTCATTTATATACTGTGTAATCTAAACACGTTTAAATTTTGATTATTAATTAAAAAGTAAAAAAAGATAATTATTAAAATATAAAAAATAGATATGAAATAAATATTTTTAAAACAAGATAAGTAATTATAAAATAGAACAGAAAAAGAAACAACGATTGTCCACTAGATTAGAATGACTACAATACGTAATCAAAACACAATGCTTAAGGAACTATTTCGTCTCCACTTAATGTTTATCCTCATAAGTATCTCTGGAATTGCATGGCACACGCGTGGAAATTTTTTTTTATTCATGCGTCCGGGATTCTACGATAAATGTACATAGTTATCATTGAAAAAAAGTCGTGTTTATATCTTTCAAATTCAGTGAAATGTGTAATGCTACACTTCTTTCTCCGAACATTAATGTTTAACGTGTGTTCATGCTTCAAAGATTCCCATGTGTTAGCGTTAGAGCGTGGAGGAATTTCTTTACGAATTCACGTTAAAGATAAGTATCTTTCTGGGTTTATAGTTCCTTAAAGTTAATTAATGACTAACATATTCCAATTGTAATTCCTTAAAAAGAATTTGAATTTTTATGCATTACATACAATACAAGCTGTTTCAGGATAAAAATTTGAAGAAGCAATAGAACATTCTGAAATAAAATTTTTAAAAAAATTCTGCCAACAAATGGTGACTACAACTGGAGATTTATTGTAAGTAAATCAAATAAAAGGAAATGATAAAGTGTAGTGCGGAAAAAAAAACGAATTAAGCTGGTTAACTTTTGATCTAATTATCGGACCTTCACTCATTAACTAGGACTCAATCTTGATGATCTTGATCGCCTCAAATATACTAATCAATTAGTGCAGACGATATTTTTAATGGCGAAATCAGACACAAAAGCTTAATTTCTCTGTATAAAAATGACTTATTTTTTTCGACGGATTTGGATTTCTGATTCTCAAAATAAGGTCTCTCAGGTAGAGCGGCAGGTTGGGAAATATGGTCCCAATACAGGGGTCTGTATAGAAGAAATTTGGGTCCGTTAACGGACCCAAATTTCTTCTAACGGACCCTTCACAAAATATTTTAACTTAAAAACGGACCCTTCACAAAATGATTTTTCTTTTAATCGAACCCTTCACAAATGTGTTTATCTTCATTATTGTTTTGTTAATCGAATCCCAGGACAGAAAACAAGAAAGATGGATGTAGACGAATTAAGTTTTGTCTTCGCCAGACGATTCTTCTATTATTCGTCCGAAAGGAATATTCTGCGTTCAGCAGTATAGACTAAATACCAAATATTTGTATGTTGCATTTCTAATTTCGAAGCAGCTATTGCTGTTTATTTTTGAAAATTTAATTTTTTTTAGTATAATTTTACAGTGCCGAGCATAATTTTGTTTCTATTTACATTTTAAAAACTCCTTGAACAAGTTTTTTGCAATAACCGGACCCTGGTTGAAAGAATGTGAGTGATTTTTTCACAATTTCTGGACAGACCCCTGCAATAGTTTCATTAGGAGAGTGGTCTTATTTTAAAATCCCTTGGTGTTATTTTTTGCGTGATTCGCTACATGTCCAGAAATTTTTAAGCGAATTGAAAAACTTGTACGCGCAATTATAAAATTCGTTAAAACAAAGATAATTCCATGCAAAAAAAATAGTAAATATAATTTATAATAAATATTTATTTTTAATAATAGTCGAAAAAGTTTGAATTGTAAAGTATATAAATTTATGCATAATTTTAAAGGACGTAATTTTGAAAGGCAAAATGCGAAATTTGAAGGAAATCGGTCGAATAGTTCCTGGGAAATCAAATTTTAACGAAGTTGTTTGTTTAAAATACGATTTTCCAACTGATTTCGTATCAAATTTTGTATTTTTCCTTATAAAATAACATTCATTAAAATGATGTAGAAAATTTATATACCTTACAATATAAAATTTTTTAGACTATTATTAAAAATAATTATTTAAAATTTTTATATTAATATTAGTATTAATTAAATATTATTTTTTTAAGAATTATCTTGGGATTAATTGTGCGTATAAATTTTTCACTTCGCTGAAAAAAATTTCGAGCTAAGGAAGCAAGATTTAACATTAAGAGTTCCCAAACTTCGGATAGCTCTTTTCAATGAATATTATAATTTACCCATCATTTTCCAGTTTATACATTACCAAAATTTAATTCAACACGAGACTAGATGCCGCTCCAGACCTTTAAATTCAACGGTCTTGTATAAAATCTAATTTTAAATATATTGTCTATGAAACGATGAAAAAATTTCATTCTTCACATTAAATAGTTTAAAAATAATTAGTTTTATTATTTATTTACTTTTGGTTATGCTCATAATTGCAAATGAACATTATAAAGTCGGGTTTCAATTGAGGTTCAACAGCTAAAAAAAATTCGGAATCTTTGCTTTATGGTATTCTAAAAACGCATATTTCCATACAAATTTGAAGTGTACCCAATGAGGCAGCGGTTCTTAATTGTTTTCGACTAAGGAACCCTAAATGATTGATGACCCCTACTTTCTAAATTAAATATGTCATTAATTGTGAACACTTAAACTAAATATTTATTTTGAATGAGATTTTTTCATTGTTTTCTCCTAATTGCCTTAAAATTAGGTTCTACTAGCTTCGAACAGTGGAATTCGTAGGCCTAAGCTTAAAATAATATTAAATAAATAATAAGTTGGAATTAACACTAAAATAAAATGGACAATGGTATTGTTACGAGCCGTGGTGGCTGAAGGGATGGAGCCTTCACCTTCCAATGAGGTGAACCCGGTTCGAATCCCAGCGATTACTGGCCGATACGAATTCCGCACCCGGTTCGCACCGACTACAGTGCTCGCGTAAAATATCCTCAGTGGAAGAAGGGTTAGAGTCCCCTTGCGGTCAGGCTAACCGTGGGAGATTTTCGTGGAAATTCCTCTTCGTGTAACGCAAATGCGGGATAGTTCCATCAAAAAGTGCTCCACGAAGGCAAATTTTACCCAATACTTGATCCAGGAGATCTTTTGTCTTCTGGATTGGGTTTAAAATTACAAGGCTACAGAGTTGAACATTGGTAGTCGTAAACCCAAAGGTTGGGTAGGCTGTTCAAAAACGCTTATGAAATAGTATTGCTGAAAGGAGAACAAGAAACTGCTATAAACGTTGATAAGGAGTGCTAACTCACGGAATTTTAGAAACTCGTTCACGGAAGTATAGGGTTCCGCGGAATACTTTTTGAGAAAAGCTGCTATATGGTTTAAACTTATGCTATGCATCATAGTGAAGCATTATATACATCTGTTCCCTTTTCATTTTTCGTAAATTTCAATCAATAAAATCGTTTATACCTTCAAATTGTATTTTTTTGAAGAATAAAAATCGCTGTTTACATTTAAAGTTCAAAAGTAAAATTTCTTCTTTTAACGGAAATGAATTCCATAACTTGCCGATATAAACTTTCCGTTATAGAAAGGCAAACGCCAGTTTCCACGTGAGCAATTCATGTAAATAAAGTGAAATTAATGTAGATTTTTTTTTCTTTAAATAATTCTATGTTCTGAGTGTAATTGTTATGGACTAACCTAAACCTCTTTGAAAATGCAAATAACGTACAAATCTAAACTGTGTTTGCTTTAAACCGAATAATGTCTGATTACTAAAGATAAACACAATTTTTAATGTAAGAAAATTTTTCCGACTAACAAAAGATCTTTCTTTTTATCTAATTTAGATGACTTTGGTTCAAAAAATGAATGAGATGCTAAAAATAGGCTGACATTTCTTATTATTTTATTTATTAAAACATAGTATGATGTGAGGGGAAACACTGGAAATCTAGTTAGCAATACACTGAACTCTTTTTCAGTGAATTTAAACGGAAAAATGGTCCATCCGCGAGACAGCCGTTTTTTATTAAATAAAACTTCCCGGAATATTTCATTGATCTTGTTCTAATTTTGCAAAGGGGTTAATAAAACTGGAGGGGAAAAAATGTCACCGTTATGTCTCCGCTAATGTCACCGTTATATATTATCGTGACAACTGAGAGCAGTTTGAATATGATTCTAGAAAACGAAATGTACATGTAAAATCTCCAGTAGTCGCACAATATTCCACAAAATGTCATGCTGATTTTCCCTCCCCATTAGAGAATATATGTCACTATGTAAATTTCCATTCTGCATAGAGTAATTAAGGCTCTTAGAAATTTATAAGAATTGAAGATAACTTAGAAACGTATGGAGAGAGATTATATTTATGTATAATGGATTCATTTGAAAGATAATAATCTTCACCCTTTTTCTAACCATGTGTTATTAAATTTTCACCGTTTTCTATTGCTATATTGCAAAGTAACAATGATGGATTACCTGTCGATCCCCCAATGATCGAATTTTCACTTACTAAAACTCAATCTTTATGGTTCTAAGACCACACTTAAACATGCTGATTTATTGTTGCAAACAATATTTTAGATTACGGAATTCGAAAATACAAAAGTGTAATTTCCCTGTATAAACATTCGTCCCGCAGTGGACTGATCGTTAAGACACGGTTCCCAGCAGATCACCGTAGTCAAGCATCACTGGTTGCGGTCAGTGTGCGGGTGGGTGACCACTTGGATCAGGTGTAGGGACCGAGGGTGTGCGGAATTGGTCCTCGTTAAACTGTGCTACCGTAAAGTGTTCGACTTTGCGCGCAGGTCGTCGGGCTACCGAAGCGTGCGTGCCATCCCCTCCGCAGAGGATCAAAATTGTGATGGCATGTCTTCGGATCATCCTCCGGGATGTTTCCCAGACCGTCGCCAATAGCCCATTGTGCAGCTCTAGTGCGATGTAAATTAACAACAACAACTACCTGTCCTTAAGCTGCTTAGGGTTTCAGAGCTGAATAAGGCAATAAGCGCATTAAAAAAAATGTTGTAACCAGGAATACGATGTTGATGACCTAAAAATTCGTAAAAAATGCTATTTAAGAATGCAGCAACAAAAAGCCTCTAAAAACTATTAAAAATTTATTCAAAATGGAAAATAATGCCCTTAAAACTTTTCTAAAACACGTTTTTCATTAGCGAGCACATTCGAAAACATGTTTTTAAAAAAATTATAAATCTTAATTTGTATTAGTAAAAAATAAGGTAATATTTAAAATAAATATGTAATTTCTGAATTAAATAGAATATAAATAAATACCTGATAATAAAAGAAAAATTATAGATTTTTAGTTACAACCTTCAAGAAGTTTTCTGATATTCTTAAAATTGAAAGATAACGCTCATGTCCAAATACAAATTCTTACCTCTGTTTAATTCATTCGCCCGCAACTGATTTTTTTTAAAAATATTATCAAATATATAAGTTGTTGCAATTATAGGATATTTAAAATGACAAAATTCTATGCAAAATTTAAACTGATTTTTTCCAAGAAGAAATTAATTCTCAAAAAACTTTTCTTAAAATGTAAAATACCATACAAATTCCTTAAAAATGATTTCTAAAAAATGACCAAAAAACTATGTGTGGATAATATTTCTCACAGATGAGACTCTGCGCAGTGTTGTATTAATTAGTTCAGATTCGATTCAATCATTGTATCATTTATCTCGCATAATATTCTCTTTTTTTTTAAAATATTATCTGTTATGAAGAGTGGTAGTAATAATTTGACTTATGCAACTGACACCATGAATATTGTCAAACAAAGGGAAATAAATACTAAAACAACATTTATCGTCAACACCGTAGCCTTGGCTATTACATTTACTAATGAGCTTTGATAAATGTTTTATAAATACGACTTATTTAAAAAAAATAAAATAATTCCTTCTTCTTAAAATAATTTCTTCTAATAACATTAATATTTAGATACGATATCAGAGCACTTTTTGAAAAAAGTGGAAAATAACAAAAGGAAATATCCATTTTGTATAAACAAATCTGTATTACCACCTTTGTCATATTTAATGCAACTTTTGTGAGTAGGCATAAATGGGTTAAGGTACATATTTGTCAGTGTGAAAAACTGGGATTCGACTTGCGGTGGCGGTTAGAAGCTCATACAGCTTCTGATCATTAGATACTAGCTAGTCTGGAAAGCTAAGGTGGCTTATGCGCAATGCTGACCACATTGCCATCATCATGTTTCGTTGGTCAAGAAATCAAGGAGCTTAACCTCCATGCCCACCTCCTGGTCCACATTGGGCGATTACCGAAAATGCTTGACTTTTTTTACTTCATATTACTTTCAGCAAATAGCAATCATTTTTGTCTGAATGAAAACATAATTTACTGCGGATTTCAAGTCATCATAACAAGATCACTCAAAATGAACTATTCGAGGAGCAGTACTTAAATTTTTAGAGAGTAATACAAGAAATAATTTCTTACCAAAAGTATGTGTTTTATTGCTTCTCAAAGTATTCGAGTACCTTTGTCGAAAGTCATACAAAATCATGGAACTGAAATCCCTTCAACCTAACTCACTTAACACTTATGTTCTTCAAAAAATCTCAATAAATAGAATTTCACATCTTTTGATGTTCTATAAACGCAGACGATAACGAAAATGTTTGAATTTTGATAAAAATCGTCTGCGCTGAAAGTAGCTGGGTTTTTGCTGCCAGATTCTAAAAACATAAGTACTTGCCCTCATATTCATTTATAGAACAAAAAATACTAGACTAATTTTAACAAAGCAATGCTCTTATTTCAATTAGATAACTAACAGAATAACTAATTACAACGCAACTTGTTTTTATTTTATGTAATGTGCAGTGCGCAAGATAAAAAAATGAACAACTTTTGATTCCCCAATGATCGAATTTTCACATACTAAGACTCAATCTTTATGGTTCTAAAACCACACTTAAACATGCTGATTTATTATTGCAAACAGTATTTTAGATTACGGAATTGGAAAATACAAAAGTGTAATATCTCTGTATAAACATTCGTCCCTCAGTGAACTGATTGTTGACTCGGTTCCCAGCAGATCACCGAAGTCAAGCATCATTGACTGCGGTCAGTGTGCNAATTGTGATGACATGTCTTCGGATCATCCTCCGCGATGTTTACCAGACCGTCGCCAATAGCCCATTATGCAGTTCTAGTGCGACGTAAATGAACAACAACAACTGTATAATATCTCGAGAACTGAATAACTTTTGATCTAAAAACTTTATAATATCTTTTTTTTTCTGAAATCTTTTTTTTTTTTTTTCTTNTTTTTTTTTTTTTTTTTTCTTCTTCTTAAGAATCGAAATTTTTTTTCACACAATTGTAAAATGAATTTATCCAAAGATAATTACATACAAAAAAAAAGGTTTTCAATATCTATTTATTATTTTTAATAATAGTCGAAAAAATTTCGAATCGTAAATTTAATTTTCGATGTAAATGCAAAATACATTAATTTGAGCGCAATCGGTCAATTAGTTTCTAAGTTATTCAAATTTTAAACTGGGTTATCAAATTTCGACCGATTTCGTTGTTTAAAAATACAAAAAATAAATAAAAATAAAAAATTACAATAAAAGAACAATTTTTCGTTAAATTTTAATTAAATGTGAGGTTACTTCTAACTACTAAAATGCCACCCTTTCTTGAATAACTTACGCTAAATTCTTTAAAAGAATTTCTAAAAATTTACCTTTTAACAATTAAATTGATAAAATTGTCAGTGGTATTTTCTTAAATTAGCAGACCTTAGATATTTCTTTGTTTTTTTTTAATCTGTAGTTGATGCAACAACCTCTCCTCTCAGTGATACAACGGATGTTTTTGAGTGACTTAAAATAACTTTTAAAGCAGTAAAAATGATTGGATAAAACTCAGACAAATTATTTTCTTATACAAATTTGTTATTTGACATAAACTTATTATTTGATTAATTATAATTTGACAGGTAAAACTCTGAGAGAAATTTTGAGTTCTTATGCAAAAGCTCTCCTCTCATTATCAGATCCGTAAATAGACTTTACGAGGACTTGAGTAAAATATTTTGCGGTATAAATCGCTTATATTTTTCCCAATTTCTTGAAATCAATCCCATGTTTTTTTTCTCTCTCTTTTGCAGATTTATTTTTAAGAATTAAATATTTTAACCAATTTTTAAATATAATTATATATTTTATTTTAAACTTTTTATCATAATCGTTGAATGATAAAGTATAAAGACTTTTTTGGGCATTTTTGGTGATTCTTAACAATATGACAATGACAATTGATTCTTGACTTAGTATATAATAAAATATGCTATAAGGAAACTAAACAATTGAGCATTACAAATTTAACAAAATTTGCTCCATATAAACCAACATTTTTTTTTAATGAAAATATATTTTATTTTGAAAACTTGATTTGAGTGAAGAACTATGTATAGAGAAGTATAGATCAATTTGTTTGATCCGTACTGTATCAGCGCAAGTAAACAAGTTTGAACTTAAAAACCCGCTTCAATAATTATGTGAAAATGTTTAAATGCTATTTTTTTAATTTTTATTTTTATGAATAGAGAAAAGTAGAGACAATTGCATTTGGAAATTCTGCCTATGTCCTAGGTTGAAGCATTTATTTATAGAAATAAAATGTAAAATAATGTTTTCAAATTTGCAATACCAAAAACAATTTTTTTTTAAAAAAATTTGATATTACTGTATAGACGTACATTGTACGGTATACAACGACGGTAAAGCCTTTTGGGGTTATAAAAGAGCTTGATCCTCGACAAATGCCTCGTTTGCATGATGTACGTAATTTCTGTTAGCTCTATTCAGCATTTAATTTTTTGGGGGTTTTCAATGTAATTTTTCTGAACAATATCACTCACGAAAAGGTACCCACAGTAGTACAAAGCTCTGAAATTTCACAAGAAATATGTTTAAACCGGGGGAAAAAAACATTTAATAAAAAGTACTATTCTACAATAATGCAAAATAATTAAAGAAAAATATTTAAAAAAATCATCATAACCTCTGTATTTCCTTACCTGTATTTGGATAAGTATTATTCGTTTCAAATGTGCATTGTTATTGAAAGACTTAGTATAATTTAGTGATAAGCCACATTCTTTACAAAGATGATTTTTATATGAGTTGTTTTGTGGTATTTTTTTCCGATAGGTACTTAACAAGTTGCTGGATTTTCTACTTAGATCATAATACAGAAAAAAAAACTATTTGCCACCATGGGAATCTTATTTTTTTCCTTCAAAAATGCTGTCCCGAAATGTGTTTTAATTACCTAAAACCCTTCAACTGATGAGTGATATTAATATTACATTAGTTCCTCTGGTTCCATTTGTTTCACTTATTCGATATAGCCCTTAAACTGTGATGTTTTCTATATAAGTATAGAAACGTCTTTTTATTTCAAATGGTAATCAAGCCATTTAGATAATCATAGTTATATACTTTTGATTTTCATTCTGATTCTTTTTTGAACGTTTTATTTGGTTGCTTGTATGCTCTTATATTTTTACAAGAATGTTATTGTGCATAATACTGTGTTAACTCACATGTCAATCGTCAGGTGTGTACTTGTGTTAGTACGAGCTTATGTGTTTGTTGGAAGATGTTAGAAAAGCCTCTTTTTGTATAACACTACTAATTAACTTATAACCACTCACGCAATACTTTTCTATGGATGTTACTTTCATTTTTATATATCTTTTCACTAAATATTTGTTTTTTTTAATCATCTTAAATAATTTTGCTGTTTACGGGTTATTACGAATTTCAGTTAATACGAAAAGGTTTTCGCTACTCTTCGAATTCGTCTTAATGGGGCACGAACAGTATAACATTCTACTCTACTTAAAATATTTGTTTAGATATTCATGTTTTTGTTCAATTTCAAATTTAACTTTTGTATGATTTTATTGTTTATTAGACTAAACAGTTTTAAAATATAATATCTTGACTTATATGCCAAACATGGCTAGCCTTTTCTATAATATACCCCTCTACATTCGCCTTTGTCTGAGCTAAGTATATTATGATACTACTTTTCTTCATAAGCGAAATAAAAAACAGTAAAAAAGGAAGAAAAGCCTGTTGACAATATTATGATATTTAAAGATATTTTAATTTAAGTTATTTTTAGGAATAGAGAAATCAAAACAGCGAAAAACATTTGTAATCCTCATTAGAATCAATCATAAATTTTTTTTCTTCTTTCTATTATCTTAATGAGACCTTAGAATAAGTGAGATAAATTCCTTTCCACCATGTGCTGACCTTATCCGATTTGTCAGTGTATGGATGCATGCATCATTTTATCAAGTGGTTCAAGGATGCGTCAGACACCAGAGCATTTCATTTAAGGGTTTTGCTTAATGACACAGATTTAACGAGCTAATGATAACAACGAATGACTGTTCAACATTTTACGGAACGTTTATAATTGAAAGTGTACGCGGAGAATAACATACTACTGCGAGTTTGCCTCTTTTTAAGTTTCCCCTTAAACATAGCCGTAGTGGTAAATTTTGCTGTGACTTGACGCTTTTTCTTCAAATAAAATTATACAAATATAATCGTTTGCATATCACCTAAGTAACTAAAGGGAGAACGTATGACTTTTTTTGCTTGAAAAAAAGATAAGTCAATGCAATAAAGGCAAGAGCAATGCCTAGGTAGGCACAAAATTCCTTTTATATATAAAAAAAAAAAATTCTAGTCGTTTGCAAAAACAATAGAAATTTGGGCAAAAATTACAAACTAGAAAAAAAAACTTACACGAACATATAAGGATATTGTGGTTTGATTATTATTAACCAGAGAGAGAGGAGGAAATAGAAAGGGCAATATAATTACTAAAAATGTGCTTAAGCAATATCTGAACGGCCCCTTAATTCTTTTGAACCTGATGGGATACGTATAGTTTGTCTAGGGTAAGAACTCTCCCCGCCACAAAGTCTGAGGCCCTCTGCTGCTTTGGAAACAAGAATAAAGGAGGATAAAGCATTTCAGGGAGGGTGGCCTCTCTTCACTCTAGGGCTAACACAATAGACCGAAGAGAAAAATTCCCTTTCTCTAGCAGACCAGAGACAAAACCTGTCCTAAACAGTGACCCACACCCCTACTTGAAATAGTTATACCTCGTTACCATAGTCACCGCCACGGGTCCAGACGAATGTCTAGGGGAGTTCTAACTTTAGACAAACTATAGACCCCATCAAACAAATCAAGTAGACTGTTGGGCTAAATAGGTCCTATTTTATTTAGGTTTAAATTTGTTGATGACAGTCTTTTGAACGTCTCTCCATCTATTTAGAGAGTTCGCAGCATCTGTAAAACTGTCATGGCGGCATTAAAAACAATTGCATGTTAGTGAAGATTTGTACATAATTTCGCAAGGAAAATAATTGAAATAGAGCTAAGAAAGAGTGTCATAATATAAGTATTATTTATATCCTTATTCGCTATTTTGAGTCATAATTTGTACGATTTTGAAAGTTTATCATTTTATTATCATGTGTAATCGTTGAATAGAACAACATATGTCCCAGGACTCCCAGGGATTAACAGAGTCCAAATTTTGAAAAACCTATTTGTAATATTATCAACGGTAAAAAAACAAAAACAATGTGCAGCCAAAAGAAAAAATTTCTCTATAAAAAATTAGAAATAAATAATTCATATTTCAAACAAGCAATTTATTATTAATGTAAATACTCTTTAAAACTAATTAACAAGCATTATTAACTTATTCAAAATCAGAACTTAATTTATATAAAATTACTATTTAGAAATAATAAATTGTGCATGTTTTAAGACAATTATTATTTCTTTACCTATACCATTCGCGATCGCATCACTTAAATATGCCATCTCTGCTCAGGTGCACCAAAATGCATTACGATATAACCCCTTCTATAAAATATTTTTTGCATTTAGGTTTAAAATATGTTTTAAAATGTCCATTATGCTTGCATTAAGCACTATGTTTAGTTTTTAAAGAAACAATTAAAGCAATAAAAATTAAAGATATGCGTGTCCTTTTCTGTATTTGTAAATTAGATTCATTTTCTGATTAGATTAAGCACTAAGTTTAATGCAGTTTTGCGCATATAGTGTCCAAGTTTAAAAAATTTTAATCGGTTTAAAAATCAAGACAGAATTTCAGTTCTGTGATGTGCCACTTGTAGTAAACTACTTCAATTGTCAATATAACACTGTACAAAGTTTTTTTTCCTAAAGATAAAACATTTCCACTGCAGATAAGGTTGATTTATTCATTGAAAATCTAGAAGAGAAGAAATCAGGGGTGGCAAGGTTTTGATGTATGACGGCTTTTATCATGGGTTTTATCGCCCTGTCAAAAACCAAAATCTTTGGTGCCACAGTATTTTTCTTTTTTTCATATAATTAAAATAAAAAGTATCATAAATCTTAAAACATAAATTTAAAAAAAAGATTATATGAGATATTTGTCAAAAAATGACTTAAATATTACTGATGAAATTTCTATTTTTATGGCTATGAGTTACTTGAACACTCGCTATCATATGCTTCGACACAAGGACTCAGATTACTAAAAATGCCATCACACATGGGTCAGCCAATCATGTTTGTCAACAATTTCATGGACATACAACACACAGAAATTAGAAAACATTAAATGTAAGCTATTTTTGAGTTGTAATTATATTGATTTTAGAAAGATTTATCAAAAACGCTATTGATGTATGAAAAAAATTTTATTTTATAAAATTATACAGGTACATATTACAAAGTAAGAAACCTTGGTAGTAGTACCGTACATACAAGCAGCTCAGCTACAAAAATTGTACAAGAACTATATACACAACATAAAACTAGATTTGTCAACCGGACATATAATAAATTAACCAATAACATTACATAGTAAATATACAATGAACTAACTATTCTTGTCTATATTTTAAATTTACTAACAATGCCACTTCTTTTCTTCGTCTGACAATTAATTATTACTTTCAACTAAACCACCTCAAATTAATTAATTATATGACAAAGATGTAAAATGAATGATATTAGATTTCATGTGAAAATTTTAATAACTTGGAGTTTATGATAAAATTTTTCATGGGTGAAGATATTAAAATAATAAATTTCATATACTTACTGCAATAGTTATAAAGTTAAGTTTCAAATGCAATTATTTTTAATATATACACATATATTTTTAGAAAGGGGATTAGATTGGGGGGATATATATTTATTTTTTTGGATAGAAAATATAATGAAATTTCAATATTTAAAGTTTTTTTTTTAACAAAACCTATTTTTTAATTTTATGTAAGCAAATATAACACAAAAATTTTGCAAAGAGGCACCTACAACAAATCAGTTTACTTTAGATCGTTTTTTAGAGAGTAACACATTCATATTTATTCCTTGTTATATCGACAAAAGCATATAAAGTATATTTTTATATTTTAAAACAGAAACTTAAGTTTTCAAAAAAGCAGGTTAAAGTAAATTAGTTCTTTAAATGTTTAAAATTGAAACTGACCGCATAAATCTTTTATCTCAAGGAATGTATTTATCAGTGCTAATGAAATCTTAAACATAATAGTATTTATTATTTTTCTATGATGCAAATTATGCCACGAAACTATTTAAGACATTCGATAAACTAATCCTACAGTGCAACTGCGTAACAATATTATTTTAACTAAAAATATTTCAATTGAAAGAATAACTAAAAAAAATATTTTACTAGTACTTACAATTGAAAACTAAGTACAATTTGCAAGATAACTTATTTTCAGACAGGAAGAAGAATTTGTCATTAAATTTATTTCTTTACGACAAAATTTTGTAGCATCGTAAGATTTAAAGAAAGTGTGAATTTTAAAAGCAGTCATTTGAATAATTTGTGAAACAAATGTACACATTTGAATGAAAAATCGCTTAGATGTGTCATTTATATCTGAGACTACTACTTTTTTTGTATCTAACTAGAAAACAGTTCATTATTTATTGCCAAAATATTGATAAATAAAAATTATTTGTTTTAAAACACAATTTAGAATAACTTGTATAAAACATTGTCTAAATCATTACAAACATTTTAAGTGAAGCAGTTAGTGCAAGAAATATAAAAGCAAACACTCATTGTAAAAGTTATTTGCAACAACACATGAAGGCTCATCTGCAGTCCTTTACCAAAAAGCAATGTGTTGTAAACAAAGAATGTTAAAAACGTATAAACTTAATTTTTGCCACCTATAACCCCGAACGCTATTTACATCTTTAAATACCATAAAAAATTGCAAAAGTTTTATAAAATGTAGGGAATGTACACAATTCCCACTAGGCACTGGGTAGTAGAAAATTGCATATTTTCTACTAAAGTTTATTTTATTTAAACTTATAGAATGTGTATAGGTAATATGAAAGAAAGAAAAAATGGAAAAGAAGCATTTCATTTGAAAATAGATATCAACAGCTAAATGCTCAACGAGTAAACTCTGTTCAACAGAGATAGAACTATACATAGTTTACTAAAATAGAAATGAGTATAATGTATGGAAGCACAGCACCCATACTAAAAACAGAAATAAAGTAAAATGGCACTTGATGTATAATAAGATGGATTGAATAATTAAATGACTTGTTTTAAAAGCAATGAGTATTTCATATTGTGAGATGAAATAAATTTGAATACTGATCATATCACCACAACAAAGTAATTTTCATTATTTGATTATTTTTTAATCAAGTATTTTTACTAATAAAAATTGTTTATTTTTCAGTGAAAGTTTATCCAACCTTAGTTTAATCATCTCAAACATAAAAAACAATTGAAATTTTGCTTACACAATGATTAAACTAAACCACTAAATAAAAGATTTGAACTCACTCAAACAGTGAATTCAGAAACAGTTCATCTGCATAGAGAAACACGTTTATAATAAAATAGGCATCAATTATTGCAGAACAATGCATAAAAATAATAATGGTAAATGATATTAAATAAATAATCTTAAGAAACTGAAACGGTATGATTTACTTGATTAAAAGCTTCATTTGTTTTAAAAATATAAAAATTGGAAATAACAGTTAACATGTTTCAAGAGCTCAAAAATAGAATCCTATTTTTTATACTTGCCAGATATGAAAGTCTGGCGAGTCTTGAAAATGGGAGTCTATTTTTGAGTGCTTGAAACATGTATACTGTCATTTCAAATTTGTATATTTTGTGAGACGAATTAAGTTTTAAATCAAGTAATGACTCACAACTTAACTATTAATAAATATACTCAATAACTTAACAATTTTGAGTTGGTCAAATTAAGCAGAAAATGACGCACGTTAAACAGCAGGTATTAAAACGAATTTGCTTTCTAAGAGAATGGACTTATTTTTGAAACTAAGAAATTGAAAAAGTATTTCTAAGAGGAATAAATAAAACAAACATTTTTCCTTTTAAACTCAAAACTTTATAAATAAAAGATGACAGAAAATAAAAGATGTTCAAAGGTTTCATTTTCATAAACTCATTTTTATGTATGTATTTTTTAATTTGGCCTTTTTGAAATCAATTTATATACTAAAGTATGCACGACTATGTACCAGACTAAAATGAAGTTAGCAAAGTAATGCAAATTTCAAGATATTAATGTTTTTTTTTTTTTTTTAATCTCTGTATAGTGTATAGCAAGTTAAGGGAAAATAAAAAATTTCCCTTTAAAAAGATTATTAAACTAAGCAAAAATATTGAAATATCAACTGCCAGATGTTGACGCCCACTATTATTATAAAAAAGACTTTTTTGGAATAAGTTTGGTAACTATTCAGCATTTATCAATTAATTAACAATTTAATTAAATTAAATTATTTAGTTTATAAAGTAGGTTTGGTGTATATGATCAGTTTCAACTACATGATATAACATTTCAGCTAAGATGATTAACAACTTAACGTCCTGAGAAAAGTACTAACTGTAATGAATTACTAAAAATTTATACAGCACACAAATCCTTTAGTTAACAGTTCGAAGAAAACATACTACTCTACAAATGAAAAATTGTTTGTATTTTAAGAAATAAAAATTAATAATAAATGCAAAAAAAATAAGAGCATAAAGAAAACACTACAACATGTTCAATGTCTTGGTCCTATGAAAATCAGAAGTATAAAACTATAGTTATCTAAATGGCTTGTTTACAAATGGAAATAAAAAGACATTTCTATACTTAAATAGAAAGCATCACAGTTTAAGGGATGTATCGAATAAGTGATACAAATGGGAACAGAGGAACTAACGCAATATTAATATCACTCATTAATTGAAGGGTTCGGGAAAATATAATGATAAGCCACATTTTCAAACACATTTCAGGACAGTATTTTTGAAGGAAAAAAATAAGAATTTCATGATGGCAAATTGTTTTTTATTCTTTTTTCTGTATTATGATCTAAGTAGAAATTACAGCAACTTGTTAAGTACCTATCTAAAAACAATACCATAGAAGAACAACTGATATAAAAAACATATTTGTAACGAATGTGGCTTATCACTAAATTATATTAAGCCCTTCAATAATAATGCACATCTAAAACAAATAATACTTATCCAAATACAGGCAAGGAAATAGAGGTTATGATTATTTTTTTTACAATATCAGATTCAATTTAGAGCACAGCATAATTTTTTTTTAAAAATCCTTTAAAATGAATTATATCCAAATATAATACACAATTGATATCAATGACGGGAAACATGATTTAGGCTCAAACAAAAATCATATTATAATTAGTGGATATCACAAAAGTTTTAAAATCAGATGTTTCAAATAGTAATAATAATAACAAACAATACATATTCATTCCTACAATTCAAGTAGCATAGCAATATAAAAATTAAGAGAAAATTATCAAAAGCAATAATGTCTAAAAAAAGTATTAGATTTATTCTTTAAAATTTTTATAGCATTGCTATTTTTTAGGAATAACAATAGAAAAGAAAAAATAGCAATTAAAAACTTGTTTCAAACAATAATAAAAATTATTCTTGATAAAAGGACTGATTTTGTAGGAATTTAGTTTGGACAATTAGGTGAATTTGAAAATTTTTTCTTTACATATTAACAGGTGTTACATGTACACAATTACAACAACGAATGCATAAGTACAGCAATTTATACATAAAGTTAGATTATTTCACAGTAATGACCACCCTATAACTTTACCCTTGAAATCAGACAATTTCTTCAGATAAACATATTATGACAGGAAGTACAAGTACTATATTTACCCACAACAACGAGTAAAAGGGTTATTTTTTACAAACATTTACAAAGTATAACAAGCTCGATGAAGCTAACTTTTGATCAGGGCATTGCGGGCAGATTTTAGTTTATCAATGCGTTTTTGCAGATGAGCATTAGAAGTTTCCAATTCTTCAATACGAGATTGAGCTTCCCTAAGCTGGAAAGAATGAAAACATTTATTAGCAAAGCTTATACAATATAAAAATATTTATGAAAAAAATAGGCAAATCTTACATTTTAATTGCAATAGACTTTCAAATAGAATTCTTAATAATGAAAATACTAGGTAATTAAACTAAAAATTGGAGTTTTTTCCTTCAATTTTATGATAAAATATCAGTTTTGGCTTCAGTTGGAACAGATTTGGAAAAGATTTTTTTGCAAAAATGTTTCAACTGAATTTTGTAGCAAAGCTAATATGTATTGAAAAACATTTAAATAAATTTTCAACAGCTGTTTTGAAAAAGGCAACATGGATAACAGCAATCCTTTTCCAGCAACTTTTACACTTGCTTTTAAATTTAAAATGTTTAATGGAAATTCATTAAGAATTTTATTGAGTAATGATATTTCAAAATTTGATATAAGTGATGAGTAAGAAATTGCGTTTACATGAAGTATTAATTTAATTAACATGTATTGATGGAAACAATATTTCATACATTTAGAATCTCTAAAATATAAGGTTTAACTAAAACAGTATGATTTTAAAACCCATGTAGTTCAAGAAATATAATGTAAGATTGACATGCAAAATATCTTGATTATAAGGAAATGATAGAATATATATTTAATACAAAGCTGTCAAACAAAAAAGGCAAAACATGCCTAAAATATAACTTAATACAAAAAGGCACTTCAATAAATCAATACTAATATTCAACTATAAATGACAAATACATTTTCTTTTCTTATGAAATTTTTTATCTTATAGAAGTCAATACCTCTCTCAGTATTTTTCGCTTTTCAGCTTTTAAATCATCCTCAACTTTCTCAGCATCTTCAGTGGCAGTTTTGTACCTAATAACTTGGCTTTCTAACCTGGAAATCTACAAGAGATACAAATGTAAATAAATTAGAAATTTAATTTGCCAATTGAGAAATACTGAAAATATCAAACTTAAACCTCAGAATCATATGACACGGAAACAAACATATAATTATTTATACCTTAGTCTTATAAGCTTAAGGAGGGGAAAAGGCAGGTCGTACCCAGTTTTACTCAGTTATTCGTAAATTTTACAATCGCAATTATCATTTACGAGTTTATAAAAGATTCTTGCTATTTCTCTTGTACATAACTTGTCAATCTATTGTAAATTAGTATCCTTTTTATTTTTGTACTGATACAAATGAAAATGAATGTTTTGAGTTAAATAAAGTTTCTCATTTGGCAATGTTAATAAAATGAGCTAAATTAAAAGTTAACAAACTGAACAAGCCCCTTTTCATCCACATGCTGGGAATCTCTACATTTATGTTTATTAAATTATATATTTTTCTTTTTTTGCAATTTTTTGTTTATCAAATTAAGCTATGAGAAAGCATTTGTTTAATAATTTGAAAATTATACCAGAGAAGAAACTTTCAAAACAAAATTAATTGCAAACATATAAAAAAATTTGTTATTAACATTAAAAAAATCAAAATTTCCAGTTAGTGAGTGACTAAAGTCGGGGCTAAATAAAAGAGAGAAGGGCTGGTTCATTTCTCTATTAGAGATGAAGCTACGATTTCCCTCCTCATGACGTTACACCGTACACAGATTTCTGAGATAGGTAGTAAGATATTATAAAAAATTAGCATCATTCTCTCTGTAAAAATAAGTTCGGCTTTTTCTTGAAATCAGCTTTCAAACTTTACACAATTAACACACTTCCGATCGAAACATAGTTCAAAAAAATTTTCTCGGCCTTAATATTAAAAAAACAAAACAAAACATACCATTTTAAACTTATAAAAATATTTTACTAGTTGTCGTAAATGACACTATAAATACTTTATTTTAAAATTTTCAGCATTAACTTTCATCATTAAAAAAAATTAAAGTCAATATTAATTAAGGTTAATATCCCAAGACACAGGAATCGAGAAGTCATGCATTATCTTCAGCATATATTGACATTTAAATCATGCATGCATCTTCAACAGTGTCTAGAATATCATTAGTCCAAAACTATATTTTTCTGTCCTTTGAAAATGCTTTTTCTAACAATTCCAGGGTTAAATAAAAACCTATTTCTGAATTTTTTATTTCTGCACATACTTTTGACATTAGATTATGTAGCTTATTTACAATTAGCAAGTGTTTATATCAAGTTGTTAGAGATAATAATTGCTTTTTGACTGCACACTCTCATCTTGCTTACAACTTCATTTACTTTAGAGAACAAGGGAAAATTATATTTTTTCCTTTTGTGTTTCTATCAGAATTTTTGCAAGTAGCAATTGCGTAAACTTACATTTAGTTAACAGGGTTCCCACTCTATGATGAGATTGAAATTCAAGGACTTTCCAGGACTTTTCAAGGACCTCAACAAAATTTTCAAGGACCTTAATCTAAGACCAATTTTAAANTAATAATTTCAAATTTTTTGTAATTCACTTAAAAAAACTGAGGAAAATTATCATAGAAAACAACAAATGTCTTGGAATATGTCACAAAAAAAAGAATGCTATAATATTAGTTAGACCGAACGCTCTGTTCTTGAAGTAAAAGTTCAAACTTTGCATCGCAGGCGAAAATTGGAGGTTTGGCGCGGCGCAAATTTCTTCAAAGGACTGAACCAGCCATTATTCTCTTTTTAGCCCTGGATTTAAGTAATGTTTGAGATTGAGAGAAAAAGAAAACCATTCATAACTATACATCAGACATTTTGTTCAATTTTAAAATCATAGACTTTTGGGCATAGATATTTAAAGAAATAACATTTATAATGATTTTTTCAATTAATTCATAATACTTAATAATGGATGAAAAAACTTAAGAGTTATTTTTAAAACTAGAAGAAGAGAAAAACTCACATTGCTTTGTAAAGTAGTAATTTCTTGCTCTGCTTTCTTCAGTCTAAATTTATAATCACTTATTTGCTTGTTGGCTTCACCTAGAAACAAAGATTCCACATAAAAAATTACACATGTTAAATTTAACAAAGACAATGACACATTATTCAGTTAACAAATAACATACTTCCATAATTAACATTATACAAATAGTTCCTAGCTTAAAATAATGATTAATTTTTCTTCATCTACTTTACACTATGGTTATGAAGATGTTAGTTTTAATATAATATATTGTTTAAATTGAAAATTTGCTTTATTTCACATAATATTTTGTAATTTTTGAATATTGAGAATGCTAATATATTAAAACTAAACAAATTTAAGAAATTAAAAAGTAAAATATTTACGCTTTGTGTGTATCTTTAAAAATAGGGACCTCTGAAGTTTTTAAATGGGACCTGCTGCTTTTAGGAAAAAGAACCCAAAAATTTGAATGTCCTGAGGAACTGAAGCTTACAAAATCTAGCAGAATTACTGTTTATACACTATTAAAATTAGCAAGTGAGAAAAATCAATTATTCCTCCATTACAAGAGTGTATTTTTTTTTCTGTCAATCTTGAATAAAATCAATGTTGAATTAGTGACTTACTAAATTGAGATAAGACACTTGTTATAAGACATAGATTTCATGTCATAATTCAATACAACATTTATATTAAGAAACAAGAGATGTTTGCAATAATACCAGTTCGATTAGGTGCAGTTAATAATTTGCTGATATGTGGCATAATTTTTTTTTAATAATTTACTTCTTATTTGTGGCATCACCACTTATAATAAAACTGTAAAAGTATATGAAATTGAAGTATTAAAGTAGGGGTGCACAACCTTTTTCAGTGAAGGGCCACATGCACAGCAGATTGGCCAATGAAGGGCCGCATGCCAAAGTGTTTAGACGGACATATTGAAAGCAATTGTTGGTGGTGATTGTTATATAAACATCATTGTTTATATAACACTAAATTCTTTTTGTCGGTTTACCTTGTAATCTCTTTGCAGAAAATACAATACTTTAAAGCGTTTAAAATTAGAAAATGCAAAACTGATTACTTAAGAAGGAAAACAGAATTCNAAAGTATATGAAATTGAAGTATTAAAGTTTAAGAATATTACCATAAACTTTAAATAAAAGCTAAGAGAAAATAACAAATTTTGGTAGAACACACATCCAAGTAATAAATATACTTTAATAATAAACTGAATAGTTGATTATTGAACTCAATTTAATAAGTTACTAATTGAACACTGCTTTTATTCAAGATTGACAGAAAAAAAATCCACTCTTGTAATGTAGGAATAATTTGTAGAAAAATATATGCCAGTATATATAGCATAACACAAAAAATAAGTAGGACACAAAACTTTGATTCGCCAATGGCAATCGAATATTCGGGGCAGGAAAGAAAATTTTGTCTTCTGAAATGTTGTGTTTCAAACCAAATGACCATATTTTTCCTAAGTTCTGAGTGAACAAATACAATAAAAGGAGCAATAGCTTCAGACTTAAAGAGGGAGATTAACTAAATATGCATTACAAAAAGACTACAATCTATGTCGACATCTTTTTGTGTTTTTGATGCATTGGAGTAACCTTCTAGAGATAAAAAGAATGGAGGAGATAAAGAAACTCTTCATACATTAAACCAAATATCAATGATTAAGTTAATACAGTGTGGGCAAAATTAAAGTTTGTTTATTTCAATAACATTTATTCAGATGCTGAAGAAGTTAAACAATGAAGATTCCTGAATATGCTCCAGATTATAATATTTTTGTGCTATTCTACCAAAGATCACAGCTTTCCATAAAAGTGGTTTCAGCTATCATAAAAGACTGAAGATAGCTGACAGAATTTTTTTAAAGATTGAGATACTTGATGATTTGCTCAGAATTTCTACAAATTGACCCTTCCAAACAGAATTTGATATTAGATCTGAATTTAACATATGATATTTCAGTCGCAAAAGGCAGCAGTATAAAAATAATAAATGTTAAAAGTATGGGACCATTTCTGGTGTCTTAATTTTAAGATATTTTTTGTATTTTAAATGATATATGGATAAGATTGGAACTATTGAAGCTTTTTTAAACTAATGTCAGTGCTTTTTTTCCAGCAATAAACGAATTTCAGTTTCTTTTTCTTCATTCTTTTATGGTTTTGATCACCAAAAAGTTCTTTATCTACATCTGTTAACATTTTGAATATTAGCCAATATTTTTTATGAAAATTAAGGTGAGCAAAAATTTTAGTTTTGCTAGTACATTTATAACTGAAATTTAATAACATGATTAAAAGATAGCTTTGAAGATACAAAAATTAAAGGTGAGTTTGAAGAGAAATATAGCATTTTCAAACACACCTTTATCAATGTAAGCAATAATGATGTAAAAATAATGATTGCAATCCACAATATAAGTCCTAGTTAAATAAAAATAAAACTATCAAAATTTCGAACTGACTCACAAGATGTAAAAGCTAGATAGGTATGCAAAGAAATTCGACAATTAGAAATACTGTATAATCTATAGTTCGTTCACCAGGCGTTGGCACTTGGCTCCATCTCCTCAGACGCAGATTTCATTTCAGAGCGGGAGTAAGAAGAGAAACATCTCCGCATTGAAATTGAGACAACCCTTAATGTGCGACAAACACAAAAGTTAATTCTTTTTCAGTCACTTACTTTGCTTTATCATCTGTTATTATACTTTTTGTTTCTCTAGATAGTTAAATATATTTTAAATTTAGAAACTGTTATTTTCCCAGCAAAATGTTTCAAAAAGAACAAACTATTCACTAAAAAGAGAAATATCAACAAATTTATGAAATATTTAATGTCAAAAAAATGCACGTAACGTTTGCGAAATAAATATTTTTGACATACGATCGCCAAATAGCAAACTAGTTCAGGATTGCTAACAACCTTCTCCCAAAAACAGCAAAATAGTATAGTCGCATACCACGTGATTAAGGCGGAGCCAAGTGCCAACTCCTGGTGAATGAGCTATATATGGAAATGATAAATTAGTTTCATAGACAAAATATGTTTCTCAGAATCATTAGTTTATAGAAAAATGAGTCAACTATGTTAACAAGTAATATACTTTATTCTATTGAACAAATGGAAAGCTTTAAACATAAAATACACAGAGAGAGCTTTCTTTTTTAAAGCAATCTTTAACATTTTAAAGATACCTATCACATTTAAATGGTTTTACTGGGAGTTGAAATAAAATAGCTTTAATGAGAAATTTTTCTCCTTTTTTCAATAAGTAAAAAAATCAATGGAATAAACAAGATTACTTTTTGGATTCTTTCTAGAGCAGAAGTAAACAATCTTGTGCTTGCATTTTCAATAAAATATTTTAATTAAAGAAGAAAAAAATGTTTTTAGCCCATAGAAACATTTTAATCTCAGCATTTAAAAAACAAAATAGACGATCCTTAAAGACTGTTGTTTTTATTTGTATAACTCACCATAGATATATTAGACATTAATAATTTATTTTAGTTTCTAAAAATGAAAAAAAAAAAAAAATAATAATCTGAATGCTAATGCTCAATCTGGAAATTGTGCTAAGCCTCTAAATTTTGTTCTGAAATGCTCTTAAAGCAGCAGACTATTATTTAAATGAACACATAAACAATAATTCCATGTTCATCTTAAAATTAAATTAAAAAATATTACAATTATTTTTTAATTATTTTATGAACTATCTTTTAGAACAAATACACTATGGAATAATATGGATTTTTAAATTTACTTACGTTGTACTTCTAGAACTTTAGTGTCAGGCCCGTTAATATGATTATGGTTAACACCAGAATTTTCCATTTTTGATAATTTTTGCCTTTCTTCTTCTAAATCCAATCTTAACCTATAAATCTGTTAATCAATAAATATTAGTTATAGTTTGTTATGTAATATTTCTGTTGTTAAAAATCTATTATTAAATATTTGTAATATAAAAAACAAGCTTTACAGATACATGGATATTTTTTTTTACACTTAAATTTTTTTAGCACTATTCCAAAAAAAAGTTTTTTTTCTTTGGCACAGCCTGCAGAATGTATATATATAAAAAAAAGTCACAAAAGACAACAGAATGTATAAGAAATCTGAAATACACTTACTTCATCTAATAATTCTTGTTTTTCTTCAATAAACTTTTTTAATCGAACATCTAAAACAAACAGTATACATATTTTTTAAAATATAAATACTCTTAAATATAAATTCTGTCAATAGAAAAAAAAAACTTTCAGATAAAAAAACATCTCAGTTTGCATATCAACTGAAATAGTAGTGCATATCAATGAACTTATATCAAGTTTGCACATACAATACTGCTCAAATATAGATAAAACAAATTCGTAACATTACTATTGATAAATAAGAAAATAGAAAATACAGTGATTCTTAAGCATTATTTTTCATTGCATGAATAATGATGTAAAAATATTTATAATCCAGTAACATAAAATATAGTCAATACCTAAACTGAACAATTGCATTATTTTTAAATATCTGGATTTTATTAGAAATACTTCGTAAAACTACAAAACTTCATTGATACTGAAATTTTTTATAGGTATTATTAGAAAAAATTAAATTTTTAGTCTATCATTTTATAATATTGTTAATAGTATCAATTTAATTTAATATTACCTAAAAATGATTTGAATTAGACTAAATTAGAACAGGCCATATTCTGAAAATGAGGTTTATGATCATATCAGAGAGAATTTAAGTTAGATTTAAAATAAGAAGAAAAAGTAAACTATATATAGCATTTCAGATTAATGAATTTTTATGTATCACTTACCAGTAGAGCATTGCAAAAAATAGTTTTTAATTTCAAAAATGACTGTTTCTAGAATAATTTAATAATATAAATTGATTTATAATAATTCAAATTCATTAAAAGTGTACCAACATAATATTATATAATTTCTGTGTAGCACCTACTAGTAAAATATTGTAGCAACATTTTTCTTATTTAAAAAAAAAATTGTTTCTTCTAGAATAATTCATTAATATATAAATTGCTTATAATAATTCGAATTCAGTAACATGCCCGAATGACATTATGTATTGTGATTTAATGTAAAATGCAAATGATAACAACATTAAATTCCTCACCTAATGAACCATTTCCTACTTGGTCTAAAAGCTGAGCTGATTTTTGAGACAGCAAAGCTGCAGAGGAGTATTGCTTACTCTTTTTATTGGAAGAAGGTTTGTGTATATATTCTTCACTAATGTCTCCATTCATTCCATTTTCACCCACAAGAACTAGCCCATGATCCTTAAATCACAGAAAATAATTAATAGAAAACATTGCATGCTTTAGAACAAAAAAACAAAACAAAAAATATCGTAGACAGAAAGGCATACATAATATATCATACCTCTATTAATTGATCTCTCTGCTTCAAATTGTAAAGTAAACATTCATTTTCTTCTTTCAAATTTTCAAAATCCCTTTTCAGTTGGTCATAAAGCTAAACAAGGAAAGAGGAAAAATTGCTTAATGATAAATTGCTTGACATATATTAACAATAAATAAAAAACATACTAATTTTTTTTTAAAAAAGAGTAATTGTAGCTAAGACTATAAATCGTAAATTACTGAATCAATTTATTTCATAAAATATATGAACAAAATGAATGAATATGAACATATACGAACAGAAAAAGATAAATTATAAGCACACACTTTTTCACATAACTCATTTAAAAGTAAGTTATACAAATCTAAAATATTGACTACATTAAAATATAATAGATTTTGAAATGCAGGAATGTGTTATATTTCCTGTGATTCAGTTTTTAATTACAATGAGGTTATGAGGAAAAAAGTTAAATATTTCACAATGTTGAGCAATTATGTATTTAATCCAAAAGGTTAAATACACCAAATATAGTACATTCCTATTGAAAACCAGCATTTACTTTTATCAACTGCTATTTGTTACAGAGAAGTTAAACTATAAAGAACCCAACTTTCTTTTGAAAAGCTCATATTATTCATTGTCTCATGAAAACAGTATTTGCATTAGGTAAGTACACTGATATATAAAACAAATGACAGAACATATATTCTTTTTACACCTTAATTCAATTCACTTACCCGTTTCTTTTCTCTAGTTTCTTTTCTGGACTCATTAAGATTTTCAGTCATTTCTTCAATTTCATCCTTTAATGTTTCTACAGAATATATATAAGCAGATTTTTCATTATCTAACTGAGCATTGCTAATCATGGCTTTTCGAAACTTTTCTTCTAAATCTGAGATTTGAATCTGTAAAACATGTAATCAAGCTTTTATAAATCTTGCAAATTTTCAGAAACAAATAAATTTTACAAATATAATTCTTACAACTCAGCTAAAAACAGTGCAATTTATAAGGTATACAAGCTTATTTAAAAGCAGAAATATTACCGAATAAAAAACATATATCGATATAAAAACTTACATTTTAAAGAGAAACCAAAAAATACTTCTTTTTATATTTTCATCATACAGTAGAGTCCCGATTATGCGAGTTTTCCCTTTAACCAATTTATCAAAGATTCCAAGTAAATTTTTTATTTTTAAAACTACCGCTGAAAAAAATCTGAATTTTATCTTCCAAACACTCAAGAAAACAAAATCCAACAGCTTGATTTGATGAAATGATATCATCAATAATGAAAATGAATCTACCGAAGATGATGAAGACAGTGATGATGATCAACATATAAAAATTTCTCATACAGATCGACTGAACGCTATCGAAAGTGGTATTGAATACATAGGAACAACAAGAGGTGACACCAGCCTTCCTGTTATTCTTAAAAAAATGGTGAAATATTGCAGCAGAAAAGGGCCAAAGTAATGTAAAACAAAAAACAATTAGGGACTTTTTAAGTAAAACCTTTTAATTCTTGTAATGTATGATCTTTAAATGTATTTAAGTAAGCTTTTTAAATATAATTTGAATTGTATGTGGTGTACTCATATAAATTTTGCATTTCTTAAATATATTACATTTATACCTACTCTTTTTCTTTCCTTTCTTATACTCTTTGCTTTAATCGAGTTTTTTGGTTATCCAAATTAGTCGTGGTCCACATTAACTCGGATAATAGGGACTCTACTGTATATAAATAAACAGTTGGAATTATAATGAAAATTTCCTTTCTTTATTGCTGGTTTATAGCTAAAAATAAAATTTTACAATCAAAATTTTTTCAAGGAGACTTTTAAAATATGTTCTTGCCTTTAAATCTCTCCCACTCAAACATGATCTTAATTCTTTCAAATCAAGAGCATCTGTAGAATCTTCACTACTTCTTCTTGAACTAGTGTAAGAAGATGCACCTGACATATAAGATGGAGTTCTCACCTAAATTTAAATAAATAAAAGTCAGGAGAAAATAGTAAACAAATTTTTATAGAGTTTAAGACAGAAATAGAATGACAATCTTCAGTCACAATACACAAATGGAGTATATTCAATTTCAGGAACTAAATTTTTTTTCATCAGTACTTTATTAATTTTGTACTTATGTAAAAGAGGAAATAGTGTACTTTAACACATTTGATACAATTTAACAACAAAATTGATTCCTTGTTGTCATTTTATTTGGTGCTCAGTTTCTACATAATATTTAATTGATTTCAACATAATATTTAAATCACTCTAACAAAACTTTACAATACTATATTGCTAAACAAATATAGCATTGTAAAATTTGTTGACAAAAGAAACTATATATTAATTTTAGAAAACTTAATATGAAATCTTACATCCGCAACAGGTCGATTAGTGCGAGCAACTTCACTGGCAAGTTCAAATTGTCTATCACTTTGTTCATCTGCCTATAAAAAAGATAAAATAATGTTAGTAAGAAGAAGAAGAAAAAAAAGCTTTAAAATAAATTAAGCAAAACTGGGCCATATTTTTATTCCATTAACAACCTTCTAAGTCTCAAATAATTAAACTAAAACAAATATTCTCTTAAAACTGGTTTATAGGATTTTTTTTTCTTTTCAAATTTACCATTTAAATTGCAAATAAATATTGAAGAAGCTCTGATAGATCCTCCAAAGTTAAATAAAAAAGAATATTTCTTCTATCAAATGATCTCCTTATATATATTATATAAATGTCCTTTGATCAAATGAAGAAAGAATATTTTTATTAGTCATATTAGATCATATTAGATTTTTTTAAAACTACTTCCAATAATCATGAAGTTAAAATGAATTAAAAATAACAAAAATGTAAAACATTGAATCTTCTTATAAATAAAATTTTATTTTAATGGAACAAAATGTTTGTTCCTCCCCTCCTGACTTTATACATGCAGCCCCCTTTTTTTTTAATTATTCGTCATTTTCACAAAAAATGATATTATTTGCTAACAACAAAGCTAAGTTCCAAATAATTTGAAAAAAGAAAATACTTAAAAGAGATTATGAGCAAAAGTAAAGACATTTAAAACTAATACCAAGAGAGTATATTATAAATCGCAAATTATTAAAATTTCAATTGTTTAAGCATTAGTAAAAATTACTTTTGCTAGATCAGATATTTTCAAGGAGGGAACATTTGACTTATAATTATCAAATAAAAAAAAATTTCACAAATATATGAGATATTTTTTTAAAAACAAATTTTACAACACTTCTCAAAATTTATAACAAATAGCCTGTAAAAAGCATCTTTCAGTGAAAATAACCCTTATCAATTTGTTGAGCTGGTCATATACTGCTGATATACTCATAAATAATTAGCACCAAGATATTAATAAAAATCATTTATAATTTAAAATAATGCTTAAAAAGAAAAAGCAAACTCTTAAGCAAAAACAAATAATCCTTAAGTACGTATTTCCTTATATCAGTATATGAAAAATTATTTGACAAATAATTTCAACACAGAAGCTATTTGACAAAAAAAAAAAAAAAAAATTGAAGCTTTTTCCTTTGAAATGAAGCAGATTACGATTAAGGAAATAATATTATAGTTGAAATTGTATGGATTTAGCTTCACTCCTCATATTACTTCGTCACCTCANGAAATAAAAAAAAAAAAAAAAAAGGAATTAAGGTATCTATAGACAAAGATATAAGTAGAATTGACTTTTATACAAAGATATAAATTCTGAAATCCTAATAAGGATTTCAGAATTTATATCTCTTGTATTTTACAATTAGTAATGTAATAGAGAAGAAGAGTTTTACAGCACCTCAGACTGCAGCCTAAAAAATAGTTTATGAGCAAGAAAATAAAGAAGTTAACTTTTCAAATGAACTACAATTGAAGATATCTTATGAGAATAAAAACATCTTTTGCAAAACTAGTTTAGTTTATAAGTCTAAAAAATTTTTTCAAGAAAAAACAATAATAATATAAAGACAGAATTGGAATAAGTATGGGAGATTTTCTAATAACGTTAACATTTGCTTAAGACAATATGAAATTTTTTCAATTTCTATTTTTTTTTTTTTTTTTTTTTTTTTTTTTTTTTTTTTTTTTTTTTTTTTTTTTTTTTTTTTTTTTTTTTTTTTTTTTTTTTTTTTTTTTTTTTTTTTT
>NC_092204.1:44452810-44525916 GCF_043381705.1 Parasteatoda tepidariorum | reverse complement strand
TTTTTTTTTTTTTTGAATCTCACAATTTCCTTAATGTTGAGAATTTTTACATTAAGACCATATATTTAAGGATACAAATCAACAATCAGCAATGGAAAAACTTTAAAAATAAAAATTTAGAGAGCTTTGAATTGTTAGTGCATGAAAAAACGTAATTAACGAACCCTTAACTTAAATACTTTAAAAACTCAAGAAGAAAATATTAATTTTCCTTTTCTGAATCAATTATTAATAAGTAAATTATTAGTAAGTAAATTTAGGAAAAAATTTTAAATATTAAAATGTGAACTTAATGAATATTTTTAAAAAAAAGAGTAGATTACAACTAGAACTTAGACGAAATATTACAATTTTCAATATATTTTTTTTACTTTTTCAATACAAACACATCTTTGTACTAGTTACATTTTTATATTACCTTAAGTATGACCACATTTTATAAACAAACACGTAATTTGAAAACAAAATTCTTGTTATTTTAAAACATGTTTTTGCATGTCACCATATGGTGACAATAATTACAAAATGGGATATTAATGAAACTAAACAGAAAAAACAGCATTACTTTTTTCAATTTTAAGATATATTTTGTTCTTAACCACACCATTTGCTCTATAGTGATTTAAAAACATAAGATATTTTTTGATAGACACTTTAAAATACAATTTGTATATTTCATCTAAATTTGTTATGGTTTAAATCAGGGGTTTCCAACTTACAAGAGGCCGGGGGCTGCAATTAAAAACACCAGTGAAATGGCGGGTCGAAACTTTATCAAAATTTTATATAGGACTCTTTTATGTTTGAAGGAACATTAAATATTACTGTCAGATTTTTATCAAGTTGTATAAAATAAAAGTATTGAATTACAAAGTAAAATAGGAAGTAGATTTTTATCTGAGAAAGAAATTTTTTGTACCGTTGGTATGTTAAATTTCCCAGAGACGAAGAAATTAGGGGTTTTTTTAACGAAGAAAAGTACTTTAAACCCATATAGATTTTTAATGAAAATTGTCCACAAAAAATGACAATTAATATAGTTTAGTTCGCGGGCAAAAAAAAAGAAGACTTAATTGTTTGGCCGGATGTGACTCGCTGGCCGCCAGTTGGTAACCACTGGTTTAGATGTATTTATAAAATTTATCAAAAATTATGAAATGTTCACAAGTAATTAAAACTGGAATTGCAAATTTTTTAAATTAAATTAAAGTAAAAAGTTTTTTTTTTTTTTTTTTTTTTTTTTAAAGTAACCTAATTTTTGTTTTTACTCACAATTTTTTAAACAAAAACTAACAACAACAAAAAAGAAGTAAAATTACAAAATTCAAATATTAATGTTAAAATTAAGCAATTTAATAACATTTGTGAAAATATTCTAAATAATTCAATTCTTACTAAGACTAAAAAAGTTAAAATAAAAATGGTAAGTTAATTTCCAATTAAAAATTTAAAAAAAAAAAAAAAAAAAAAAAAAATTTATTAGATCNAAAAAAAAAAAAAAAAAAAAAAAGCATATTTTTTTAAGCTAATTAGTTTTACTTTACAAAGTTAATATTTTGTTTTTCAAAATCAAACTATAGTTGTAACACAAAACAGAATGCATTCATAGCTATCTAAACACTCGTAGATTATATAAACATAATCTCAAAAATAAGTCATAAAATTAAAAGTTTAAACATTAATGTTTTAAAATCAAGTATTCTTATGCTTACTATCAATGTTTTAATCGTCAAATAATAATGCTCTTTTATATTTTTTGAAATATGGCAGAACAGAAATTAAAAATGTAATAATAGACCCAAAGGAATCAAATACATTCAAAGTTTTTCAAATAGTATAGTAAATATAAGTCCATAGGAGAATCCCCTTTAAATGCATTTCTGGTAAGAACAGTTATTACAGTTCAATTGTTTTTACCAACTAGATTAAAAGCTATTTTATTTCTTTAATTAAACTATTAATATTTTCTGAAAGTTATAGTATTTTGTAGAAACCAAAATCTCTTTAATTCCTTGTAATTTCGTAGGAAAAAAATTTGGCAGTCAGCAATTATGTTCGATAAAGTCATACACAGATTTTTAAAGCTGAAATTAAGCTTATTGGTCTTAAAAGAAATGGTTCAGCATTAAATTTTACTGTTTTGTAGAACAAAATGCTTTTTATAATCTGGAAAATACATTTTACTCGACTAGAGATATCCACAGTATTCTATTGGCACTTTTTGAACTTCAGACAGTAATTACACTAAAGTTGGGTTGGGCACATACAAAATAAGCAGAACAAAACATTCTAAGAATATTGATTTTATACATTTGAGAAGACAAACATACAATATCAGAAAATGTAAGCATCTATCTCTGTAACACTTTTATAATATAGTAAATTACTTAAAAATTTTCAGAAATTGGAGACAGTAATTTATTTAAAAAACTAATTTCAAAGTTTGTCGATTTTTTTTTTTTTTTTAAAACTTCCTGCGAATATTTTAAGCGAAACAAACCATTAAATAATAAAAATAAATATTTTAACGAGAAATATTGCTTAAAAAAGCAAAAGTTATTGAATGCAGAAAATAACCAATATATAAAATAATATGCATTTTATTTATTACATAACTAATAAAAAATGTTTTTGGATGGAACTAAAAGTAGAATTTAAATCATAAAAATACCTGTTAAAAAGGTATTATTAAAAAATTGAGTATTTAAAAATATTAAGAATTTAATGTGCGTCATAAATCAGAAATTTAATGTAAATAATATATCAAGCCCAACACAGCAAAGCATTAACTTGTGGAATTTATTATAAATCAATTCCTACAATAGAATTGATGCAAAATATGTAAATTATTGACTTTTCATTCATTTCCTTAACAGGCAATGATAGCAATTTTTGAGCTTAATTTGGAAATTGTTTTCAACTAAATTTACAAAATCAATTAAAATACAATTTTTAGCCCAATATATTTACAAAAATATTTCAGGCAAAAATGGATCTAAACCAAATTAAAAGATTTCTAATTATAATATGGTCCAAAAAATGTGTGGTTGAAAATAGTTCTCAAAAGCCCTTTTATGTTCCATCTTAGAAAAAATGATCTAAGTTCAAAAAGATTCAGTTCCAAATTGACTTTCGCCAATAAAGACGACTCATGAAGTTTAAAAATATCTTAAGAATAATTTTAAGATTTATTAAATAAAAACGATCGACTTATGTAACTAAGTGGGCAACCTATGCAAAAACAAACTTTTTTAAAAGATTAGAGTTAATATCTAATAGTAATAAGCGAAATGTGTTTTGTACTTTTTTAAAACTATCTTATCTCTCTAAAATCGATTAATTTAAAAGCTTTATGACTTCCTTCGCATTTTTATACATACGTTAACAATGTAAACAATGACGATTGCAAAAAATGCAAAAAGATATCATAACGCAATGAGATCAGTGCGAAGAATCATGAAGTAATGTTAAAATGCGAAAGTTTCTATAAAATGCGCCATTAATAAAATAGCAGAAAGTATTATAATTATTAAACTATAAATGAATTCATTTATGAAAAACATATACAATCTTACAGTGAATTTTAACAGACATTCAAGATATACATTTTTGTACTTTACGGAAACACTGTGCATTTAATCGCGTCATAATATTTTCACTTTAACAAATTTAACGATTGCATTAAAAAGTTTCATCAATCGAAATATTTAATATATTTTAATTACAAATAAAATAAAAAAAAGTCCATTTAAATACCTTTGTGCAATTTAAATTACTTATATCGCTCAAAGCTGAACAAATTTAAAAAGCGGGCTGCTTCAGACTAATCGTCACTTAAGCGTATCGATTTTAAAGAATGATTGATTGATTTCAAAGTAGAAGGATTCTACTAAAGTTGTACAGCAGATCAATTTTTAAAATCGATCGTTAGTAAGAAAATGATTTTTATAAAAATCAATCGATTTTAAAAACTAGATTGTATTTTACTAATAATCATAAAAAAATACTGCAATTAAAAGAAAAAAGATGCCTTGATTTTTATGTTCACGTGTGTTAACCTCACATACGACATACAAGTGGAAAATACCAAATACGGGATAAAATACTTATTTCTCAAAATGAAATGAATGCCATAATACATCAATAAAACATGATTGTAGCCCAGGCGTTTACGATTACATTTGTACAAAGAATTTTTAAATTCGTAATAAATCATTAAAAAAAAAAAAGGATTTTGTATACCTAATTTACATTGTTCATAATCTGCAGTAACAACTTTATTATAACGTATAATAATGCGAAACAATTTCTGTACAAATCACAAAATTTATTTACATGGTTTAAGTAACTTTAAGCAATCAAAGATTAAATATAAAACAGTCATTAAAATCAATTAAAAAATTATTCAGAAATACAAATTTATTTACTTAACATAATTAAGTTTAACATTTTGAAGAAAATCATGTCACATCTCCCTATCGGAATGATGAGAAATTGTAATTACTACAAAGAAAAAAAACTACCGAACTCGTAATTAAGACAAAAAAAATCAACAAAAAAGTGACATACAGGTATATCTGTATACTTCTTACGTTTCATCTGAATTACAACTCTCATATTACTGGCATTACTTAATAAATAACATCCGTGAATCAATATCTTCATATTATAATAATTAAAAAAAATAATAAAATACGAGAATGAATAGAAAAATAGTTATTTAATAACTACCGCACTTTTCCGAAAAAATACATTTAAGTTTTTTTTTTTAACGTAATGTAAATAAAATACATATTACCTTTTTCATAAATATTTTTACATTTTTATTTTGTTTAAGAACGGTTGCGTTGAAGTTCCTACAACTAAATATTTTAATTCTTGTAAGTAAATAATAAATAAAATTCCGTTTTTTAGGAGAGATTAATTACTTTTAACCAATAGCATTTATGTATATAATTAACATGATTACATCAAAATATTGATAAATACATTGGAAGTCACAATTTATTACAGTTACCCATTTATTTTCGTATTTGATTTTTTTTCTAAGAAAATAACTGAATTAAGAATTTATCAGGGAAAGAGAAAAGGTGATTTTTTTCGACACAAGCACTTCTTTTAAAAATTATTTTAATTCTCCCCCTCAATGTTAATGCCTCTAAGATAATATAATAAAATAAAAAAATTGTTGGGGTGCGTTTCGCCTAGAACTGAAAATATAAATTTTCATATAGTAGCCAGTGGCCGGTAGACTAATAACTTGGTAGCCATTTTTTCCTTCAACTGAATGAGTCTGAGACCAATACCGGTGGGTCCTATTCATTTATTAGCAAGTTTTTTTTTCCCTTTTTTTATTTTGCTTAAATTAATTTATGTATATATTTTAAAAAAAAATCATAATAGAAACAATTTACGGCTATCAAAAATTTAATTCAAAAATAAAAATAATATAAATATGGGACAAAATTTAGTTAAACATACTCAGTTGATTTCGCAACGAGCAAAAAACTTCGATGCGAATAAAATAAGGAAAAAAAATGGGAAAAAGTGACTGGTTCTTTATTTAAGTTGCATCTTATTTTGTTGACTCGGGTGATTATTTTCAGGTCTAGTTCCACCCAATTAAAACACCAAGTAAAAAAAAAGCAGTAAACTGTGGAGACAATTTAAACGTTGTCAATACTTTTTTAGCCCGCTTGCCAACAAGCTGACCGTTGGAAGTTTTCGTGGTTTTCCTCTCCATGTAAAGCAAATGCGAGTCAGTTCATCAAAAAATCCTCCACTGAGGCCAATTTCTCCCAATACTTGATCCAGGAGTTCCCTTGTCTCATGGATTGGGTTCAAAATTACAAGGTTACGAAGTTGAACATTGATAACTGAATACTTAAAATTGGGTCGGCTGTTCAACGACGGTTATAAAATAAGATAACTTTTTTAGGAAGTTACGACTGGACGGCAGCGACAGAACAAGTTCAAACTTTGCCGTAAATGCCATAATCACAGAAATTAGGAAATCATTAAAAAGAAACAATTTTTTTTTATAGTTAATCCATGGCATGCATTCATTATTTGTGACTATTTACACCATATTCTTAAAAAAGAACAGTTAGCGAAAATACCGAAACAACTATCGCACAATTGCGTTAACATTTATAAATTTTATTCAAGCGTCCTTTCTTTCGATATTTTTTTTTCAGAATCTCTAATAAGGAGGGGAGAAATAGAGGAAGAGAGAGAAAATTATTTTAATTTATTATGTTTTTGAAGTCCAATCACACACTGGTTAAATTTATCTATTTTTTTAACAAGCTATGAGAACATAGCTGAGGAAATTCCACTTGTAACTAAAATAATAAAACTATATTTAGAATTGAGGACTTTAATGATAGCAATAAAATGACACTAAAAACTGGGTGATAGCATTTTAAAAAAATAAACACCTTGCGCAACATACCGAAGTCCGAATCTAATATTACAAAATTCCGTTTAGCATCAATTAAGTTTTCTTTTTTTCCTTCCACCCAAATTGGCCTTATGCCCTATCTTTTCTACTTAGCATCTTCCTAAACCGCTGTTAGATTAAATTTATCTCCTCCATAAAGTTAAAAGCGTACAAAGCAGCTTTAAAACTTTTTCACGTCCAGATCTTTTTTTCTTCCGATGTTACTGCATTTTGTTAGTTTATAATAGTAAGGGGACACGGCTCTAGTTTTCTTTCTACAATTATTTACATGTGAAATTCAGTCCTGTAATACTGCAAGAATGGCGACGCTTAACAGTAGATTAAAACTGAAAATTTAAATTTTCAGTTAGTAGCAAGTGGCCGGTAGCTCAAATAACTTAGTAGCCACTTTTTCCTCAAACCTAATGAGTCGGTGACCAATACCGATAGGTCTTATTTATTTAATAGCTATTTTTTGCTTGGATTAAGTTATATATTTGAAAGAAAAAAAAAAGCGTATAAGAAATAATCTACAGTTATAAAGGGCTATCTAATAATAAAAATAGCATAAATATGTGACAAAATTTTGTTAAACATACTGATTTGACTTCACCAGATGAGAAAAGTCCATGCGGTAAAATAAAAATACATAAAATAACGAGGGGAATAAGTGACCATTTATTTTTATTTATTTATTTAAAAAAAAAATAATAAGTCGTTACTTTTTCCCCTGCCACGCCACGTGGTGAGTGGTTATTTTCAGGTCTACAGCTGATCATTTGTATCATCGTAGCACGTATTTTGTGGCATGCATGTGAAAAGTACATATATAATATACATAAAAAAAAAACGAAAGAAAAAAAAAGACTAAATTCTTTCCTAACGCAAATTCATAGGCGTCGATTTTGTCTTAAAGTTGGGAGGGGGATGGGGGCAAGGACTATATAAATGAAAATCGGATAGCATTATAGATCTAAACAGTTAAAAAATGATCATATTTTTTAAATTGTAAATGTATTATTCGATTGGCTGCAAGAAGAATTATTATAAAGTATAGTTTTTTATATTAATTAAAAAATTTTTTATAAAAATATCTATCTACAAAGCTAGAAAGAATAAACACTTGAGTTGTAAATTAATTGACACAAGAGCGCAAAAATTTCTTTAATTACTTTTTAATACGATAAAACAAATATCATCAGTAAACATTACATAATATTTACAAATATTTATTAAAATAAAAAGTAGTTTAAAAGCTGTGTGAAACTACCGAGTTTGATTATGTATGAGGGGATGCATGTGAATTAAAATTTTGTAATGGAAAAAAAAAGTAGTAAATGCTTTACGTTTATATTTATAAATAGTTGCAACAGCAGAGAGATTATTGAAAATAGAAAGAAGTGTTAAATTTCACAATATTTTAATAATGAATTGCCAATTATTGAACTAAAAGTTTGCAATTTCAGCTGCCTATAAAATAAAAATTTCGAAAGCTTCAAAAGCATAGATATTCAGAACATTTGTTAATAAAAGTAGAATTAAAATATTTTTAAATTTTTTGGTCATCTCATTATGTTTCAGAATTATTATTATTATTATTATTATTTTTTTCGAATTTCAAATAATTTCTAACTTTACCGGATACCAAATCGATTATTCAGAATAAAACGGTTATATAGCAAAAGTTCCATGAAAAATATTCACAAATGGTAGGAGTAGAATTTTAAATTTAGGCTATAAGTGTAACTTTTTATTATAATTAAATATTTTCCCTTTTTTTTAAATCTGTTTTTTTCCACCCCCTACGAATATATTTTACATATTTAAATTGTATCAGAAGCTCGATACAGAAAATTTTTTTTCCAAAAAAGGTACCGCCTCCAAACATAATAAAGAAATCGTAGATGCAACGAATAATGTGCGTACTATTAATTGTTTAAAAAAAAATGGAATGAAAATGTAATGCCACAGACAATGAAAATCGTTGTTTTGGGAAAAGTTTTTCAATCCTTCCGCGTAGATCTTTCATGTTTTATGCATAAGAGTTACATTTATTTTTTTTTTAATCTTTCTTTCTTTTTTAAATAGTCAAATTATGCAAAAGGCTAAAAACTTTATATTAGAAGAAAGGGCATTAAATATTTAAAAAGGTAGGACGACGAAACTACTTTTAATTATTTCTCTATGTAATCCAATGGTATTTCATAATTAATCATAAACATTCGCGATTATTTAAAAAAACGAAATATTTTACGTGCGCAACATTTAAATATATTTCTGTGCAGCAAAACACCTTTATACAGACAAAAAAAAAAAGCAGCTGCAATAAAAAATATATTAAGAAAAAAATAAAGTTCTTTTTAATACCTAAATATTACATCAAAGAAAAAGTAATGTATTAAATGTAAGAAAACATTTGCACTGGTAAAATTAAACAAGTCAATTAAACTATAACACGACAAAGGAAAAATAAGGAAAAAAAATCAAATCATGAAACAGAGAAACAGAACATTGTGCCAGAGAACATTTGTTACAATTTGAAAATTACTCCAATTAACTAATCATATTTCCACATGTATGATATAGGACAAAAATATAGCTTATACTTTTTTATGCATACACATAGTGCAATAAAATATTCAAAGTTATTAAGAGTTAATTTTTTTAAAATTAATTATGCGAAATCAGTGTTATAAAAACAGCCAATTAAGCCAGGTTATCTATATTCCCGACAAACAAAAAAGCCGAAGTGTGGAGAAAAAAATTTCTAACTTACAATTTTTAACTCGAGCACAATTTCCCAATTGTAGAAAAACATTTTATTTTTTAATAACTGAAATGCTGAAAAAAGAAAAAGGTAAATCAAATCATTCGTCCAAAGCAGTCAAAACAAAGAAGCGTAAAACGCCATTAACGACGGCAGATGCCTCAAAATCATTGTTTGCTTAGGTTTCAGACTGCGGACACAAGTAGGGGATTTAAATAGAATTCCATTCAGCAAAAATTTAAAAACGTCACTTGTTGGTAGCGGGCAAGCTGCCAAATTTTTCTAAGCATTCAAGCATGATAAAAATATAGAAGATAAATCAGAATGCACACCATCGAAAACATTAAGGATGAAAAACAAAAGCTAAATAAATAAGAATACCACAATTTATTTAATAAGCATTATGAAATAAAAAAACTTACAAATGATGGAGGAAACTTAGCGTCAATTAACCTTATCAACACAATTGAAATTTAGCAATAAGTTACTAAAATGAATTAATAAATAAAGTATTAAACACAACCATTTCAAACTAAAATTTTTGTCAGTGGTTACAAAATAATCAATGATAGCGCAAAAATAAAATTTGGATATCGTCTTTGAAGGGAAAAAGAATTCTAAACAGATCTTTCATTAAAACAATAAAAAAAAAACATACATCTTAAAATAAACAGTAAAGTTTCGATAAGATTTAATAAGAGTCCAAATTGCAGTGTTGGTCTTAAATAATGATTACAACGATAGAATTTATGAACAGAAAACCACATGACAATCACGTAAACTGGACGCGGTTATACCGCTTAAGTGAGAAAAAAAGTATGTTAAATGCATACTAAATGCAACAATCTAAAACAGTTCTAGAAACGAAGTTTGATGCAAGAATAAATGTAGGGAGCATAAAAGAACAATAGAATTGGAACTTGGATCATTCTCTCACTCCCTCTAAAACTTCACAAGTTAAAAGATATTTTTAAAATACACACAAAATTTCTTTACTGTTTAACCTAAAATAACTTTATTTTTGCACCTTGTAGTTGCGATGCGTTTTTTATCCCCGAAATACGCTCTTTCTTTCCAATGATACAAAAGTCTTAAATTGTAATATAGTATAATTTTTTTTCAATGTAAAATAAATAACCGATTTTCCCAAAAAGTAGTAACAAAAATTTATTTTTCAAAAAAAGTAATCAGGAAAAAAAAAGTAAAGTAATTGTAGAATTGCAAAATTTTTCTTTTAATTTTTTTTCTCCCAATTTAATCTGAGCTGAATGCACACCGTTTGCTTAACCGACAAAGAAATAATAGAGATGCATTAGTTACAAGTAGATGCACAGACATTTAATGATAATATGCGCATTGAAATCTTAACTTTCCTATAAGAAGAGACTGAAAGGAAAGGATGTCTTTATTTCAAGTCAATGTTTTGTCTGGCAGCGAAAGGTAAATCACAAGCGAAAGGAAATGAAGCGTCTGGTGAAATAATAAAAAAGGAAAGATCAGGGCGCACCTATTGATGTGCCTTCCGTTCTAATCAACTGTAAAAATAGCATAAAATAGTACCCTCCTACACTTCCAAGAGAAACCAGTTCTTAGAGCTCCCTGCTGGAAACAACATCCTTTACAAGATTTAAAAAAGAAAATACAAAAAGGCATTTAGGAACCATTTAAGCTGTAATATTCTTTTAATATTTTTTTTTATAATGGTACATGTTTGCAATAATTTATTAAAATCTTAAAATAAATAATATAAAAAAGGAAGTTGGTTTAAATTATGCATTAATAAGAGTTTTAAAAAAAAGGTTTTAATCGCTAGCAAAACTAGAAGACTTTAAAAGAAGAGGAAAACTAAATCCATATCTCAAAAAAAAAAAATTTCTTTTTTAATCGAATAGGGGAGGGGAAATGAAAGTAATTTACTTAGCAAATGGATCATCAATATATTTCTCTTACGTGGCACCATAAATTCGAGTATTTTTCTATTTATTGACCTATAGTTAATATCCATTTTGTTGGATTGTCTTATAATTGAACTTTTGTAAATGGTTAGTAATACGTTAACCCTTTGTTGCTCAACAACTCTGATTTAAGAAATATTTACGCGGATGTTAGAATACATCATATTAAGCGTGTAAAAAATAATGAAAAAATGAAGACCTTAAAATTAAAAATTTATTGATAAAAAGCATTTGTTGAACATCTCCAATATCGTGAAAAATAGCACAAAAATTCCAATATATTTAAAACTTCATGCGAAAAATTTTGAAATTGTTGTTTTCATGGTAACAAGGTCTCACACCACATTTTTCAATCCCTCCTTAGACAAATATACAATGAAGGGGATTGTTGTAAAAAAATTGTATATCCTGCAATTATGTTGTGGAACAATTCTCGCTAAACGCATTATAATATTGGCAGCTGCACCAAGACTTGGTTCCCCCGAGTTTGCAATATTTTCTTTACCTGACGATTTTATAGGTAAATCCACCTCATTATACGATTGAATTTTCATGTATGTTACAGACATGTAACGCGGTGATACAAAGGGTTAAGTATTGATTTATAATAATTTCTTATTTTTATACATATAAAAACTTAGTTACAAAGAAATTTTAAACATAACGAACGTAGCAACCATAAAGGTAGATACGTTGCCCCCTATCCCCTATATTAGTCCCTGGAGCAACGGAGCTAATACCGTCATACCAATTATTGGTAATGGAGCTTGCTTTTTTCGAGCAATGGCAAATAAATATTTTAAGAGATATTCAAGTTACGATACTTCAGCTGCCAACTATGCTGGAATGTCCGGAACCCATACTTATGGTGGTTTATGTGATTTAATAGCTGCGGTACGGATTTTAAGTTAATACTAAAATTCAAGACAAAACGAACAATATAGCGGGTATCTTTTTGAAAATAGTTAAAAGTGAAATAAAGTACATCCTCGCAGAACAGCTGGACAGAGAAAAAATTTGGTTAATTAATTGCTTAAAACTAGTGAAAAGTTAAAATTTGAGGTCGTGCTATGCATTCGGCTTGGTCACCAAAGGCTGCCAGTTCTAAAATGAATGAACAAGAGAAAAGAGACAGAGGGGGGGGGGGATTTTAACATTTAACAAAAATAGTTTCAAAATAAAAAGTAGTGGTAAATATTCTTCCATAATAGATATTTGTGTTTGAATATCGAAATGACTGATTCTCTCCAAGCTCAACGCACAATTTTTCGAAATCAACGTTACACAATTTTCTATAAACAATATAATCAAAAGTATGTTTTTTTAAAAATTCAAAATATTCGAGAAAACAAATTTTTTCGTTACTTTCAAATAGACCGGAAAACAACCACTCGACACATGTCGAGTTTATAAAAAAAAAAGTGGCGACTTAAATTAAATAAGCAACCAGTTACTTTTCTTCCCATCGTTTAATTATAAAAGTACATCATACCAGAAAGACTCAGGAAAAAGAATTTAAATTTAAAATGTCATAAGTCTCAATCTAAAATTTTGATCCTTCAGAATCCACCAATTTGTGATAAAAAATATATATTCACGTGAAAGGAAAGTTTTTTGTTTTTTAGCTATTCTCATAATTCAAAGTTATAATGCATAAATTAAATGTACTTTGCCTTCCCAATTTTTAAATAAAGTTGATGAACAACATGATTACCAATGCCATTTCTTACAATGAATAGAATGGAGTAAAATGGAAAGGAGTAATATTTCAAAGTCATGTACTTGTACCTAACTACACCTCTGATATTGCTTCCAAAGTATTATTATTATTTTTACAGCGAATCAAATTAAATCAAAACCAAGTCGATATGACTAATATTTCAGAAGTTTTGAGAATTTCTAGCTTTAAAATAAATTTTTTACTTGTAATTTTTTACGAAAAATAAATAAATAAATAAAACAGTTATAATTTTGAAACTATTAATTCAAATGACATACAAATGGTATTATTGATTTTATTTGAACAAATAAGAAACAATGCCTGATTTGTCTAGATAGCAATGACCAAAGTATAAATAAGAAAATTATAGTTTTTACATAAAAACAAAAATTTGTACTCTTTATACGTAAAACTATTACAACTCTAATAGCTTCTAAACTATAGTGATTTTGTTCATATTTTCAGTGTGATAAGATACATAGGATTGAATGCTTTGTGCATATAGCACTGTCAGAAGGATATAGCACTATCCGAAGATAGTCATAAGTATAAAACCATTTTCTTTTTAGACATAAAACCTTTAATAATTTTTGAGCTATGATTTCTTTCTGCTTTGTTTTCCTTCCTTTATAAATATCTCATTTGTCTAAATAGGTACTTCGGAGGCATAAAAATATATAGTCTGAAATTGTAATTTTTTTTTTAATACTTTACTACATTTAAAATCGATTATAACTTCTGAACTATTTTTCCTATCAATTTGATTTTGGTATCATTCGATTAAGAGTAAAAAATAAACAAATAAAACGTTATAATCAATGCCCAAGATGCCTAGATAGAACAGTAAAGTTATTTATTTCTTACTCTTTTGAACCCTCTTCTGCTGAATAAATTAAGATGGGGACCATGGTTCTCCTGAGGGATGGGAAAATTTAAGATTTTTATATTTCTTTTTATTTTATTTTATAACCAGCATTGAACAGCTGACACAATTCTGAGTCTACGGTAACCAAAGTTCAAATCCGTAGCCTTCTAAGTTTGAACCAGACCTCGAAGACAAGGAAAGCCCTGAACCAAGCATTGGGAGAAACTAGCCTTCGCGTAGAAATGGTTAATAGAAGTAACCCACATTTGTATTGTATGAAATAGGAAAACCACAACCCCCCACAGTTAGCACGATGGCAAGGGGACTTTAAAACACAATCCATCTACCATTAAGCATATTTTACATCAGCACTGTAGTTAGTGCGAGCTGTGTGTAGAATTCATATAAACCGGGCATCACTGGGATTCAAATCTGAGTCACTGCAGCTCATATTTCGATATTGAGTGCAAAAATAAGAATTTAAAAAAAAAAAAAAAAAAAAAAAAAAAAAAAAAAAAAAAAAAANAAAAGAATTTCAGGTCTCCCCAAATTATTTCCATATTAGTTATTTTTTATGGTACAGGAACTGGCTTACAAAGGGAAAACTGGGATTTGTTTTAAAAGTTAGGGTTTAAGCCTAAACGGATATCTGAAGTTTACTGAGGGAGAGAGGATCTGAGAGGGGTAGAACATTGTTATTTACAGACAAGAAAGGTAACATTTTAATGGTTTTCTTTCTAGGAGTCATGTGGGGTAAAAAACAAGTCAATCAATAGAAATATGGTTGAGAAGTTTTAAAGGTTTATGTGTAAAAAGTGTAATTTTTGACTTAAACTAACTTATGTACAATTTCCTAATAATTTTAAAACTATTAATTTTATCCACTGCACTTTGGTCATATGCGATTAAGGGTTTTATTTCAACATGGTGGTTGGTGGATGAAAGCTCAACTCGTATGGGATAAGATACCAATATTGGACCAAACTTTAAGATGGGTAAGTACTAATTTACTTAGTATCTGATAAAACTAAGTATGACTTACAAAACTCTGATACTTTCAGCATGCAATATCAATCTCAATTAATAGAAATAGAAAATTACTAAGTAAAATCATCAATGTGGACAACTTAAGACAATTATAATAAAGCTAAAAGCTTATATAGAACTTTTATTCTTTTAAGCATCAGACTAAAAAATATTACAATAAACATTGTGACACTAGAAAATTTGGCCTTTACTTTACGCATATCTCCAGCTATTACAAGTAAAGCTCAAACTCATCTCTAACCAATATAGATTAATTTTTAGCTGAACCACCACTTTTAAAACAGTGTATATTGTCCAGCTTTCCCCTAATCAGTTTTATATTCAGCTAATTAGGAACTGGCCTAGTTGTAGTATATTATTGTTAAATTAAAAAACAGGATATAATGGTGTGGGGTTTTAAAAAGTTATATGCTATATGAACTTTATTCCAAATAAAAGATTTTAGGATAAAAATTTGAATAGCCAAGGAATTTTGTAATATACACACTGTGTTCATCTAAAAATATCAAATTCCATGTCAAAAATTAAAAGAAATAAAAAATTATAGTTTCAAAGCGAATGTGAGGTATTACAAAATAGTTCATATGAATTTCGAAATTTTCAAACGAATTTTGAAACTTTCTTTTTCCAAGCTCAAACATTTTAAAATTAGAAACTTGTTGAAAAAGAAAAAAAAATTTAAAACCCTTAACGCCTAGGAAAAATTTTTTATCTACAGCTCAGTAGGTTTTCAGCAAAACTCTCTCACTTGTTAGATTAGTGCCATTTTTTAAAGAATTAATAATTTCTTTTTCAAAACTGAAATTGCTAAAAAATTTTAATTGGATAAGTAACAAATTATTTAAAAAATACTAACAGTTTTGCTACAACCATTTGTTTCCCAAGGGGATCACAGAGTTTAAAGAATCCACAATTTCAAGAGTCAAGACCAACAACATGGCAAGGTGAAAGCGATGTGGTGATTAACTTAGTGCACCACACACCAGGAGTCTTTATTTTTCAGACAAGCTGATACTCATTGATCTGATGCTGGGTTTCATTTGAATAAATTGATTTCTTAATAATTACAACACATTGTCAAACAATTTGCCACACCTGCCAGAGTGCAATAGTATTGTCATGTGAACTAAGGTATCATTGAAGTGATTGCAATCATACAACAATCAAAGCTTTTGTTGAAACATAACACAGCTAAAATATTTAAGAACTATAGCCACTGAGAACAATGATTTGATAGTTGAAATAAAGATAAAACTCTCTGTGGCAAATAGGAGCCACCATAGCCATAGCCCCCCAAAAAATTAATTGAAATCTAGATTTATAAGTCAACACCAACATCAATGTCTACAAAATACAACACCATTAAAATATATGGCTGGGAAAGTAGAGTAATGACCAAATACATGAATAAATATAAACTATTTTATTAGTGAGATATTGAGTTCTTAATGCAAATTATTAAGAAAAATGTTTGGTGTAATTTTCGAGAACAGTGTATAGTGGAAGTCAATGTATAATCGTGAATTTTACTGAAGGTATATATAACTTGATATTATTATTTTTGAATTATAAGAAATCACCGCAGAACTACCCATTAAGGATTATGAGAACTACAACAGCTGGTATACACAATTTTCTAAGGTTTCACCAAATAACACTTTTTGTGGCTATAGTTGGTGACTAAAAATAATTCATCTGGAATACACAAACATAACAGTTTAACTAAATATTAGTCATATGTAAACAAACAATCTTTTCTTACATTTATTCGGATCACTCACTAGAAACTACAATTTTATAAATTTTCTACATGGATAAGGAAAATTTATACATGTGAACATGACTGCTAACTATCTGCCTATATCACTATCTGTTTCATAATTAGCAATTATAACAAGACTTCATGAGAGGCAATATGACTCGATAATTCTTATAGTAAAAAGTACTAAGACTGAAATAGGCAAAAAATACCATGTGACAAAGTTCTAAACCACAATAATTAAAAGCTTTACCCAAGAATTTATACAAACTTAAATGCTACACCAATATATACAATGAGTAAAACAATCATAATGAAAACTATTATTCTTTCATTTTCTGCTACAAAGCATTTATGGAAGAAAATAGAAGTTGAAAATATTCAAATATGCAAAACTAATTATAGAATATCTATGAATAAGGTGCCAAACAGTGACGGAATTTTCAAATATATAAATATTTTCATTGTTAAAGAATTAAAATAAAAGAGATAGAAATATTAACTATTAAGACTAAATGTATAAAAGGACTTATTACATAGAAAGATTACTACAAAGTTGTCCCAAATAACATGTGCTAATAATTGAGCGAAACTGGCTTTGATTTCTATTTTGTCAGTTTTTTCATTAAATAAATTCAAACAATCTTTATATATCCTGAATAAATTAGTTGATAATTACTACTTTACTTATGAAACAAATAGGTATTTGTTTATCGGCTTCTTTTTCAACAAGTTTATAATAAACAAAAGTGCAAATTATTCTTTAATGATGGAGCATTTCATAACTTAACATAAATAAAGCTTAAAGGTAAAGTTTCCCACAAGAATAGATTTATAGAAAACAGTACAGTACAATGTAATGGTCTGTAATTATGATTGATCCTAGCAAGCTTTTAAGATAAATACACCTAATGTTGGCATATTGAGGTGTATTTTAATACATGAATTATATAAAATTATACTTGTGCTATAATGCAATGTGACTGCCTAATATCAGGATAGATCCAGACAAGCACTTAAGATAAATATACTAAATGTTTGAACACCTAACTATATTCTGATGTTAAATTATAAGAAATTAGACTTATGTGACAATCCAATATGATTGTCTACAATCAAGATAGATCCTAGCACACATTTAAGATGAATATACCAAGTATTTGCATTATCGGAAATAATAATTCATTTCCAATGTTGCACCTCTTGGTACGTTTTCATGTTTTAATTGGAAGAAATTTATGGATAATCAGACGCATGATATTATGATACAAATGATATACATTACAATGATATGATATTAATACACCAAATGTTTGCACACCTTGGTGTATTTTGATTATGTAATTTAGAAAGAATGAATGCATAATAAAAGAGTAGCAATAATAAAGTATTTCCAAACACTAACCTCCTTTGCGATTTGACTGAATGCCTGATCTTCAGCAGCATATAATTTGCCTGAGACTCTGCGTCGACCACTACTTGAAGTAGCCATGGGAAAAAACTATAATTACTGTAGCACATCTGATGAAAATTTTTCTGAAATAAAAAACAAATATTTCTTGCTTCAATAAATTCAGAAAATCCGAGCTATTTAAATTACAGTGAAAACTGTCGTCACTTAAATGAAGTTTTGAATTAACATTGTCAGCCTGTCAACGTTTGTTGACAAAATATTAAATACCCGTCAAAACAACCATTTGGTAAAGATACAAAAAATCGCACCCAAACATACCTTTGTCAACAGATAGTTGAACTTGAGCTTAATATATTATAACCGGAATTCCAAGAGATGAACATAACTTTTCAAAGAAATAATGTTATTAATTAATAAAAGAATTTTTCGAGACCTTTCAACAATCAAATCACCATGTTCGACAGAAGAATGATATTTGTTGCCATTCAACAAATTTCAACCTAACACTTCCTTCACCTTTTAAGGAAAATGATCTAATTTTCCCTTTTTAATCGAAAAAATTTTTTATAAAGAGCACTGGCTTCTTTTATTTTTGTAAATATAGGTTTATAATTAAACTTAAAATCTGTTACTTGAATGTTATTTCATTAAAATTAAAGCAGGAAAATTAGTTTCTTTTTTAGCGCTTTTTGATTAAATGAAACCGAAACTAACGAAAAGAACTATTCAAAATTATTATTTTAGACTAATAAAAGTGATATAATATGTTCCATAACTCATTTAATGTGTTAAATTCTTGTTTTTATTTTAAATTAGGATTCTTTGCTACAAATTAGCAGATTTTTTTTTGTGATAAACTGTGGGGCAATTTCGTAATTGCGCCCGTAGAAAAGCTTTAACATCAATTTATAGGGTTCGTTCACAATGCATGCGATTCACGCACATCCAATTGTGCTCAACAGAAATAACGAACTTTGATTGGTGAGTTTTTCTCGGAGGGGGGGGGAACCCTTAGGCAGGATTCTCACTATATATGAATGTTGCACTTCCAGGAGAGAAAAAGGTGATATGGTAGGTAAGGTTTTTAGCAGGAAAATATATTGCACCAATCAGGTTCAAATATATTCACGAAGTTGATCGGAGGTGCGCGAACCATATGCAGTAAGTACAGCCATTTATGTCTGTTCATTCTCCCTCAATAACGATCGCAGATGCGTGATTCACTTAAAGTGAGAATGACTCTATGACCCAATTAATTCGCCCACAGCCTTGTTGTTGTTAATTTACGTCGCACTAGAGCTGCACAATGGGCTATTGGCGACGGTCTGGGAAATATCCCGGAGGATGATCCGAAGACATGCCATCACAATTCGCCCACAGCCTACTTATTCGATAGCTGAGAAGTAGACTGGTTGCAAATATGCAAATTACTTTGATTAAAACAGATTCAAGATCTGACAATGGAAGATAAAATTTAATTTAATAGCAACGAAGGATACAATTTAATTGAAAACATCAAAAGTGGGAAAAGCTTACACCAATCTCATGCGCATTCACATAGTACTTATTTTCACTTACGTATACACTAATGTTGATGTACTTTGAATATCATCAGTAAATTCATAACAACTTGGTACATGTTGGGGTAAGATAGTTGTCTTCCTCTATGTTGACTACCTACTGAAACAAAAAAGTCCGCTGCTGAAAATATGGATGTAAGTTTTTAGTTGTACCATGAGTTAATTGTATAGAGGATAAGGACAAAGTGAAATTTTTCCTAAAAATGCTTTATAAATATTTTTTATCACATGTATAAAGACCGGGATAGCCAAGTTAGTAGGGCGCTGAGCTCATGTTCATGGGAACCGGAGTTCAAATACAAAGACTCCCCGAGTAGTAAATGGTGACTGGTGCGTGTTAAATCTGTAGGGGTCACAAAGTTATACTTCCATAACATATTATACCTCTGAAGGTACTGAATAGGAAATTGATCATTTTCTCGTTCAGGCAAAATTACGATCTGTGGATAAATAAATAAGTTCTCCCTATAAACAGGTTTGAAGTATGGGTGTGGCAAAAGCAGAATTCTTGGCTATAGATGGCGCCACTAGAAAACAAGGACAATCGCACCCTGTGTCTTAATGACCTACGACAATGAACACGACAACAATAGCAAAAGTATAAATCTGTAGAAGATTTCTCAAAATGCGCATATGGACTTGGTATTATTATCAAATTTCTGTTTTGAACCAAAAAATTTTAAAAAATAATTAAATGTAATTGAATGAAGCCCTCAAACGCAGCTCTCAATAATAATTAGAAAACAAAGGAGAGCAATGCCAATTGAAAAAAAAGACAATAGTATACATTAAATGTAGACTACAGAGAAAATTTTAACCCATATCATGTCATATTTGCATCATCATCGATTTTAGCGACACTTGTGCTAACTATATAAAAAGGACTAGGAAAAAATTAAAAAAAATTAAAAATGTTTTATAAATATATTTTAAGTGTATGTATATTTCAACAACTGTCCTTTGACTTGATATTAATATCGAAGTTTTCTTTTGAACCAAAAAAATTTGAAAAAGTCATTAAAATGTCCGGGAAATGACCCCTTTAAATGCAGCTATAAATATTAATTAGAAAACAAAGGAGAGCAAATGCCTATAACCAAAATAGACAATAGTATGCGTTATAGCTAGGCTGTACGGAATTTTTTTAACCCGCCTCATATCATACTTGCATCATCATTGATTTTAGCGGCATCTGTGTTAACTATCTGGAGGACAAGGACGAAATAAAAATGCTTTAATTTTTTTATAAATATTTCTTAACATATGTAAATATATTTTTAGAAAAATTTGACACCTGTTCATAAAATTTATTGAACCAAAAAATTATTAAAGAGTTCGAGAAATGATCTCTTAAAACTATAAATAATAATTCGAAAACAAAGGAGAGAAAATCCTATAAGTGAAATACACAGTAGTATGCACAAAATGAAGGCTGCGCGGAATTCTAAAACCCTCCTCATACTTTAAGTGCATCATAATCGAATTTAGCCACATCTGTGCAAACTATATAAAGTGAGTGGTGAATATTTTTTTAAAAATTTTTTATGCTAACTATATAGAGTGATAAAGACAAAATAAAATTTTAATTAGAAATGTTTGTCGTTGTAGTTGATTTACGTCGCACTAGAGCTGCACAATGCGCTATTGGCGACGGTCTGGGAAACATCCCTGAGGATGATCCGAAGACATTCCATCACAGTTTTGATCCTCTGCGGAGGGGATGGCACCCACGCTTCGGTAGCTCGACGACCTGCGCGCAAAGTCGAACACTTTACGGTAGCACAGTTTAACGAGGACCAATACCTCACACACTCAATCCCTACGCAGACTAATCCAAGTGGTCACCCACCCGCACACTGACCGCAGCCAGTAATGCTTGACTTCGGTGATCTGCTGGGAACCGTGTCTTAACGATCAGTCCACTGCGCGACCAAAAATGTTTGATAAACCTAATTTAGCAAATGTATATGTTTCCAGAAACTTCGGCACCTATCCTTTGACTTGATATAAAAATCCAAGTTCTCTTTTGAACCAAAAGTTCTAAAAAATCACTATAATGTCCATCAAATGAGCCCCTTATACGTAGGTATTAATAATAATTAGAAAACTAAGGAGAGCAATACCTATAACCGGAAAAAAAAGAGGTATACAATGAATGTCGGCTACGCAAAATTTTATCACCCGCGTCCTTTCTTATTTGCATCATAATCGAATTTTGCTATATAGAGTGACGAAGATCAAATAAAAATTTAAAAAAAAAGTTTAATAAATATATTTTAACGTATGTTTATATTTTAGAAATTATGACACCTTTCCTTTGACTTGATATTAAAATCAAAGCTCTACTTTGAACCAAAGAATCATAAAACATAATTAAAATGTCTGCCAAATGACCCCCTTAAAGGCAGCTGTTAATAATAATTAGAAATCAAAGAAGAGCATTGCCCATTAATTAAATACATAATACCATGCATTAAATGTTAACTACACAGAGTTTTTTTAAGCGTCTATCATACCATAATTGTATCATCATCGGATTTAGCAACATCTGTGCTAAATATATAGGGTAACAAAAGCAAAAAAAAAAAAAAAAAATTATAAATATATTTCAGCATATGTATATGTTTTTAGAAATTTTAACACCTGTCCTTTGATTTGATATTAATATGAAAGAACCTTTTGACCAAAAATTAAAAAAAAAAAATCATTAAAGTGTCCACCAAATGACACCTTCAAACGCAGCTTTCAATAATAATTAGAAAACAAAAGAGAACAAAGCCTATAACAGAAATAGGCAATAGTATACATTAAATATTGGCTACATAGAATTTCTAAATCCGCTTCGAAACATATTTGCATCATCATCGATTTTAGAGTCATCTGTTCCTTCTATATAGAAAACAAAGACAAAAAATATTTTTTTTTAAATGTTTTATAAATATTTTTTAGCACATGTATATGGTTTCAGAAATTTTGGCACCTATCTAATATCAAATTTCTCACTTGAACCAAAAAATTAGAAAAAATAATTAAAATATCCTCCAAAAGTCTCCCTTAAACGCAGCTATTAATATTAAATTAAAAGAACAGGCGAGAAATGCTTAGAACCAAAATAGTCACTAGTATATATTAAATGTAGGCTACACATAATTTTTTTTAACCTGCTTCATGTCATATTTGCATCATCATCGGTTTTAGCTACACCTTTGCTAACTATATGGAAGACAAGGTCAAATATAAGTTTTTTAAAAATGATTTACAAATATTTTTTAGCATATGTATATGTATTTTGACTTCTATCTTATGACTTGAATTAATATCAAAGCTCTATTTTGAAATTGCTACAACATTTCGAAATAATGAAATATGTTGACGCTATATTTACTGATTTTTACTGATTTCAAATTGGTTATGTAATAAAATGTAGTTACGTAAATGCTAATATCTCATAATACTTATAACAATATATGCATGTCAATATTTTTTGCTGATTCAAAAGATCATTTGATTTATTGTCCATACTTTTTTTACAAAAATCTATTTTCACATATCAGTTCTTAATAGTTGATATGCACCTCTCAGTGAAAAATTTATTACAAACATTTTTGATTCAGGGAATTTAAATATTGATTGAGTAAAAACAAAACGCGCTAAAAACTGTTTTGGTTGTCAAGGGCTGCTCGTGCCAATTCTAGTTAAAACGAAATTTGAAACTGTTTCGACAGTGTAGGGATAAGAAAAAATAAACATATTTTTGGAAACAGAATAAACTAGTTTCCTGTCATATATTTCATTAATAAAATTAAATTAAGGTCTAACAAAACTACTTTTTAAAATTTTTTACAATAAATTCTAAAATAAACTGTGTCGACTAAAAATTAAAATTAAGTATAAAAAATATTTAAAATTAAATATAAATATATAGCTCATTAAAGATTGCTTAAAATTTCTTATAAATTTTGCAAATCAAGTTACTAATCAAAATCAATAACGCTTTATTAGCATTGCCAAAAAAATAAGGATATTTCATTTTTTCTAGGGTCCCCGAAATCAAGGGCCCCCGTGGGTCTATAACTCTCAATCCGACCCTGCGTGTAATAAGGGTCATATTTTCTTATTGAAATAATTTTTTCTTATTGAATAAATTCTTATTGAAATGAGAGGAATTTACTTTTAAATTCTTAGTGCATTTTATTACATTCTTAGTGAATTTTAAATTCCTACTTTTAAATTCTTAGTAATGTATAATTTCTATCCGTTTCAGTTTTGTTAAGCCTATTTCGAATTCGTCTTTTCGTGATACGCGTATGTTTGATTTTCAAACTAATTATATTTTCTGAATAAATTAAACTTTAAGAATCATTAATCCTAAATTAATGATTCTTGCTTTATATTTTATCGTAAAAAGGACTTTACTGTCTCTTATGTGTATTATCTTATGTTATCTTACTGTAATTATATATTTTACAGCTACTGAATGAGAAAATCGGCGGCAGCTACTTTCAAACCAAGTAGTGTAAAAAAACATACTCTTAGTGCAGTGAAGCATCATGAGCGAAGAATTATCTACGGTGTTTTACAACACCATTTTGGTCTAAAGTAAGCCACCATTTTTGATGTTAAAATACGGTAAAATTTTTACAGTGCATTGTCCCGTCCTCTTCTTGTTTGAGACTTCTATTTCAACTGGGACGTGTTATTTCGCATAACTCTCATATATATTTATATTGATAATTACGAATTATCGAAATGAAATTTTTCAGTTGTTTCTTGCAATCTGATTCGGATTACACTGGGCGAAACTGCGGACTTTCAAATTAGAGGCAATTTTTTTTTTGCATAACCTAATTACCGTGATAATTATTAAATATCGAAATTATTTTTCCCCTTATAATTAATAAGAAAAACGTGATCCAAATTTCATACTTCCATAATATCTAGGTAAAAACATGTTATTTAGTATTAGTGTCAATTAAGCTAATTATCACGATAATTACAAAATATTATATAATGTAATATTAAATAATTATCAACAAAATGTCACGTTTTGTTTTCACGAAATATTTGAAATTCACTAAAACCATAACGCTCTTATTTTCAATTATATGATTGGATATGGCACATAACTTCCCAGAAATTTTTTTTTTCTAGAAAATTAAAATGAGAAGAAACTGAAGAACTTTTTAAAGGAAAACGTGATTTCGAATTTAAACTTCAACAATTCAAACAAGTAAAAGCAATTCAGACCCCTTACAAAATATCATATACTGTTTTTACCGTAAGAAAGCAATTCAAACAAGGAAAAATTATCGAAATTATTCTGTTTTTGTTACTTTTATTCCGCGACAGCCTCCCGGTTGGTATGAGTGGTAAAACCATCGCTGTCCAAGATGTTAGAGCCAGAAAAGTCAACTCATAGTAAGGTGGTTGGGGAGACAGGTGCGGATAACGGGTGAATCACCAGATGCTTATCAATCTTAATAGTAATAATGTTGTGTGCGTATGGCCAGTATTATATTTGCAGTTAACATTTTATTATCGTAGTTTCAGATGACTATATCAAACCAATCATCCACCCATCCGTGAGAAATACAACGAAGCGAAATGAATTAATTTTAAAATGTAATGGGTTAGTAACTGAGTTCCACCCCTTTTTAAAAATTTTACATTTTCTCATGACATTAAATGTTGTTGGGATAATGTTTTAGATCATTTGGAAGAGGGTGCCATGTTCTACCAGAATATATGTCTTTTTTTAAAGTGAGCTTATATTAATTTTCAGATAATTAAAATAAAATGTGAAATTGAAAAAAATGATATTGAAATTTCGATATAAGTGTCGAAAATTGAGCATTTTCGACACCTACTTTTCGTTGCTGCTTTTACTCAAGATATTATGACTGCAAGGGCTGCTCGTGCCATTTGTGCTGAGTATGGAGAGGGTGCTATAGCTGACAGAACCGTTCGTCATTGTTACGCCAAGTATAAAAATGGAAATTTTGACCTCTAAGCTCGCACTTCGTTCTGGTCATGTTTGAAGAAAAACGATTAAAACTTTCGTGCTAAAATTCGCATTAAATGGCAAGCCAACTGGCAGAGAAAATAAATTGCTCTTACACTTTAAAGTTTTTTTTTAAAATAAAAAACGGTAGGAACTTTATTGCCAATCCTATAAATCTTCCGACTTATCGAGTAAAAGGGACAAATCAGAAAATTTTCGACAAAAACAGTTTTTACACATTTATTTTTAATAAATAAATAAATACGTTTCTAATGAATGTTTCTGGCGATCGCAAATTTTAGCTATGAGAGTCAGAGGCCATAGTTTAAGAAGGCGCCACTTCGAAAGTCTTTTTTAAATTGACATCAAACTTTCGTTTTTTCGTAACATAAACTTCTCGACTGTCCATTAAAATATCACTGAAAATACCTACTTTTTTTAAACATATGTGTTCTTTTTTAAATTTTTTTCCTTTCCTTCTGTTTGTAAGTCTCACAACAAAATTCTTTTGACAAACCTGTCTAATGTTTGAATTTTCAATGTCACGCCTGACATAAACTTAAATTAGCTCAAAGCGGTTTTTACGAAGAAGAGTTTTTTTTTTTTCTTCAAGTGAATAAAAAAAATGTACGCTTGTGAGAGATATTATGGAAAGAATAATATAAAATTGGCAGACTTTCACATTTGGCCCATGCACGTTAACAATTTTGGCTGTTATCCAGGCCTCCCTTTCACCTCGAAATAGATTATCGACGACCCTTAAAAAAGTGAATGCACTTATATTCAGAAATCAAGTCACAAAAGAAATATGCAGATGAAAGAACACCGCCCTAAAATCAATATTTCTAAGAACTTTTAAAATAAAATTAAGACCAATTATCGAAAACTGTTTTGTTTGTTTGATTTTGAATACGTTGAGATCTTACAGATGAAAGAAGTAAAATTACTGTTATTGAATAGAATGGAGATTTGGTTTTATAGGTTTAAAGTTATTAAGTTATGAAGCGAAAATCAAAATATTAGTCACTTTTTTATAAATATGCAATATCAATTCCTTTTAATCGATTGTTTACAAGAACATCTTTTTGCAAATCAATTCACATTCTATTATATGAGGTTGATTCAAGCCTGTTAGGTCCTTGCGAGGTTACTGTGGTCCAACAAGCAAAAAAAAGAGAAAAAAAAGAAGGTAATTAATTTTTTTTAGTGTAGTGAAACAGTAGTTTCAGTAACAACTACTGCTTTACTACAATGTAATTTTTACAACAGTAAAACAGTAATTTTTTTAGTGTAGTTTTTTAGTGTAGTAAACAAACGACGACTTATGCTTATTTTGAAGATTAAAAAATAATTTGTACCTTATTTGGGGGTAGTTTTAGCTAATTTAATATTTAAAGTAGTTTTGGGTAAGTCAAAAATCTAGCCCAAGGTAGCGCTGGAGGTTCTGTAAACTATAGTTTTGATGGGTAATTTGCTAACTTTAAAATTCCCCTCGTGAAGGAATCAAGTTTTGTAATAAAAATAATGTAAGTGTAAAAAGATTACCTTTAGTAACTTGTAACCAATTCTTCCCTGTTATTTAGTTATATTTTTGTTTTGACGGTACATTTTAAAGTTTTCGTAAAAATAGTCTATAATGACAGGATATTCTTGTTTAAGAGAGCGTTGACATCAAGAAAGAAATCAACTCTTCCAAGCTTTTGAAACAAGGATATTTCAATGCTCCTAAGATGGCTGATTAGAATGATAGAACAAAAAGTTCAACATTCTAAAGTCAGAAATTTTTTTTTCATGTTTTCTTAATCTATTTTTTTTTTATGTTGAAGTATGTAAAATGCTCTTTTTTGTTAATTTGCAGTGTCATTTCATTAGTAGATTCTTGTGCAAGGTCTTACAACAGTCTAAAATGTGAATTTCATTCAATTTCTATTAAAAGCTGTGACTGGTCCAAAAAAAAAACCCGAAGAGAGATTACTTTGATTCAATATTTTAAAAACAGTAAAAAAGATATAAAAAAGTGGACTTTTTTGAAAAACAATATTATAGAACAATTTTTTTTTATTCCTTATTAATTTGTTAAAAATATATTTAAACGTTGTAAGTTCATGTATTCTACTTCTTATTAACAAACATGTATGTGAAAGCGCTGAAAAGTTGTTGGTTGACGGTATAACCTTCATCAGTGTATTTGCTTGTGTATTGTGTAGCATCAGTGTATCAGTGTATTGTGTAGTTGCTTTTAAGAGAAAAATAGTATTCATTGTAGCAATTTAAACATCGATTTATTTTATTTTCTGAGAATCCATGTTGAGTATTCATGTTGAGTATTTATTTCCATGTTGAGTATTCATGTTTCATGCTACCGTTGTTAATTTTAGAGAATAACAGCTTATCCAAGCTATAAAATCTATCAAAAGTTACAGTATACAGACTTGAATCTATCAAGATTTATTTCTCAGCATACTGGCTTTTTTTTAAAAAAAAATTTTTTTTTTAATGCTATTAGAGCTAGATTTCAAACACTATTAATTCTTGAAAAGTCTAAGGAGTATTTTCATATTGATTGTTACTGTTGTTCATTTCAAAGAATAATAATTTAACTTAGCTCATCAAAATTTAGTACACAGCCAAGAGGCGACTGTTGTTTATTTTAAAGAATAACAGTGTAACATTACCAAAATTCTGTAAAATCTATCACAATTTACATTGCGTCCTACATGATTTTTATCCTAGAAAATTTGGAATCTATATATCTTTATTGTTGAATATTTTAAAATCCATTTATGAATATATTGCATATTAATTATTTTGCTTAAAATCTTTTAAAGAACTAAATAATCACAATAATAATAATAATAATAATAATAATAATAATAATAATAATAATAATAATTATAATAGTAATAATAATAATAATAATTAAGACTTCTAAATCACCAAAAGTATAACTATTAAAACATGTAAATTTATTTGTGCAAACTACATTTTAAACTTATCAGGAACATAAAAATGCACTTTCTTTGAATAAACTTCTCTTTTTCGATGATTTCTGGGTTTTAAGCCTCAAAATATGGGTGGAATGTATTGTATATGCTATATGGAATGTGGGGTCAACATAATTTAGGCAAGAGCGATCGAAATTGAATACCCCCTAACGTTGATTTCACTTGTTTCGTATTTTATCATAAGTTAATAAAGCGAATCACGAACGAATCACATTTGCACACAATTTTAAAACTCACTTATCCAAAAATAATTTCATGCAAAATTTATTGTTATTTATTATTAGTATTTAATTTAATAATCATGTTTTCTTTTAATTTGAAAGGTATACACATTTTAGACCATTTTAAACACCATTATTTTGAGTGACAAACTCAAAACTTTAATGTAATCGGTTAAAAATCGGTTAAAGAAATGAAAATTAAAGACATGACTTCTTTGAAGTTTTATTACTGAGAAACTATTTGGTCTATTTCACTCAAATTTGACCATTTGGTATTTAAAATAACACCTAATTGCACGTCTAACGATAAAAAAAAATTTCAATCATTATTAAATATAATAATAAAAAACAAAAAAATAATTATAAAATTATTTATATGAAATTATATTTGGAAAAAAGATTTTAACAATTGGGTGCAAAACGTTTGCAATTATAATAGGTCAAGTCATAAGGCGAAGTATGCAAAAAATGAAATTAACAGCAATTGTTGTTAATTTCAAACTTTCCAACTTTTTATAGCTCTTTTGCCTAAACTATTGGGACCATATTTTTCAGATGGCGGCTGCCTAAATTAGCTGCTTATTACACAGGAAATACAATTTTGTGCCTGATTTCTTATCTTAAAATTCTTTATATTTACATATTTAAAATTCAACTCTCGAGTCATTTATATTGTATGCTCTAGTACCTGAAAATCCAATCATTCAGTCAATTACTGAGCCATTTCGTTTTTTATTTTGCAAACCTAATTTGCAGTACCCATTTTAGGAAGGGCAGTCAACTATTTCAGATTAGCAAACAAATATTTCGATTGAACAAGTGAATTTTTTTCTATTTGTGTTTAATTTATCACCAGATTAACAATGTGGTAGTTTGAATGTAGAAAACAAATGAGCTTAGTAAGAGTTAACTAATTTAAGTGGCAACTATTATAAGCTGTGGAATTTGCAGGGGAAGATTTTTTTCTAGTCCGGGGGTGATGAACTCTTAGTTTAACAGGGCTCCGAAATTTCAGAAATTTTTTTAATATCCTGTCTCTTTTTAAAATTAAAAGAAATTAAAGTTGATTAAAAATTAATTATAATTATGTTTCAGAATAAGATTAGCCTCTCTTTCTGAAATTATAAATTACGTAATAATTAATTTAGTAATTCATTTAAAAATTTTCGTATTTCATACAAAAAAAATTATCATTCATTCCAAAACTGCCGTATTTCATATAAAAAAAATAACTGTTTCAAAAATTATTAAAGTGCATTTAAAAATGAAATGTTAAGCAAGTGTTTAAAAAATAAAATATGCACTGTTGAATTTAATGAATGCTTCATTTTTAACCTCATGAAGGTGGTTCTTCAAAGGATGCGTGATTCTTAGAAGACTCTTAGTGAATGTTGTGGTAATATGAAATAATAACTAATAATTAATAATCTGGGTTTTTTTTGTAACTGTTGAAAATTTATAACAATTATTCAATACTGTTAGGTTAAGTTTTGACCATCTTTATCCAACGCTTTCTATGCTTATTCTTAAAATGGTAATTCTAATTTTTAACCTCATACAGATGGTTCTTCAAAGTATGTGTAATTCTTAGAAGACTCTTAGTTAATGTTGTGGTAATATGAAATAATAATTAATAATCTGGCTTTTTTTTGTAACTGTTTAAAATTTATAACAATTATTCAGTAGGGGAGAGTGGGGTCAGTTGCATCAGGGTACGATTGTAACAGAGCAAAAATTTCGAGTGTCGGGTTCTAGATTTGGTTCCTAGGTGGCGCACAAGGTGTATTTAATAAATCTACATGTACACCCCTGATGGCAACCATTTTTATGTACTTTTGAAAGAGTTACATCACAAAAGATATTTTCACGCCACGCAAGTACTTTTTTTGGTATTAGAATATTATATTGTAACAAAGTAATTTTGTTTAAACAAATAAAAATTAGTAACCGAATATGTAAGTGGACACTTTAATTAACATTTCAATAAAAAAAAGATTAGTTTTGCTAATTAACTAGCATTGTTTTTAACAAATGAAGCTGAAATGGCGTCTTGGGGACAATTGTAACAATAAGTAAAGGGACGATTGTAACAGCTGAAAATAAATAATCTTATGTTTACAAACCATTACTTAACTCTTTAAGAACCACCAATAGTTTCCTATATCATTTATATTATGTTGCATGTGCATTATTTTATTTGTCACCTTTCACAGCATAAATTAAAATTTTTAACCCCTTAAAGTTAAAAGTTTAACCCTTTAGGTCTCTGCTCATTATTATTTTTACTCCTAAAATATCACTACTATTTTGATCAATAAAAAAATATATCACAACTATGATAATATGTATAATTAACTATGTTTTAGTTGAATTTATGAACTGTTACAATTGACCCCGTAAGTGGGGACAATTGTAACAAGTGCACGACTGTCAAAAATTGTTAATAACTAATATAATAACATTTAGAATAAAGTATATTTTTTTTCTAGTAGAGGATAGTCCACTTTTCTCGTCTGTCAATTAATACTAACAATGTATTGTATTTTTGTTAGTTAAAAATAGTTAATTAAAAAGTGTTGCAATTGACCTCACTCTCCCCTACTGTTAGGTTAAGTTTTGACCATCTTTATTCATCGCTTTCTATGCTATTTGTTAAAATAGTAATGAATAATTAAGGCTCGGGGATCCGCTCACCAACTCTGAGTTTGGTGAGCGGAAAAAACAGGAACTAGAGCTTCCAAGTTTTTTTCTTCCTTTTTTTAAGAGTTAATTTTTTTTAAATGTTTAAACTGAGCCGTGGTGGTACAGGGAATAGGTTCAAGAGTCCCCTTGTCTTTAGGTTCAAAATTACAAAGCTACGGAGTTGAACATTGGTAGACGCAAACTCAAATTTGGGTCGGCAGTTCAACTAGAGTAATAAAATTATAAAATAAAATGTTTAAGCTTAAAGCTGTTAGTTGTTCGTTTTGAAGTCGAGATAGTTTTTTTCCAGCTGAATAATACATCTATAGAGCATCATATGGTTAATCCATGTTATATAAAATGCTAATACGTTTTAATTGATAGGCTTCGGCGCGCAAGAGCACGTAGTGAGCATCATATGTCTAATCGGGTGAATTCTCACCGAATTATCAAAAAAATTCTCACAAAATTATCTTCATAGCAGCCGATGCTTTACATCCGTTCAGTACTATTTCATATTGTTTTACAACACATGGTTTGAGTCCTCTGGTGTGAAAGACTTTAAAACAAAACTTACAACAGTTACTTTTCTCAACAACTGAAATTCAGAATAGTGTGATTAAGAAAAATATGCGAACTGTTTGCAATTTCAAATTAATATTGAAATGCACAGGTTTAGAATTTTCTACAGTGAAAAGTTTTCGGAACTTCAGTGTTCAAGAAAGTATACAAAAGCTAGACGTTAAGAACGTATCCAATGAGCTTCGCAATCCGAAATGAACTGCGAAAGCAGTTCCGGGGGTTGGCGAGCGCCAGCGACCAGGGGGTGAAGCCTCCTAGTATTGTATAAAATTAAAACTTTGCTTTAAGTTGTTTAGGGTATTCAAAGTATGGATTTTTTTTTCATTTTCCATAACAAAAAGAGCTTTATAGAAGACTTTTAAATGATAATGATTCACAATTTAAATTGTAAAATGATAATATTTCAATGCCATACCAGCTAAATAGAAAATTGAAGAAATCAATCTTTCGCAACATAAATTTTTATCATTTTTATCACACGATCAATTTTGAATCATTTGTATCGCACGGAATTTAATATAACCAGTAATTCGATTTCAAAAAGAAAAATGCAAGTCCACGTCAATCGCAAAAAGTTAAAAAACCAAAACGATTTTCAAAAATTCTACGGTTTTTATTGAATCTGGAAATGGGAACTTTTTAGCTATTCCTCTTTTATAGTCAAATCAATATGAATACTATCGTAACAAGGAAAAACACTCAATGGATTTAGTTACATTCCTTACTGTTGTTTATTCAGGCTTAGATCAGCAAGATAATATATTCTTTGATATTAAGACATTATTTCAGTCAAAATTGTAATCTAAACAGTATTATGTTATATAATAAAACATTTCTAAACAAAAGTTTAATTAAGAGCAAGCTTTGAAAAAATCATATAAAATGAAGATGCGAATTAAAGAAACAATTTATATTAACACTTTAGGAATTTTTTTTAATGTGAATTAGGGCAGTATCGTGATATTATAGCACACCAAAAATATTATATTATTTGGAAATGTTTAATTAAACTTTATTTCATGCCAAGTGTTTTGGGTGAAATGTTATACCGTAAACTTACTGTACTATTTCCTTTTTTCAAGTTGGAATTTTCGTAATTTTTCATAATTTTATAAAAAGTACTTAATAAAAAAAGTACTTCTTTCCTTAAATTAATTATACTTTAAAATTTTATTCGCTTTTTCTCACAATTTTTTGTTGAACGATTTTTGATCAAACTATTAGTATTTGTAATATTCGGCGTGAGGTTTTTAATTCTTGCAAACATCTTTCACATCGATTATTTTTTGAAAAATAATTACAAAATAGACCGATAAAAAATAATTGTTTTGTTAATTTTATATTGAAATCAATATTGTAATTTCCGAGTTCATAATTTAATAGTAATAAAGATTTTAATTTTCCTTACGAGCAGAGTGTAAAAAATTTGTTTAAAAATCTGATCATCAAAAAAAAATCTGCATAACTAAATTTGTTTGGAATAAAATTGCTTTTTTTTAGAATAAGTTTTCAAATTAATTCAAATGAATGTGAGTTAAAAATAGTGTACAGAATTAATATTTTCGTAAGTAAATGAGTTCAAAGTATTAAGTAAATTAAAGGAATTATAAAATTTTATGAATTTTACGTTTTTTTCAAGGAATAGTACAAAAAAAGTTATGTAATTCTATTTAGATTTTACATTCAAATAATTTTATAATTTAATAGTAATAAAATTTCTGAGACCACTTATTGTTAGTTTTTTTAAATTTCTGGATTTTTTTTGTGGTCCGTGGAATATTGTCAATTTTTTTCATTTTGTATAATGGGGAATACTTAATGCAGAAAACAATTATTCCCCTGCAGGAAGAGAGAACCTTTAAAGGGCGCCTAAGGCATGTTTTGGTCGGGGGCCACAAACTTTAGCGACTACTCTGTGCAGCTCTTTCTTTGAATTAAAACAAAAGCCAAGTGACCTTAATTAAGTTAAGTGATATGATTCTTACACGTCAAGGAGTTGAAAAATGATAGAAATAAATTTTATTGTTTTCTTCTAAAAAGTGTTATTTTGGCACTTTCTATTGAAACCTTAAAAGCAATAGAAAGACAAGATGTCGTAATCAAAAAAGGACAATACAACGTTGAAAATAATTTCGTTTGAGCACATTACGAGTCTTCGTCCTCTTGTTTTGTAATTTATAAGTTAGCGTTTATAAAAGTGATAATAATCCTAAATAAACTCTTTTTGTTTATGGGTTATTGGAAATTCGTCAAAATTTGCTATTAGAAATTAATCAAATTTATGTGATGCCACTTGTGGGCTTCATGCCCAGCTCGATTTGCTCACCAACCCCCACTACAGCTTCTATATCATTTTTGTTTCTTGACCATAAATAAATCACTGCATCAAATTTAAATATTATTTAATAAAAAAAAAAAACCAAATTTTTTACTGTATTAACTCAGATTTGGTTTCACAGATTCAGTTTTCGTTTCTATTGGGTTGAAATTTAAAACTAATTATTTTTATCCACAAATTTGTTTTTAAATTCTTATTAAATTTTCGGTTGCCCTAATAACTCGTTACGTATTATATATATTTCCGTTTCATATTTTTCCAAAAATTCATTATTTAGAAACCATGTTAATTCTTGATATTGCTTTAGAATTTCAGATTTAGTTATTTTGTAGTATTCAATATGCGTGAAATGAAAGGAAATTTCCTGTTACTCTAACTCTCTATATATTGTTTATATTTTCGTTATAATTGTTTCGAAAAATAGATTTTTTAAAAATCAGGAAAAAAGTTTAGTCTTATTATTGCCTTATAATTTCAGATTTATTTATGTTTTCAATATACGTGAAATTAATTATAAAAGTAGGAAATTTGTATTATTAAATGTTGAAAAATGCTGCAATATCACGCGATTACTTTATATTATGAAGGAATAACGCTTTTCATTTTAAGCTTTCAATTTTAAGTAATAATCAAAGTAAAAAAAGATGACAAAGAATAATTACCAGGATAGTGATGTTATATAATTATTACTGGTAAATAATAATTCAATAATCACTTGCAAATAATTAGCAAATAATCATTTATAAATAATTAGTAAATTATCACTTGTAAATAATTAGTTGAAAAATATTGTGACTTCTTTTAATTTTATGCTCATGACAGTCGCAAATATTTGGACTCTTCTTTGTTCATAAATAAATACATCATGTGATTTTTCTGTCCAAAGAGAATGTAGGAACAGTAGAATAATAATGTTCTATGAGTAGAATAATAATAATAATAGAATAATAAAAGTAGAATAATAATGAGTAGTATCTTTTATGATAATGTTTTTATTTTACCTACTAACATTTTTACTTTTAATTACAAATATTAAGATGGCAGAATATCTTTTTAGGCTGAATTTTTAAGCTATTAAATTTGTTCATAAAGGAGAAACACTACAGATATGTGTTATTATCTCTAAAACAGGTTATTTTCTAAAAACTAACATAACTAACAGACATAAACTAACAGACACAAAACTAAAAGAAGAAAAAGAAAAGAATCTAAGAAAAATTTTAAAAACAGCTTTTTTAAAGTGGACTAAAAAGTAGGAAACAATTTTTGTCAAGCCTAAAATTAAAAAAATTGGCGTCATCAACACCGAAAATTCTCCAAACATCTTTCATAAAATGAAGTTATGTTCCTCTTTTTAGTCTGAAGTTATCTCATGAAAATTGAAAAAGTTATCAAGCCCAACTGAATAAAAAAAAACTATGTTATGAGGAAACATTTTTTAAAGTTGGCAAAGTTTACTCCATTATTTCTATTCACACGTGCGTCAATCTGAAATGAGCTGCCTTCTCACTCAAAATTTCAGATTATCCTTTTGAGAAAATATTCTTAAACGTGCGTACTTCTTAACGTCTTATTTCTTACCTTACTCCAGAAATTAAAATGTGATTAACTACTTTTGTTACTAATAAATATTAGTGATACAAAAGTAAATGACTCAATTACTCTTTTCTTTGTTTAATTATTTTATTGTGTTAAATGTGTAAATGTTGGATTGTAATTGTTTAGGAATATGTAAGTAATCTTAAATTTATTACTTTGGTAAAAATGGTGTATTTGCAACAATTTAAAAAAGCATTTTGTCTGAAAGAGAGAAAAAAAGAAGAAAAATTACCTTAAACAAATTATAGAGAAACATTTTTATTAAGAATCCATTTATGTTTCAATATTCTATAAAGCACTAATACCTTGGCGTTTGTCGCAAAATCGATGACATTTCTTTCTTCATGTTAGCAATAAAAATCTTTAACAAACATAGTGTAAAAATTAAAGGTTTAAAGTGAAAAAGTCATGTAAATAAACAATTCTTCTTCTTTGCTTTAATTATGCTTATTAACTTAAGCATGTAACATAATAATATAGAGCTGCATTTTCGTTTTAATAATACATACTAATTAAAGCAGGAGATAGATGCGTCTAATTTAATTATCTCGGGCAGAAATTCGCTGCTTAAAAATTCTGTCTAAATTTTTTTGAAAACTCTCTTTACCTCCACTTCCAAATTCACCTAATTTGTCACTATATGCTTTTTTTTTTACTTTTTTTCCCTCAAATTCTTTCCTTTGGTTTTTATACAGTTTACGAATTTATATTAAATTAAAGGACTTAAAACTGTTGTGTCTGTAAACACTTACATTTTAAATTGTGAGTACAGGGAAGTTACATGAATTATTTGTTCCAAATGTAATGTGCAAGTAATACTGAAATGTATATAAACGAAATCATGACATTATAATAAATCGAGGAACTCACAGCATTATTATGATTCAAATTTTTCGAATTTCATTTAAAAAAGAGCGCCAAAGCCAGATTGAAATACATACATATTTAAAGAGAGAGCAAATTTAACTCGAATTGAAAAGAAACATGAAAGAAACTGCGAAAGCAGTTTGCGTGGTTTGCGGGAAAACACTGAGGCCCTCTTATTCGGGATTTAGTATGATTCTGATTTAGTTCGTAAATAAAAATTTATAATTTCGAACTATTTCTCTACTTGCTACTTCTTCAGTATTGATATGCCGTTTACATTTCTTACCGAGATACTTTTTAAGGCGATATTTTTAAATTTAAAACGAAAACTCAGTTTATTATTACCATACAAACATGTCACGTCACGTTAAAATTTTTAAAGAGATAACGATTTCAAGGGAATAGGACTGTCACCCTTCCAATGAGGTGAACCGGGTTTGAATTTCAGGGATTGCTGGTCGGTACGAATTCCACATCAAGGCTTGCACCGACCACAATGCTGACGTGAAATATCCTCAATGGTAGACGGATCATGGGTTAGAGTACCCTTGCTGTCAGCTAACCGTGGGAGGTTCTCGTGGTCTCCCTCTCCATATAACGCAAATGCGGGATAGTTCCATCAAAAAGTCCTGCACGAAGGCTAATTTCTCTAAATACTTGATCCAGGAGTTCCCTTGTCTTCTGGATGGGATTCAAAATTGCAAGGCCACGTACATTAGTAGTCGTAAACCCAAAAATTGGGTCGGCTGTTCAACAGCGGTTATAATAAATAAAAAAAACAGCTCAAAAATTATTTAAGCTGTGAATTTTAGTTAGTAAATCGGAACGTACACCATGAAACTGCAGTAATTCCAGAAAATCTGTAGGAAATTGGGATTCCACAAATTTTTCTGGTACCGAAACAGCTTAAGTAATGTAGACTACGTCACTAAAAATAAGTTGCGTTTGTACTGGAAAAGTTAATGAAAGATAATTTCCTTGAGACTTTCTAGTTAATAGGCATTTCTCACCTCTGTTGAAATCAGTTGTTGAAGGGGAGATGTTGAGGGAAAATTCGAAATATGCTTTTAATTCTTTTCTTTTTTTTTAATTTTCACAAATAAACTGATGGTGGATATTTACTTTATTCGTCAGTATCTATTGATACATGTAAAAAACAAGACCGTCACCTTATCAAAACCTAAAATATAAAGCGAACGGTAATTTTCTTAATTTTTTCGGACAAAATTATATCAAAACAATTTTGTAATCAGTAGTTTTTGAAAGACAGTTAAATACCATAAATTTGTTTGTTTTTAATTTTTTGATAAAAATTTTTGTTTAATTTACCTTATAAAAATCATCTAAATCTGTTTTCATTCGTTTAAACTGTAATAAAATTAAATTTTATAAAATCTAAAAGCTTATAAATGTGTAGTTTTAAACTACTGATTCAAAACCACAAATCCCCGATTTCTATTACTCTAAAGTTTTCAGGAAAATCTCGTAGAATTTCTAAAAATTATCAAGCTCTATTTTTCCTAAGCAAATAAGTCTACCCGCTTATTTTCCACTTTTTATGAAAGATAGCGAGCTGCACGGTGAAAACAGTTCTGGTAAAACTACCACGCTGTATTGTAATGACAGTCCTGGTACAAAGAACCACAATTTTGGTAATAAAAATCTAAAAATGCTGTGTTTAAACCATTTATTTAGTATTTTTTCAGTTCATATGATAATGGTTTACTGAAAATTTCGGTTTTTGAAACCATAGTTATCAGACATTTAGTAAAAAATACAAAAATGAAAAGTAAATCTCACAAAGTAAATTGTTTTTATACCATGCTTAAAGGCAGGGGTGGTGAACCTTTATACACCAACGTGCCATTCTTTCTAGAAAATTGTTTAATGAGATCATAGACGTGCCGCCAAATAATTTTGACTTCGTGATTATTGGGAAAATAATAATACTAAATACTATCAACTCAAAATTCTTTATTTACATTGAAAAAAAACATTTTGCATTGTCTCAGTTATACGCGTAATTCAACTTAAAGTAACATCAGTGTGACTTCTGTTGCTGCAGATTAGATGACAAATAACTTTTATTAGGTCGTAAGAAGTTAGTTTAAGTAGGACTGTTAATTTTTTTTTGTTAGTTATTTATTATTAGCTTTTTATGGTTATTAATTGTTTTTTTAGCATTAATTTATAATTTCTTTATTAATAATTGTTTATTATTTCGTTTGTATTTTGTGAATTTTAATTTAATTGTTACATATACTTCATAGTGTAATAACAATTCATAGTGCAATAACAATTGTGATCAGTGGCGTGCCCAAAATATTGTGTCACGTGCCATTGGTTCGCCATCCCTGCTTTAAGGTATCATGATAATATTAACAAATTGTACCCCATTTACAAAATTTATCACATTATATATAAATTATATTTCATAGTTAATTTTACCAAAATCATTACCAAATCATTTCTGCAAAAATTTTCGAGATTTTTGTTAATTCCATAGAACTAGAAACACTGTAAATTTTACCACATTGTGGTAGCTTTGACCATACTTTTACCATAGCTTTGACCATCCTCAGTGAACCAAATGATACCATATCATCGAAAGTTTGGCCTCTTAAGTACTGCAGTTTTTTCTTTAACCGTGTAGTTATGGGTTATTGATGAGAATCAAACACCATTTATTATTGACTCTTCTGTTGCAGGCTTTTTCTAAAAGATCTTGACGGTTATTAGAGAAGGAGATATGACTTCCAAAAAGTACCTTGGAAGAAAGAGCTTACACAGGTTGAAATATTTATAGTCTCGCCCGACCTACTGTAACATCTCAACATTGGCCTTCGAAATGTTTCGGATATAAAGAGAGTGAAGGTTGATGAATTATTCTTTTCTCGTATTGTTGTTTATATCCAGCTGGCAACTGGGAAGAACACATTGTGGCATTTTTTTCTGCTTTTTTCCGTTTATTTTGTAGAAAGAAAACTCAATATGATGACTGCTACTCCTTTTACATCATTAGCCTTAAATAAATTATGAAAAGGGTATTCGATTTTCTTTCAGAAGAACGTTCATGAATAAAGTCAGGTTTGCGTATTGTAGGCTTTTTACATTCTTTGAATGAAAGATATGCATATTTAATCATATTTTTATGCATTCATGCAAATATATTTCAGTATTTGTTATAAGAAGAGGTCAAAGAGTGTTGAATAAATGCACCTGGATCATATTGAATTAGAGGAATTTAAGAAATACTTACTAATTTCTTGCTTTAGTTTGAGTTCGGTATACCGTTGCTGTTGTAATCTGGCTATTATTTATCAAAGCATGCATCAAGGCATTAAATCTATGATAGCTGACTGATTTTTTCTTTGAGAAATCTGTGGAATTTGGTATGAGAAAGATATTGGTTCTTACTGCTCCCTACACAGAAGTCAATTTAAAGTGCCTTTTATTTGAGACGAGTAACGCACGTCGATTTTGAACTAGGTTTTCGACCCCTTTTTTTTTTTAATCAAGCATTTCAAATATACGTTATAAATCTATACTAACAATAGAGAGATTCAGGAGAAGGTTATAGTCCCCCATAACTCTAACGTTAACGCAACTTGAGGTTCAGAGCACGTGCGCGAAAATTTCCTTGCACATCACCTTGTCCATGAAAGGGAAGAATATAAAGCTATCGTTGCTGTTATCACAAGACAAACGATGTGCAAAAGCTCCCTGCAGTGTATCTACCACTACAAATACAATTCCAATTCACTAGTGTATAAGACATGCTAACGAATCTCTGTGTTTTGGTACCTTTTCATAGATGGATGTTGATATTGTTGATAACTCCTCTCGCCACTTTGGTGACCCGGACATGATGTGAACACGCCTACCTTTGAAGGAAACGCCCACTTCGATTTGAACAAGCTTACTTCGAAGGATGGTCTATATTGAGCAGTTGACTTGCTACTTGTGACTGAAACTTTATCCACCTCCTCGTGCTGTTGCTACTCAGTCTCGATCACACACAGCGTCGGCATGTATACACTCGACTGCTAATGGCAACACGGATGCAACCACAAACGGAACTTAATGCAGTTCTCACGATCAGTACGCAAAAGTACGGTGATCTGAATGCAACTCTCCCGGCTTCTCACAAAACAGCAATGAATCAACTAGTGGTATATCATTCATCGAATTCTATCACAGATAAAATTCTGGTGTGGGAGTACTGTAGTGTATCTACCACTAAAAAATGCAATTACATTTCACTGGCATATAAGAAATGTCAACTCGATTCTATGTTAGGGTACCTTTCCATAGATGAATGTTGACATTGTGCTGTTTGTGCCGACCCCTACTCTGCTGTTTTTTTTTAATTTAATTTTTGACAGGAGTTATATAGTTATATTATGTATAAAGGGTGGTGACTACGAAACACCTTGGATAAAATTAACTTTTATTAATGATTTAGTATTTCCTTGAATCATATAAGATTTGATCAGACAGCTCTATTTGGTACTCGTGAATACTGAATAGTGAAAGCCTTTAGGCCACGAAAAAAATTATGGCTGGCTAGTGTCTGCATTTGCATGACAAGATCAGAATTTGAATAAGATGTTGCGAATTTATTAAGACAAAATAAGTAGCTTTTCCATGATTGGAGTATATATTTTGCCCATTGTTGCCATTCCCATATGTACAGGCACATTCTTGTAAGTTAAAACCCAATTCATGGGACACGATCATTTTTGAACTAAGTATGGAGCTAAAATTTCCTTTCGAAGATATTTTGAATATAACTATGCACTGTATTACTGTCATCGATATAATTAACTATTGCCGATATTTAAACTGAGGCCGCTTTTGTGTTAGAAGCGTGTAATATAGATCTCTTTTGGGAGATAACATGGGCACCCAACAGCGAATATAAGATTCTTAAATTCAATCCTATAAACTCATAATTTTGAAATCTGCTCTGAATGCAGGAGAACTTCTGATTCAAGAATCGGGACAAATTTACCTTCTGTAAATGACTTCCATTTTAAAATTTTTGCGCTGCATTCGGAACAAACCTCTCACGATTAGCCCGGCAACGAAACACTAACTTGTAATGTCTTGTAATAATATAACTCTGCTTATTACATAGGATTGATATTTATATATCTCGGCTGAATAAGGGCTCAAGATGCCATTATCAACCAATATTTTATATAGATAGATTCCTTATTATATTTATTTTAGTAATTAACTCGATATTTTAAAGCTATTTAGCACACTTTGAGACTTTATAGATTTATCCTATTCAGCTTTTATTTTCCGGTCACTGCGCTGCCTAGATAGGATTTAAAATTGTCCGAGTACATCTAGGCCCATTGGAAGAAAATCTAGACATCCCAAGCTTGGCCTCTCAATGCATTTGCTTGCAGGGGCCAGTTTTGAATTTTACAAGAGACTAGATAAAAATCTTGTTAGGCATCCTTTCAGGTACGCAGCTAATTTTCTTTATCTATTTGAATTCAACTAATTCGAAGCAAAACGTTTCGTGCCGCCGTTTCGATCCCCGTGTCATTTCGGTTCAGCTAACAAACCTTCCCTTGACATTTTTGTTTTCCTTTATAAAACATTGAAATTTAAATAAACTAAACAAACTATGCAAGATATTCCAATGTAATTGCATTGATTCTTATTTTTATTTTATTAATTTTTGACTGCTGACATGTAGCCTCTTTTCAAACATTTTTTTTCATACAAAGTAGGATTTATTTACAAAGAGTTTTCAGATTACGTGAGAAGGTAGTTAGTGCAAGAATCCTCATCTATTTATTTACCAAATTTACAATCATATATAATGCATTATTACATAATTTACTTAACTATAAAAACAATGGGATACAAAAAAATAGGATAGTTTTCATTGAAACTTACAGTTCTTTGCTACTTCAATAATTGCTAAAATTGTGGCTAATTGCTAAAATTGTGGGCAATCCCTCGTAAATATTCTTAATAAATTGGATACTTTTTAAATACTTAGAAACCATTTAGAATTCCTGATTTTTTGTTCGTAGAAATAATAAATAAATAATCTAATAAATTTTAAAAAAATATATATATTTAGGACCATTGAAACATAACCATTGCAATAAAAAAAGAAGAAAGAAGTGCGATCTACATCAAAGTAGACGTATCGAACTAGTAACGGAACTGACTCGGGAAGGACCGAAATAGCAATGGAATCAAAATGGCAACGAGATCGAAATGATGGGACAGAAATGGCGGGACAGAAATGTTATGTACCAAAGCTACCATTCTTCACATAAACACTGCCACACGCAGCGCTTCTTTCCAAACGTTTCAAGTCCACCGATCTCGACCATTTTAAAAAAGTTGGATCCTTCTTATCGTCATCACGTGTATATCCAGACATAAAGAAGAGAAGAATGATCTAATAATGGCACTTAATTCTTTAAGGGGCATCCCTGAGTTAAACAACCGTTTAACCCTAGTCGGGAAAAGAAGATTATTTAATGAAAGGCGCCAGAGCAGTTCAACGAACGAACGATCTGTAGTGCAAAAGCTCTCCCCTCCCCGGAAATCATCTTTTTCAGAGCGTTGCACAGTTCGATCTTGGCAGAGCCAAAATAGGTCCGTTTAAAACAAGACATAAAGAGGCTTTCATCAGCGGAGCACAAACGGTAACAGTTATACCTTCAGAGATGGGGACAACAAGAAAATAAAGAAAAATTTAGTACTGCGTCATGTTGAAACTCAAATTTATTGCTATTCCGTAAACTGGAATGAATGATGAGGTGGATATTTAAAGAAAATTGGGTCGTAGTTTTTTATTTTTTTTTCATTTAAACATAAGGTTCTTGAATGAATTCGTTTAATTATGTCATTTTAAATTTGCTGATGAAATAATTTAATGGATTACTGAAAAATATATATTGCGTTTAAATTCTAACCATGAGAGTTAATAAAACAAAGGAAAAAAAAAATCTACTAATCAGAAATCGCGACAGTCTCTTTTTTTAATTTATTGCATACTTTATTTTATAAATGTCGTTTAACAGCCGACCCGATTCTAGGTTTAAGACTCCCAATTTTCAACTCCGTAGCTTTGTAATTTTGAACCCAATTCAGAAGACAAAGGAACTCCTGGATCAAGTATTGAGAGAAATTTGCCTTCATGGAAGATTTTTTGAGGGAACTAACCAGCATTAGCGTTACATGGTGAGGAAAACCACGACAACTTCTGCTGTTAGCCTGATGTCAAGGAGGTTCTAAGCCATGATTCCTCTACCACTGATGATATTTTACGACAGCACTGTGGTCGTTGCGAGCCTTTTGTGGAATTCGTATCGACAAGCCATCGCTGGGATTCGAAGCCGGTTCACTTTATTGGGAGGCGAGAGCTCTATACCATGAACCACCACGGCTCAATTAATTGCATATTAACTGAATAACCGCTCTTATTACGGATTAAAAAAAGATTTATCCATGATAAATAAATCTGCGCTATGCAATCATGTATAAAATTGAAAAGAATGAAGTAGTACAGTTAAAAAAATTAAACCATTTAAACCTTTTTAATTGTTTGTTACTCTACCCGGTTGTTTTACATTTAGTTATTAAATTTTATTACTTATTTTACTCTTTTTTAAATTTCCCATTACTATTTAGTTTACGGTATTTAGTCTTATAAGTTCGNCCATGAGAGTTAATAAAACAAAAGAAAAAAAAATCTACTAATCAGAAATCGCGACAGTCTCTTTTTTTAATTTATTGCATATTATATTTTATAAATGTCGCTTAACAGCCGACCCGATTCTAGGTTTACGACTCCCAATTTTCAACTTCGTAGCCTTGTAATTTTGAACCCAATTCAGAAGACAAAGGAACTCCTGGATCAAGTATTGAGAGAAATTTGCCTTCGTGGAAGATTTTTTGAGGGAATTAACCAGCATTTGTGCTGCACGTTGAGGTAAACCACGAAAACCTCCCAAGGTTAGCCTGACGACAAGGGGACTTCAACCCATGATCCGTCTACCATTGAGGATATTTTACGTTAGCACAGTGGTCGGTACGAGCCGGGTGCGGAATTCGCATCGACAAGCCATCGCTGGGATTCGAAACCGGTTCACCTTATTGGAAGGCGAGCGCTCTATGCCATGAACCACCACGGCTCAATTAATTGCATATAAACTGAATAATCGTTCTTCTTAGGGATTAAAAAAAGATTTATCATTGATAAATAAATCTGCATTGATTTGCGCTATGCAATCATGCATTAAATTGAAAAGAATATAGTAGCACAATTAAAAAAATTAAACCATTTTAACTTTTTTTATTGTTTGTTACTCTACCCGGTTGTTTTACATTTAGTTATTAAATTTTATCACTTATCTTACTCTTTTTTAAATTTCCCATTACTATTTACTTTACGGTATTTAGTCTCATAGATATACGTTTCAAGAGCGTATCTATAAACTCAATAAACGCGTAATTTCACGAACTTGAGTCCAGCGCCTAACCAACCAGGTTATCTCTGCCCACTCATTCATTAGTGAAGTATAAATTGAAATTGGCTATTATACTCTCTAATAAATTAGCTTGTTGTCTAGTAAATACAATAAAGGATAAAGAATACGTTATATCATTTTGAAATACTGTAAATGTTTGGGAGATATTTTTGAAACGATGTATAACGTAACTGAAAGTATTTATGATGTTGGCAAAAAAAAGCAGAATGTCTAAATTTTATAGGGTATACTTTTAAAAATTCCGGGGGAAATTGTTTTAAAACACTCAGGATGCTATTACATTTCAACCGCAAAATTCATTTTTACTGTAAAATCTCAGCAACACAAAAAAATATGTGACACCGTAGCTTTTACTGTAATAATTACTGAATCACTGCAAATAAGTGAATATAACTGTAAAAATTGCGCTAGGGAACTTTACGGTAAAAATGGATTTTACGGTTTAGAGTGCCAGTACTTTTTACTAAAATTTTATCAAGAACTTTTTTTTGTAGTGCAAATAAAAACGTTTCTGAGAATTTCTGAAACATTTTTAAAAATTAAAACTATTACAAATGTTATACATTTTACATTACTAACCTTATTTGAAATGTGTGGGTAAAACTTGAGTTGTAAAATACTTTAACTTTTATTGCTGATGCTATGCATTATCCTCTTAAAACGCAAGTTTATGATGTTGTATAAGAAGTGTGATATTCTACTAAAAATATCCTGGATGTGTAGTACGAAAATATGTTCGATATATGTATTTTTAGAACTTTTGTCAAAAGGGAAGTAAAAAAGGTCTACACTTTAGTGGCCGCAAATAAACATTTCAGTAATGAAAGAACAAAACCGTAGTCAAAGTTTAACGAATCACTATCGAGGAAAGCAAGATTGAAAACATCGAAACCTCTTTGATTGCTGGAGAAATAGATAAAGAGGAGGAGGAGGTTAATTGATTATTGAAAATACAGTCAAACTTCATTCGACAATCAAAAAGGTTTTGATGTTTCTAATTCCATTTTCCCCACTAAAGATTACCATTATATTTTTATTTTCTCTTCATTTAAATAATAAATCACGGTCCCTAATATGTGTTCCGTTTCGACTTAATTTCTAATTCTAAAAAAGGCTTCAAAAGCATTCAAAAAATATACATTAAGGCCGATTATTATGGAGCACTTAGCATTAAAAAGTATATTGCTCACAAGACTTATATTCAGCAAGAAGAATTTCTTTCCGTTTAGTATTTGTTTTTTAAAGTTTAAGATAAGTATTTAAAAAATAAAGATAAGCGATGCTCAAAATGAAGAAATGATAATATTGGACATGACATTTGAAATAAAGTTTGCTTTCTATTTGAGTAAAATTGGTATTGATATTTTATTCTTTAAACTAATTAAATTTATCTTTTAATTTTCCAGAATGAAATAACGATTATAGACAGGGCTTGAATTTTTTTTATTAAAAAAAATTGTGTATATGAAATATATCGTTAAGAAGGAAAATGTATGCAGTTTTTATACAATTTAAGAAAAAAAATTAATGAACCAAAATATTTGTCTTCCTAAGAGAATTTATTTTGAAAATATAAGCTTAGTTAAAATTTGAGAGTGCATTAAAATGTCTCTAAAAGTTATTTACTTAATATTTATGACTCTATTTTTCGTAAAATTTCATCGAGTTTAAGAAAGAAAAGTGTGAGGCTGCATAAAAAAAGTCAATAAGGAATTCTGTTTTCAAAGGAAATATTAATTTAAAACTCAGATTTTTTTTTCAGTCTTGATGTTTAAAGAGTTTTAAAATTGTTTAAACGAACGCGAGTGCCACGTATTAATTTAAAAATGAATATTGTCATTAAAAACCATAACTGATGCAGTGACTTAATTAAAAATTGATAAGCTGGATAAGCGTCTTAGTTTTGAAATTAATACGAAAAATAACTACTACTGGAAATTTAAAATTAAAAAGAAATATAGTTTAATAAGAAAAAAACATTTTAAAGTGTTTCGTTACGGTATGAAAAATTATGAATATTTTGAGAAATATTTCGAGCTAATTGCTCAGCTTAATACTGGTTGATAACCTTAAACAGTGCTTTTTGTTTCATTCACGTAATAGTATAGATTTTTTGTTTAAAACTTACAAGGTATTTTTGCAAAGTACAAGGTGTTTTGTAGTTTTTGTGTAGCTGTAGTTCATTTACGCCGCACTAGAACTGCACAATGGGCTATTGGCGACGGTCGGGGCAACATCCCTGAGGAGGATCCGAAGACATGCCATCACAATTTTGATCCTTTGCAGAGGGGATAGCACCCCCGCTTCAGTAGCCCGACTACCAGCATGCGAAGTCGAGCACTTTACGGTAAAGCAGTTTGACGAGGACCAATACCGTACACCCCCGGTCCCTACTCAGACTGATCCAAGTGGTCACCCACCCGCACACTGACCGCAGCCAGTGATGCTTGACTTCTATGATCAGCTGGGAACCGCGTCTTAACGATCAGTCCACAAAATGACTCTTTCATTATTGTAGGGTAGTAAATATTAACACAGCGAAAATATACATGGAATATATTACTTTTAGATGCTAGTTAAGCTCAAATCAATATTGAGTAAGGTGGGGCTGAAAACATCAAAACCTGTTTATCAACCTCAGAATGGCCACTTTGTCTGTAAAGGTATAACCTTCCGATTTCCGTCATTGAGGTTAAGGCTCCAGAATTTTTATTAGCAATTATCAATGTGTAGTATTTATTTGAGACGTAGTGGCTCAGAGGATAGAACGTTTGCTTCCGAAAGAGGTGATCCAGGTTCAAATTTCAGCAGTGGCTGATTGATATGATTTCTGCTTCCAGCTCACACCGACCACAGTGCTGGCTTAAGATATCCTCAGTGGGAGACGGATCATGGATTAGAATCCTCTTGCCGCAGGGTTGACAGTGAGAGGTTTTCGTGGTTTTCCTCTCCCTATAAAGCGTTTTCAACAAAGACTAGTTTGCCTCAGTGTATAGATCCGGGAGTTCTCTTATCTGGTTTGGGTTCAAAGTTGCAAGGCTTGTGAGTTGAATATTTGAAATCGTAAACTCAGAATCGGATTGGCTGTTTAACGCTGGTGATAAAATGAGTAGTATTTTATGTTTATTTAACATAATGATTAAAAAAATATTCTGTATTTTGAGTGTTAATTTCGGAAAACAGAAGAAGTATCTTTGTTTATGCTTCTGAATAACAAATAAAATTACCATCCATGTTATTCAATTTTCAAATGCTATAGAAACTCCTTGTAAAATACATATAGGTTGTTTCCTTATATTTTTAAACGATAAAAATTGTTAGCTTTTGCAACGAAATGTGCAATTAAAAATTTTAGTTATTAACCCCTTAACTTGTGCTCTAGAGTTAATTCGAGCGTGCTAAACAGGCCAAACTGTGCACACTCGAGATAATTCTAGCGGCGTTGTATTTTATGCTGCTATAATTTTTCACACTCGAATATAATCGAGAATTGAAAATAACAATGGGAAAACTAAAAAAAAAAATCGTTTTATTGATATTTATCATTTACATAGGATTGTAAGCTATATAACACTTATTTATTCAAGAATAAAATATAGCCTTTTTCCATAGAACAAAATCAAAATTGTCCACCAAAAGAAAAGACAAATGTTCTAAAGTGTATTTTTTTACTTAAAAAAAAATTGCTTTTTTTTCGCCTGTTTTTTTCAAAGAATCTGTGTGTTAAGGGGTTAAGTAAGACGAGACAGCATGAGTTTTTATGAGTTAATTTATGATTTTTAAGACTTGCTTGATTCCAAATGCATAACTGATAGAATTAACAGTGCGCAGAATGAATACTTTCCAATAATATTATGGTTTAGCAACTAATTCTATTTCAATTATTTTGATGACTTTAAAGACTCCTCAGATAGGATGTGATTGTTTAAATAGTGGCAAAAAGATTGTGTTTACTTTGAACAGTAGGAGGGTGATTTCGTGTGGAAAAGCCTCTTTGACACCTCCATTCCAAATGCCAACAGTTCAGACTGAAACACAGATAAATTCTGTCAGATGCTTTCCTGCGTCTGTTGAAACCTTGAGTTTATGCCACACATTTCAAGTACAGAAATGTTTTTGAACACGAACTGAAAACACTGAATTTCAATATCAATTTCAATGAATCTCAATAGGAATTTCATTGAATTTCAATACGTCGATAACTAGTTTAAACTAAGTTTGTATCTTCTGAAAGTTAATGTATCTAATATGGAGAAATATACATATATAATATATATATTCGATAGGCATTAATCAGCTTTTGTGGATTGTGGACTTGCACCTACCATGTATGTTTTGGGGTATGTACTTTTTTTATGAAACTGGGAATTGTTTATTGAGATGATTTTATAGATTAAAAAAAAAACAATGAGGGTAATAAAACTATTTTTAAATTAAATTAAATTAATTAATTATTATGAATTGAGTAATTTAAATTATTATATGAAATTTACAGAAATAGTAATTTTTCAATTGGAAAAGCTTGTATGAGCCTTTTTAGATTTTTGGGTTTAAATGAGGATTAATATAAATATGTAATCAGAATAATTGATTTTATTAATTTTCGATTTCAGTTGTTTAAAATGTTTTCGAGAGATATAAATGTCAAAAATAACATAATTAACCTTACAAATTAAAACTTTAATAACTTAAAAATTAATTTAGTTACTGGAAAATTTTGGGCAGCTATATTTTAATTTAAAACCACCGTTGAACAGCTGATCCATTTTTGGCTCACGACTATCTTTGTTCAACTCCGTAACCTTGTAATCTTTAAACCCAACTCAGCAGACAAGAGAACTCCTGGATCAAGCATTTGGGCAAACAAGCCTTCAAGGAGGATTTTTTGATAGAACTAACCAACAGTTGCGTAAAATGGATAGGAAAATCACGAAAACCTCCCACGATTAGCCTGACGGCAAGGGGATTTTAACCCATGATCCCTTTACCGCTGATGAAATATTTTACGGCTGTATTGTGGTCGGTGTTAGCCAGGAGCAGAATTCGTAAAGACTAGCAATCGCTGATCTTTGAACATTGGGAGGCCAGCTCTCTATCCCCTGAGCCACCGAGGTTCAAATGTATTTAAAAATTTACCAGTAAGGCAAACTATATTGAAATTTGATTGTTTAGCTGTAAATATTTGTTTGAATTATTTGGCTGAACCCTTCAGTGCTAAAATCATGAAATGATGGCAACTCAGTATTCAAGAGCACACAGTACTAGTATAAAACATGGAGGCGTAAAAATACTAAAAAATGATTTTTCGTTTTACAGTCAGGTTTCGTAAATGCGTTCGAAATAAAAAATGATTTATGAATCTAAATGATGATCTAAATGATAATCCATGAATTATCAATAGATAATATTGTTAACTCATACATTTTTTAATATTGTATTTTTTCAGAATGTTTTTATTCATGTTTTTTTCATATATGACAGATTTCTGGTTAATTAAGATTAATTCAGAATTGGTATTTTTACGTAGATAAACAAAAATAGAGCCTAACAAATCAAAATTTTCGTTATTTTTAAAATGGAAAATATTTCTTTTAAAGGAAAAATTGTTATTCATTTTTTCATAAATCACAAATAAACAAATTCTACTTTGTAATGGAATAATTCCTTCCTCCATAAATAAAATTAAAACAAAAAAATACTAAGTCTCAAACTATAAAAAAAACTTCTGCTTCCTTCATTAACCAAGCTCTAAATGACGATTTTGTAAAAGGATTTTCGTTTCCGAAAATCACAATAAGAAATGCAGTTAACAAAAAACCAGCGAAGCCATGCAAATTAAAACAAATATCACTTTAAATTAAAAAAAAAGGATTTATAAAAGTTCCTTTGAAATCGTGTTATTTAGAAATAAGCTACATGGAAAAGAATTAATAATACAATAGCACGAATTTATGGTTCTAAGATATAATTTGAAAGCTATTCAACGAACAACAATTGGTGCATTTCAGAAGAGTATTTGAAAATGCATAGCAGGATGCAATTCCTGAAACTTAGTTTCAGCATTATGGTAGTAATATTATAGATTTTACTTGGGAACGATTTTAAAAAGAATTATGTCTATTCACTACTTATAAAAGAACTTTCACATAACCTTTTACTTATAACTCTAGCATAAGGTATTTTAATTAAAGGGCAAACGTAAGTATCAGACATTTAAATAATTACACAATATTTCAGTTCGATTAATGGAACAGAACAGTTGTTGATCAACTTAGTTTGTCTATCAGTATTGTCTGCCGGCTTATATTTTTTTCTTAAAGTTGATTGAAGAGGAATACTATGAATTTTATGCATAAATTTCAACCAAATAGATTTGATATAATCATGAAAACCGCTTTACTTTCTTTGATGCGTAAAGAATAAATATTAAGCAATTAAAAAGGAAATGCTTTTCAGATAAAAAAGTAAAAGTATTTATTTTTTGCAGACTTGGCAGGGCTTTAAATGTTTCGTTCGCATATTTATGTTTTAATACGGATGATTATTATTAAAATGCTTCTTCTTCATTTAACTTTTTTATGTATAAAAATTATCAGCAAATCAAACTACCGAACTGACCAAACTATGTTGGTCATCAACTAGTCATCATGAACGTTGTTGATGACCAACAGCATCGTCCTATGTTGGACGACAGGAGAAAAATAGAATAGCTTAATGTTTGGTAGGTGTTATTACGTATGGATTTTAATCCGTATTTTGATTAAATGAAAAATCACTTATTAAAAAGACTGGCAATTAAATCCCTTTTTTATGCAATTTCCTTTTGTTCTAATTTTAGCAAATCTATTTATATTTCTAGATATTTTTTAGTCATAAATTATTTTTCTGGTGAACATGTTTATTCAACATTAGTTAATTGACAGTGTTTTTGAGAGGGTAATTTTGAACTGTTTTTTATTGTTTTAACTTCTAGTAATTTGAATATTATTTTTTAAAACGTTATTGTATTTCTCCGTGCTTGATACTTTTTTAATTAAATGATTAAAAAAAATTGCAGAATTTATTTTGCTTTTAATAAAATTTGGCGTTCAATGCCGTTAGTTAAACCGAAATAGATTGAAATTGTTATCCGACTAGCATTTTGAATTTGAAAAGTTATAATGTGAGACCTTTTAAATGAAAGATCTCACACATTTACGAATGGATCTTTGAGATAGAGTATTAGCGAGTATTCTATATTCCATGATATGGATATTCCTGTTTCAACTAAAAGATTCAAAAATTTTTTTAACATATCTCATTGTTCTGCATCTTGCTGTAAAAGAAAAATCTGAATTTTTTTATGTCCCCCTTTTATAAATTTTAAAAAGATTTCCAGTAGTTACATAGTTTTAGAACGATATTTTAAGTGTATTTTATTTTTAAAAAAAATCAAACATTATCTTTTAACAAATTCAACATTTTCTGCCGTCATATAATATTCTGATGAAATAAAATGCCGACACGTTTGATTTTTATGTAAAATACGCAGTTTTATCCTTTTCTGACTTAATAAATAGTTTTGTTTAGTTTAAATTATAGGTTTATTTTAAAATCGAATAAAAATAGAAAAAATACAAGTTTTTTCTGTTATGTTTTTCTCGTGACAGTGCTTTCTCTAAATTGGCAAGCATAATTTATACTGAACAACTATATTATAGCTTGAAATTAGTATAATTGGTCATTATGTAAATAAATTATTCTAATAATTATTATGTAAATACTATAGAAATAAATTATTGCAAACTGTAATAGTAAGTTTAATAATTTTAGTAATTGTTAATATAGTAATAATCAAATACTATATACTTTGATTGATTGTTTGCAAGTAATTATTTGTTCTAATAAGAATTGCTTCGTATAGCATAAATTAACTTGAAGTGTATAGTAATTTTGTTTAAAGGCAATTAGTTTATAATGGTTTATTTAAATTATTAGGAGACTCCGCTTATCAACCTTTATGGTTGCCCCTTTTTATTTATATTTTTTGCCCTTTAAAATAGATAATTACAAAAGAAGAATTTTTTTTTCATAAATGTATAGTTATTAAAATTATATCTATAAAAATAACGATAGTATGTTAATCACAGCGGAATGAACGCTTTCCTGGGTTTAGAAAATAATAAATAATAAAAATAAATTTTTTTTTGATTTATGAGTCAAAATATGTGACACAATGTTGAAATAATAAAGCAGAAGTAATTTTATTTGTTAAAAATATCCTATCAATACGTCTAATTTTAATACTGTAGTTGCATTTCAGTGAGCTATAGATCGTCCCACATGGTATTATCTGCAACAAGTTTAGCATTTGACAAATGTAGAACTAATAATCGAATCTTAATTTTTTTTATTCCATCGTACTCTTTGTAAATTTTTCTGTACACCTCTCTAATTATCGAATTTCTATGTCTTTAATTTTTTCTGCAGCAAGACCAAATGTAACGAAGTGAAAAAGTAAGAAAATATTCGTAAATTGCAGCAACTTTCGAACAAATTGTAGTTAAAATAAAAAGAAAAATAAAAAAATAAAAAACTCAATTTATGATTATAAACAAAACTTGCCCCTTCTGCACGTTAAATTTCAACTCTGTGGTTGCAGAGTTGTTCTCATGGTACTTCTTACTACAAGTTTAACAACTAGTAATTTTCGAATAAATTATTGACAGTTATTTTTTTTTATTCACCGTACATTTTTCTACTCAACTATATAATTTTAATTCTCTAAGTCTTATAGTTTTTACGTAGCAAAACGAAATGTAACATTAAGTTGAGCACCCAGAACAGCGGCGGGGGTGGCGCTTACGATTATTTAGTACAGAGAGATTTCAATTAGCTGAATATTTTTGATGATTATTAATAGAGTTATTAATTAAAGAGGAAGAAATATTTCTTCCCGTAATAAATAAAGTTTGCTATAATTTCTTAAAATGTATTTTTAACATGCACCAGGGTGTATTGCCAAATTATTCAACAAAAAATAAGCATATTTTATGCACTTTTCAAGCACTCAAAAAATATTTTTAAGCACTTAAAAAAATATATCATAACTAGGCAAAGCTGAAAAGTTTTTGACAATGGACGGTTTTATCTTGTTTTAACTGTCATGTCGGAAAAAAAACCCTTTGGCATTGTTTTTAACAATTATCAAAAATCATGAAATTTTGAATCATGTAAAACGAATGGCGTTTTCATACGCTACAGACTGATAATAAGCTGAAGTAGATTGATTGGGTTTGAATTAATTGTGAAAACGTTGAATAGAACAATGTTAACTGTGTCTTTTTGCATAATTCATAGCGAAAATCAACATGGTAAAAGAAAAATCTCATTTTGAAAAAAGAAAAATTAAGTACTTTTTAAAAACACCCAAAAAAGCACCTTTAAGCATTTTTTAAAAACGCTACTCATGCTGATGCACAATGTATAAAAGTTTTTGTAAGCATGCTTGCTAATTTTTAATTTATAATATTTCTTTTCTTAATTTTCAAGTTCTCTTAAAAGTTTTTAAGGAGATCTAGCATTTCTCAGTAAAGACATCATTGTAAATAGCTTTGAATTTGTTTTAAAAATGTCTTTTAGAATCTTTTCTTTTTCGTTTATTTTTTCTATTGTCCCATAAATTTCCAAGTAATTTATTACGTTCTTTACACAACTTGATTCCAATTTTAAAAGGAATAGTTTATTTTTAAATCGTTCTTAAGCGTTGATGGGTGGAAAATTTTGCGCTATTTTTAAGTTCCAAACTTCAAAGAAAACATATTATGATCTTCACAGTCAACTATAAAGCGAGAATAATTTATAAACAAATTACAAAACTCATTTCTTGAATCCCAGTTAATTCGTCTGGTATGCGAATCCTTCAAGGATTGGGCACGCGACGAGGAATGGGACCAGATTCAATTTTCTTTCGATCCCCCAACAAAAACCTTAAACTTGCCAATTTCGAGTGAGTCAGCGACCGTTCTATCTGTTCCATCTCCTGGGACAGTCCCATCCACAAAACAACAACAAACGGTGAAAAGAAACGGAACTTCCTGGGATTGCTCCGCTCTATGTGCTCTCTTCGGCACCAACACTCCTCCAAACGGTTTCGTGGAAGATGTGAACATGACATGTAAGAAAATGGACTGTTTTACGCCGTTTTTTTAGGAACTCCAGGTTTTCTTCATTTGTTTATGCACCGTGGATGCGTGTGAAGGGAGGAAGAAGAAAAAAAAGGGCCTTGTTGTGATCGTGATCCTGTCGGCAAGTTAAGCGTGAGCCAAGTTGTGAAAAAGGCCGGTGAGGTCGGTAGAATTCCACTGCTATCTTTTCGGTTCTAAAAAAGATGCTGGAGTGTGGATGCGTTCCTCCCTCGAGGACAACTAACTGTTGTGAAAATGAAAGAACACTAGAAGGATTTGCATTTGTTTCTCGTCCACAAGAGAATATCCATTATGGCGTGGCCAACGAAAGATGAAGAAAAATTGTAAGCATATTTTATTGTTAGAATTTTTTTTTTTACAAAAAAAAGTTGCATTAGAAAATGCAGCCCAAATGTGTTTCCGAATCTACCAACAACCTTAGACGAAAATTAGAATTAATTTAGTATTCGATTTTGGTGAGATTAGTTTTCGTAATTGCATAGTTCATTTTTTAAAAATATTGCATTTCATTTTTATGACATTTTCAACTGTAAATTTATTAATACCATATTTTAACAAATCAAGGGCATCCCCCTATCTCAAGCATCCTCCCTCGAGAATGCTGCATATACTTTAATCCTAAGTCATTAATACTTTAATAAGTCATATCTTCTCATAGTTTAGGTAGCTATTTCTTAAAAAACTTCACTAGAAAACAGAACAATTTCAATATTGGGATTAAAGTGCTTTTTTTTACATTGTGCTGGATGAAATTCTGGAAACTGGCTAAGAGAACATTTTTATAAATAAAACTTTGTGATAACTTATGTAAAAATATCAAATTTCGAAAAATTTGTTTCTTTACCTAATTGCCCAAAGTTCTTTAAATAATGGCCTTTTTTTCAGTATTTTATATTAAAAAAAAATTTTAGTTTAAAAATCAAATAAAATAATATCCCAAACAATTGGTATGCTTTTCTGTGCTTTTACTTCATATCATATTTAAAACAATCATAATTATCATAAATACATAAGTAAAATATGGCACCAAAATCTTATAATAATAAATGAAACTGGTTAAAATATCACCAGAGTAGCTTTATTAAATAGATATTTTGCTTAAATATTGGTTTAAAATCCTTACATTTTTGTATGTCTTTATCACAGAAGCGCAAATTAAATTTCCTTTACAGTATTCTTAGTATTGGTAAAAAATTGTGAAAGTTAGAGGGGCTCTCATAAGAATTCAGTTAATTTGAAACTTTCTGAGAAAGAATTTCTCGTTTAATCAGTATTTTTTTGTTACTTAAATTTAAAAAAAGCATTATTCTCTATAGTTTTTTTTGTGCATATTATCAGTTACCATACTTAGCTCAAATTTTTTAAATTTTAAAGGCTTCTTTTTAGGTAAAGGTTGAATGGTAATAAAAGTCAAATATAAAAGCATAAATTCATTTTTGTAGCTCAATGACATTTTTTACTCGTTGAAAGAATAGTAATTGATAAGATTATTATTCTTAACTGCCTTTATTCATAAAATTTATTAGGTTTTAGTATAATTTCATGTTTTATTGAAGCATTGTCTATGCCAGGTGTCTTCATCACGTGTCCTGTAGGTCACACAGAGAAAAGAACTCTGTTGAAATTACCGTACTTTATAATAATGCCTTTCAGATAAAAAAAAACATAATTATGCGTAATTAAACTAAAAATCTAAATAATTCATGTAGTAATTTTTCCATTCGTATGGCAACGGTTTACCGGATATTCTGGTTTTCAGAATTATAGTTCTAAATACTACTCATTTAATTAAAAAATATAAAATCGAAAAGTAAATTTAACCGAATAAATGGTTTTTATGCCATGGTTCTAAGGTATCAGGATAAAGTTACCAAATTTTATCACACATTATAAAATTATATTTTATTGTGAATTTTACCAAAATTATTTCTTACTATGCAGTAACTAATTTTTGAATGCCATTGTTGTTAATTGAAAAATAACGATTAAAAACCATTCTTAATTACAAATAAAGGTTTCAGTGGAACAAGAAGAATTTTTTTAAAAATGTTCAGATACCAATTGTAATAAGAGACGCATGTGGTGTCGAGATTAATCTTAGGATAGCAACAAACAGCATGGAACTGTCGATGGTTAATTACACACTGGGAGAGACGTGAAAACAAATGTTCTTTAAACAATTGCTTAGGAATTTGGAATGGATTCGGTAAAAGCTGTGACCAATAAAACTGATACTCCCCACGGTTGATGCCGCTGTTACCGATTTCATGGGTTGTTATTCATCAGCTGATTTGATGAGACGGCACGATTTAGAATAAGAAAATTTATTTCGTTTGCTTTAGAAATAAATTCTATTATGAATTAAAAAAAGTTTATGAAAATGTATTGATAAAGTGCCCGCATTTAAAGTATTGAGTATTTTAATTTTGTACTTAGGTATTGTAATGCTGATGCAACTGGTTACTATTAAAATATAATTTTAAGCCTTTTTTCTACTCTTGCTTGAGCCATTTTTGAGATCTTACTTGAGGTCTTCGCTTCGCTACCCCCACGCTTGCTACCATCATTTTTGTTTGTTAGCGATGAACAGATTATTACATCTAAGTTTAAAAAAAGTATTTAATTAAAAGATCTCAAAATGTTTTATTGGATCAACGCTTTTTTTGTTTGCTTAGATTTAATTCCCGATTCTATTGGAATAAAATTTAAGCTAACCTTTTTGAGCGGTTACTATTTAATCCTCATACAATTTTTTTTTTAAATTACTTTTTTAATTTTGGTTATTATAAAAATTCATTAGATGTTTCTCATCTAAGAGATTATTAGGTTTTAGTGCGAAAAGTTGATTCGTAATAATGTTCGACAATTTATCTATATTTTAAGGTCACATTTCTGCAGCACAGTATTTGCATTAAAGTTGTAAAATGGAGTAAATATAGTTAATTAACTTTTTAATGATTGTTAAATGATTTATTAAATAAGTTTATATGTTACGGTTTTAAGTAATAAATCTGGTAATTATTAATATTTACCAGTCAATATTACTAATAACCGCTTCGTTTGGTCAAAGTGAAAGAAGGACATTGACCAAACTTTATTGGTTATTATTATTATTTATATACCGATATTAATTATAACCGGTTAATGTGATAAATTCGCTTAAATTAGTCACTTTAACCGGCTTATTTGGTTATTATTAATATTGACAGGTTAGTATTAATAACAATCGACTATTAACATTGACCGTAACATATATACCGATTAAAAAACATGTTTATGATAAAATGTTGCACAATAAGGTAATATCAGACTTTATTATAAGGAAACTTCGTTTAGGTTTTAAGTCTTTAATTTGGAATAATCAAAATCCTTGACGTAATAATAGCAAAGTTTGATAAATAAATATTACAAGTAAATAACTTTAGTTTAGGAATAAAAAAAATGTCTTTAAAATTCATATTAATTTTATGCTTTACCGAAAAAATGTTAACCTCATGTGAGAAAACTGGATCAAACCGTGACCAATGAGAATACACGGAAAATATTTATTTGTCCAATGAGAATACACGGATTTTCATATGGTTTTTATGCTTATTGATTATATCAATTATTACGTATATCGGTTGTATATTGATTTTATGCACATTGATATTTTTTCTTCAATTTAAGCTTGACGAACTTATACTTTGTCTGACATTATCTATCAAGCGCAAACATAATGAGTTTCCTGTTATTCATCCAGGTGGTAGTAATTTTATATAACCGCATTAAAAAGAAAAAAAAGTTTCATTACCTAATTAAATGGGAATAAAGATCTGATATCAAATAATTTCACTTTCCAACACCTGTTCTTAGTTTATAAAATTTCGTTTAAATTAGATTATTGCTGTAAGGAGTTAATGCATTGAGATACTGGGAGATATTCCAAGAGTGTAATTAATGAGGCGTTTTGTCCCCATGTCTATACAAAAACGTTGCCAAGAGCACTATCAAAACAATAAAAATACCCTAATGCAAAAGTGCTGTCCACGAAAAGTGCTCAGGATGGGGTGGTTGTGTTTGTGCATGATTTATTTGCTATATGTCTTAGTTTTATGCAAGGGAGAAAAACTGCTGGCATTGACTAAAAATATGCTTCTTTTTCTAAACAAATTCATTAATTGTATTTTGGAATATCTATTTGTTTTTTAAAAATATCCGATGTGTTTGAAATATATTTAAAATGGTTATTAATAGAAGTCCTATGGATGGTTGACTGAATGTAAACAATAACAAGCTCCTTGAAACCGGAAGAAATTTTAAAAAATTCCGGTGTATCCCTCCGCGTTTTTGTTATGCTCACGAGGCTATGTGTGAACAGGCTTACTTTCGTAAGCCTAAAACAAATTTAATAAAATTAATGTCTTAATGTCACATTATAAATAAAGTTTAAGGTTAGCCATGTTTTGAGTGTTATCCCTCATTTGGCTATATTTGTGAAAAGTAGTACCTTTGGTTATTTTTTGGGTAGCATCATAGCAAGCTTCCGAATTCATTTGTTGTTTGTTTCGTTGAAAGTGACATCAAAAGAACGCGTTATATTGCAAACACTACAATTATAATGATATTGAATGGTCCGTGTTTTCAAGCTTAGGCGAAAAAATCAGGCGGAAGTAGCAACCTGGAAGTCTCGCGATCAATTTTAACCCCTAGCGCCATCTGCGCTTAGCTTTACACGGTAATCCCCGCCGTCCATAAAATGTAGGAATGACGACTCTTCTCTGAAAACGAGACGTTTGTTAGCGGTGACACACGCACCTTTTTACACTGAATTGAATGTAGCCAATGCCGAGACGATCGAACTAATAATAATAAAGTTATAAGCGTTTTACGTACAAACAGTACAATTTTGTGCTTGTGCTCACTCTCACTTTTGATGATTTAGCAATCCTTGAGCAGCATTTCGTTAATATTGTCATTTCGTCACAAATCACGTGATTACGTAAACTCTCAAATCTATGACGAAAATGTTTCCTCAATTCGAATCTTCTTCGAAGTGCTTTGTGGGAGATTGTTAACTAGAAGGACGAAACTAGAATAAAGAGTAGATGATCGAACATAAATTGACGAATTGCGTTGGACGGTTTGTATGGTGGTCAAGAAGTTAGCCTTATTCCAGGAAGATCCGAAGTTCGAATCCTTCTTCGGGCATGGGTATAATTTATCTATCTGTTCTTGATGTGTCGTGCCGTCAGCATGGTGCCCACGATAAAGTAATTATTAAAAAAGTTAGATACATTAGGCACTACTTGTTTATTTTGGTAAAAAAAAATAGAATGACGAAATATTTCTTTAATTTTGACGAAATTTGCTTTCTCAAAGAAGTGACGACAGTTATTTCGTCAATTTGACAAAAATTTTGCTCGGAGCATGCACCAGGAAACTGTTTCATCAAAAACCAAGAAAGTTTCGCGATATTCGGTCTTTTATCGATCTTTTACTGTGCTCTTTTATGCATCTTACATTGCTATACAGACAATTGAGGTACTGCTCCCTATGTACTTTGTTTGGTTAATTCAGTGAGACCAAACTCGAATCACAAGGGCTAATATGTCACAAGTTAAAATGGGCTTTTTGAATAACTGTTTTTGTTATGAATTTATTTTGAGGGAAACCCTTATAACTTCAAAACTATTAGTCCTATCAACTCATGCTATTTCATTCAATTCAAGTAAGTTCCAAAGGAAAATGCGCCTCACGTATTCAGATAGTTCCTAGATATCAAAATAAAAAGTATACTATGCCATGTCAAAAGTAATACTTTTGATACATATAACTGCTTGCAAATTTTGAACTATTTAATGTATTTTCTGCTGTATAGTCTCATTAGATTTAACGTAAAAAATACATAGTAAGTAAAATATCACATCTTTAGATAATAATATCAGATGCGTAAATAGTTACAAGATCTAATTTGTTCTTTCAATACATAAAACGCATATAACTTCTAAACTACTAGGCCACATTCAATTTAAAGTGAAAAAAGAAACATTTAAAACAATGCTTTACTTGCCTGCGTAAAAAAAAATCAATGCTGCCCCACAAATCACCCCCATTTCCCTCAAAAAAGGGGGAAGCGAACAGAGGATAGCAAAGGAATTTTCAGTTATTATTTATAATAATAACACAAAGCATTTTGTCAAAAAATATCTTTGTTAATAATTTTTCAAAATTAATAACAAAGTTAAAATANGTTTTGTTTTCAACAACTAATACTGGGGACATGAAAATGACTGTTTTTGTGAGAATGACCCATATATATATATATTATTAATGCGTCAATATAATTATTTTTAATTTAGCTTGCTAAATTAAAATATTATTAATACAGTTCTTTTATTATGAAAACATCGAGAAATGTCCTTGAAGTATAAGGGTAAAAATGTGTAAAATAAAACTATATTGTGTAAAGACATACTATTTAGTTATTTTTTTTTATAATATTAAGCACTAAGTTATTTAATATTTTAAAAACGTGGCATATGATCACAAGTATGCTAAAAAAGTTTTTAAAAAGCAGTTTAATCATTAACTATGAATAACTGAACTATTTTTTTGCTAAACGTTAAATTAAGTTTACAGATGTTTTGCGTGACGAAATATGATGTCTCTTGCATTTTTTTTTACTCTTTTGTTAACAAATATAAAAACTCTTAAAGAATTAAAGTTAGAACTTTTTAAAAGAATTAAACAAAAACAAAGGATTGTTATTAAAATATTATATTAATGGGATAAAGATTTTAGAATTAAATTTATTAAAGTTAAATAAAGAAAAATTTATGTTACATAACTAAGTTAGTGTTTTCAATAAAAAATTTCGTTTTAAATTCAAAAGATAATTTGCTTTACATTTGAGATTAATGAATGAAACAACTTTACTTAGTAATGATTTAATTTCTGTAAAGCGCTTAGCGAATTTCATATCATATTTGCATTTCAATTAGTTCTTTATATTTTATACTTATCAAAGCATTTATATTTTTGATATTGTTGACAACAGAGAGGTTAGCAACGAACATTTCCTATCCTTGAGATGGGAGTAGATGTAGGAGAAAATATTAATTAAGATTTTTATTTTGAGTGACACTAGTTCCGTATTACGTGACATAACATAAGTTTACTAGATTCTGGGAAAATTGTCATTCATAGAATCAAAAAATAAACACTTACCTCCTAAAATTAGTTTGATTTTTAAGATAATTTTCTTTTAAAGGAAAAAGTGCTCTGTAAAAAATCCCTGATCAAATTATGGTATGAAGTATCGGCTTTTCGAGTGCGTCACCCATAAAATCCATTTTACTGTAAATCTTGTGAATATATCTATGAGTAATATTTATTTAATTAGACGGGTTCAGCAACTTTTCGGAAATTATTGTTGAAAAATTTACGATATAACGTTTTTTTTTGCTCCGTAACATGTTCCCATGAAAATGTATTTTACGATAAAAAGTACCGAGACTCTGAGGGCGAGTACTTTTTCTCGTGATTTGATCTGTAATTTTTAACAGAGTGGGAGATTTTCAATATTTTACCCGCAGTATAGAATTTGCCATAAAGTTTAATTTCTGTGCTTATAAATAACCAAATTTACAAATTCTGATTTTATAACTGCAAATAAACTCGATTTAAAGTGATGAAATGTACGAACGTATAATACACAAGAGAAAATAGCTCCAAAACAGTTTATTTACTTATTTATTTTTTTAATTTTATTTATTTATTTTTCTTTTTTAAGTTGACAGCAACTGTTCGCACAAATATGGAGGGGGGGGAATAGCTTCCTACTTAGATTTAAAAATTAAAGAAGAGTTCGTGGGAAGTGTAGTTCCCACGCCCTTATAAAGTGTTAATACAGGTTATTTAGAAAAAACAATGCTTTATTATTTTCAATTAATCTTTCGTTGAATATTAGAAGATTTAACCAATTGCTATTTTAATTTAAAAATTTAAAAAAAAACTCTTCCTAAAGATGTTTTGCATGAAATTTTTACTTTTTTTCAAAACTATTTTGCTTTCTCTTATGAGACTATTTACAATATTTTTTTTTATGAAACTATTTTGCTTTCTTCTTTTCTACATGGCTGGTAGATATATTTAATTTGTTCCTTATTATTTTCTTTAAAAAGATGACATAAAAGTCTAGCAACAAAAGATCTGTGGCGACAAAAGTCTATTACAAAATTTATGCCAATTAAGTTTTTCGTTCTCCAAAAATAATTTATTTTTTTCCTTTTTAGTCTAAGGGTAAAACGTAGATTTAAAAAAATTTATTTTACTACATTTTTTGAAATTTCGATTGGCGATAAATCAGCGAAAAAATTAATTTACTTTACACAGTAAAAAAATCCGGATCACATTACGGTATAAAGTTCCGACTTTACCGTAAAGTTTATTTTTACCGGAACATGTAACGGTACAAAAAATCTGATGTTCCGTAATTTTTATAGTAATAATTACTATAGAGAATCACAGAAGCACTCTAATTACATATACATTACTGTGAAAATTGCTATATAATATTTTACGGTAAAAATGGACTTAACGACTTGCAGCTGTGAGAAAATGATGGCAACTTGTGTTTCCATACACCACAGACCAGTTTTAGACTATCTCGGAAAATGCTCGAAATTTGAATCGACGATAAAGTGTTTCTGGAGATACTATGGTGCTAAATTTTGCTTTTAAACCAGTAGGAAAATGATTTGAAGTTTGTGTCACAGATCACTTCGTCACTAATCACTAGATATTCGGGAAGGGCTTGGAATTTTCCGTTCACGATAAATTATTTTTGGCGATAAAATAACTATAAGTTCCGCTTGAAATGACCAGAAAACGATTAAAACTTTGCATTGTCACGAGGCATACAGTAGATATATTTTAGTGCTCAGGCTATTGTAAAAGCGTACGAAATTCGACTGCAAAATTTCATCGCTTAGAAAGTTAGGAAGGACTTGTTTAATAAAATTAGTATTCCGTGGAAGTTATATTATATTGAACTAGTGGGCTGCGTCCCCTGCTCCCTAACGCTCGCCAACCCCCGAAAATTGCTACGCAATCTTATATGGTTTGCTTCGCAAACCAAGCTCTCTTCGCTCGCTACTAACTTAGGTGCATTGCAAATGCACAAAATTCTAAGAATTCAAATCCATATAAGAACTTTTTATTAAAAAAAATTACATCTTTTTAGTAAATACTAAGTCATTAAAATAAATTTGAATTCAAATACATGACATGTAATTCGTTAAACCTATTAGAAATGTGCTATAGTATAATTCGTGATATAAATCAAAAATCGTCAAATAAATTCGTAATATATAAATTCTTGAAAAGAAAAAAAAGCGCTTTCGACAAAATACTAAAATAGAGATCTATCGACAAAGACTACTCACTCCTGCCTAGCTTAATAGTATGAGATTGCCGCAGCTGANAAATTTCTAGTCTAGTCATAAAACCATCTTTATTTCTCACTGCATCGTAAGAGACACAATATGTTCTTTTATGTAGATTAGCCAAATTATGATCACAAAATTTACCGCCTTCTTTTTATTCAAAGTCAGCAGATTGCAGATTTGGGGGTCTTTTTTAAAAAAGACTAGGAATAGTTTTTGAAGTGAATTCTTTTTTGATTTATTAATACTGACAAGTTCAAAATTTTTAAAAACTAAATGCGCAATTTATGAATCGTGAGAAATTTTTTTAAAACTGTGTTAGAAAACTAGGTATTTAAATATAAATTCATCTAAAGTTTGCAGCTTTTTAAAGAGGTGTCTGTAGCATGACTTTCAGAAGGTAAAAGCTTTGAAAGTTAACTGCTTTTCAAAGGCTAAATTTCCAGGCTATTGGGCTTAAAAATTTCAAAGTCCACTAGTTTTTTAAGACTAGTTTTATAGGTTATTTTGTTTGAGATGGAATTTTAGTAGACTAACGTTTTCAGTGATCACAAAAACAGAGAAATAATAATTCTAGTAAAATTACCGTACTCTATGGCAATGACATTTCTGAAAATTTTTTTAAAATTCTGATTGATAAAACTAAAATATATGGTATTTAAACCATTCATTTTGTAAGTTTTCCGTTTATATGGTAATGCAAAAAATAAAAGCATTATACAAATGGGATAACTCAATATACCTTATCCAATATCACTAGGTGAGCAGCAGCTCATGTAGTACTTTATCCAATATCTGGATATTTTAAGACTTTATGCTCATGCGCTGAGTGTTCAGCGCACTGTTAGAATTTTCATTCTAAAATTATTGCAAAATAATTGGCAGCAGTCAGTCCATCTAATCAATTGAAAGTTTACGGTAAAGAACATTTTTTACCTTTATGAAACTCTTTACAACTAGTATGGTTAAAAAACAATGAATTTAAAAATTATGTGGTTTCTTAGCCATTTACAACTAGCATGGTTTCAAAACCATAAAAAAAGCAATTTAACTGGACATTGGAGATAGTTTAGCAACTTTATGGTCTTCCATCTATGCGTGAATGAGATTATCGTGTTCTAATTGCATAGGGTCATAAATTGAGGAGTGCAGGACACAGGAAACTCTTCATGTGTTGAAGGGAATGGAGGAAATATTGCGGTGTTGACGCTGGAACTCGAACCCCGGTTCTGTTGGTCGTGAGATTGACAGAACGGGGGAACGGGGGTGCAATCTCACGACCGACAGAACGGGGCCTCTGTACCATAATATGAATCCATCTGCAAGGAACTAATTGGCTTGATTATGTGGGCCTGGTTGGTGCGATAAAATTCGGGTTGTTTAACCGTATTTGTGAAAGTAGATAATAAACGGTTTATCTTACAGTTAACAGTTTGAATAACCTCTTATTTATGGTTATTTGACTGTTTTGTTTGAATAAGGTAGAACAACAGTTAAATAAACCATTTTTAACCTTTAACCATTTTTTCAGAGAAATTTCTAACAGTGCGTTATATTGTTAATATATGCAGTTGTTTTAATAATAATATGTAATTATATATTGTTAATATATGTTGTTAATATATAATTACAGAATTATATATTAACAATATATTGTTAATATATATTGTTAATATATAATTACAGAATTATATATTAACAATATATTGTAAATATATATTGTTAATATATAATTACAGAATTTTTAGTAATTTTTTTTAGTATGCTGTAATTTTCTTTATTTCTACGTAAAAATATTTTAATGTCTTTAATAATGTCCTAAAATTTCAAGCATTAGATGAAGCTCTGAATTTGGAAAGTTTTAATGAAAATGCCAGTAATGAAATGCTGATAAGGAATAGGCCTTGGGATGCAGTCCATGAAGGCAATACTTATATCCGCCTTTGATAATTCTACTTAAATTTTAATTTTTGAATTTGTCGCCAATAGCCCACTGTGCAGCTGTAGTGGGAAGTAAATAAAGTACAACTATCGCTACTACGTAAGATCAACTTCTAAGATTTTTTTTTCTTTTTTAAAATAAAAAAGGATTAATATATTCATAAAGTATTTGAAATCAATCAATTATTAGTTATTCTAAACTTAAAACCAAATCTCTGTCTCTCTCTAAAATGTAGTTTTGGATCTAAAGCAATAAAATTCCTTTCTTTAGAAAAAATTAAAAATCTTTCTAAGTATTTTTCATTAACTGAACATTAGCGGAACAGCGAGGAAACCTTATAGTTATTATTTTTAAATTCTTAAAAGTGAATAAAGTAGCATTCAATTTAATTAAATTTCAGAGAATTCGTTGAGTAACAATTATAATTTTTGTATCGTAATCTTTAAAAGAGCAAAGTCGTTACGTAAGATATTTGAAGACTTCCAAGATAAACAACACTGGGAGATCTAAATTTGAATATCAGCATCAAAGTTTGCTTTCTTCTCTCAAACAAAATGAAGCATTTACTCAGGTACAATTGATGCCAAAAAGTAAATTGTAAAGATGAAGCTCATACCAGACAATGGTAGTTCGCTGCTGCAACCAGCACTGAATAAGATAAACGGTTAAGATTAGAATCCTTCATTCCGAATCCAAGACAGAAGATGTTATTCAAATTATAAACAAATAGGCAACTCATGACAATGTATTAATCGTTTAAAAAAAGTAAAAATAAAGTTTCTATAATGATCACAATTGTCTATCTATTTCAGTTTTTTTCCTCAATAAACGGTACTGGTTTACTTACACTTAGTTTAATTGATTTTTTAAAAAAAAATGAGAAAAATATTTCAAGATCGCTTCTTTAATTATTGAGTCAATATCGAAAAAGATAAAATTTTAAAATCAATATTTTTTGTGCATAATATTTTAAAGTGTTATTATCATTTTTACAAAAGCAAAGGACCTAGTGAATTTTTAATAATTTTTTCCCTAAAAGAGAACCTATATCGATGAATAACTGTAAGTTATGTCGCATGTAATATTTGTTTTATTTGATCCCTAGATAAATTCTTTTGGAAGATTCTAAAAATGATTAAGTGACCCCCTCCCTCCCTTCTAGAAAAAAATAATCGCCACGAATTAATTTTGACCTAAGGATTTTATTATCACATTTTAAAGTGAAATAATAAAAGGTCAATTTCATTTTAAGCCGTTTTTCTTTTTCAAATTTGCGTGCCTGCTTGTTTAAACAATACATTTGCATATGGGTTATTAATTTGAGTTTTCGAAATTTACGAACCTTTCTGAAGTTAGAGATTTAAATATGGATCTATTATGCTACTCTATACGAATTAGAAATATGATTAATGAATGAATGAGTATGTGAAATTAATGAATAAGTGAATAATTGAATAATAAATAAATAATGAATGAATAAATGAAATTAGAAATATGATTGTTTTGAAGGATAAGTATAAGCAAAAAGCTTGAAAAAAAAGTGTGCTGAAGTTTTTAAATTCGCTTTCGATATATATTAAACTACGCAAAAAATAAAATTGACATTAAGGGGTCAAAACTTAGGATCGCTCTCCTGATCAACCATATTTCTTAGATTGCGGCTACTCCCCATATTTTAGGAGTCAGACATCCAAATTCATTTAAAAAAGAAAAGGTGTGTTTATTCAGAGAAAGTACATTTTTTGGTCTGATTTCATAACTTAAAATATCGTCTGTACTTACTAATTAGCATATTCGAGATCATCCCCTCGAACCATTAAGTTTGAGTCCTAGAACGTGAAGATCCGATCAATAAATGAAAAGTTATTCAGGGCGGTTCGATTTTTCGGTGAACTGTACATGAAAAAGTCATATAAACAATTTTTGAAAACTACTTTATTGACGATCAGGTATTATTTTTTTAAATGTGTATTTGTTGTATCTCATGTTAATTCCAAATTTTAATTAGAAAATTTCAATTATATTGTTTATGCTTTTCACATTTTAATTGTAATTTTAACTATAATATTTAAATATTATATTAGCATTAATATTTTAACTATATAATCATAGTCGAATTTGAAAAACTCATTACTCATACTCATACTCATACTCAAAACTCATACTCATATTAGTGTATATAGTGACATGCATAAAATAGCATTTACTCAATTATGAGCAAAATGCATTGTCTCAAAAATGGGTATATGCTATTTTAAGCATGTTACTATACTTAATAATGAGTACACGGGATTTTCAAGCTCGTTTCGAAGTTACTTTGAAACATTTTTGCTCAATTCTGAAAAATCCTTTTTCACAATGTGGATTAAGAGGGAAAAAATGTATTTTCTCTCTTCACTTAAGATATTTAAAACCTAGATAATTATTTTAAAACTTACTTGGCAATATTTGCTATTCTGATCATATCAGTCCTAAATATTTATCATTCTTGCAAATATTTATACATAATTATAACTTTAAAAGAAAAATTCCATGCTAAATAAACGACAAAATAAAGAAGAAGCAAAATAGCAATAATTGTTAATAATTTCTTAATTAAGTCTCGAAGTGCATTACAACGAATTTAATTGTTCTAATCTCCTGTGTTTTATAAAAATCAAAAACATATTTTTATTCAATTGATAAATCTTTTTCTAATTGGGAAAATAATATTAAACGTTTCATCAGACTAACACATTAACTTGTTTATAACTTTATAAGAATTAAAAGATATATTAATTAATTAAGGAATTAAATAAGTTAAGAACTAAATATAAAATTTATTAATCCTATATACTTAAGAGCATAGAACAGGATGCATGCAATTTTGAGAAAAAAAACATCTAAGCTTCAATGAATATTCTATTAGTATTATATATATATAGATAGATATATATGCTATTGCTCGTAAAAGTCAAACTTCGTCATCAATAATTTGTATAATAGTACGGAGCTGCAAAATATCACCGATTCTTAGGCAAAATATCACTGATAAATTATTATAGATGATGACTATAGTGTTGCCAATTTGGATAGAGAAGTACTCGTGTTTTTGGTGCCACGTGAGTGAAATAATATTTAGAGACTATACTGACATAGAAAAAACGAAAACGTTTCGACAGTCTATAGTTAATGTTTGAATTTACCCAAGTAATTGAATTCATTTTTATAATTGTATTATATTTTTAAGTTTGTTACTTATTTAAAGTGTTCTATGTCTTTGAAATTAAAAATAAGGTTTGTGATTTAAAATTGAAATAGTATGTAAAAGTAAAATGAAGAAACTAATAATTTTATTCACACGTGTGTCGGATTCGCGCTAGGCTTATAGGGTGCCACGGAAGTTTCTTAAATATCATGGCGTAAAATATACCAAAAAGTTGAAGAAACTCAGGATTATGGTACGGTGGAGCTTAGAGCTGATATGTAACTTGGGGCCTTACCTATACTAATTTAGCCATATTTTACCCAAACTCAGAAATATTGAAATTTTTTCGAAAATCTATTCCACTGAAACTTTTTTTACAGAAATTATATATATATAAAGCTTTTTTACTTGTTTTTTTATTTTTTTAAAAATGTTTAAACCTATTTTTTTAGATTCAATTTTACGATTAAAGTGAATGAGTGTCTGTGTTAGCAAAATCATTTTGCATGAAATGATGAATGTTAAGTAACAGTAAGAATTATAAAATGAATAATCCCAAGAAATTAATGCGGTAAGGCATTAATTGATTAAAAACTTCATATGCTTCAAAACTACTCAAAATGGAAATAACAGCTGACATGTTTCAAGCGCTCAAAAATAGATGCCCATTTTCGAAACTAGACAGACATGATTAAGAAGAAGCAAAATGTTTCTTGTTAGAAGTTATGGGAAGAAACAAAAGATTTATTCTCATTCAGTTTTAATATGGACTCCTATTTTTGAGAGCTTGAAACATGTCAACTCTTATTTCCGATTTATATATTTTTGAAGTGATTGAAGTTTTTAATCAGGTAATAATAAGAACTATCAAATCTATAAATTATACACATCGAAAAAAACAAATTAGAAATTTTTGTTTTATAATGTTTCTTTTGTTTTTGTTATTATTCGGTAGACATGATATTTTAAGCGTTTTTTTTTTTCATTTAGTTTTAAAAATTAGTTAGAAAAATTGAGCTATTGTAACTTGAAGCAAAAGAAAATAATAAATAAAAATAGATAGCTGGGTAAGGGGGTATTGAAGGAAACCATACAATTGTTTTCCCTTTTTTCGAATTTAATACTCAAAATACCTAATACATTTTTGATGATTCTAAAAGGGGATTGCAAAATATTACGTTTGGAAATATTTAAAAAGTTTTTAGGAAATTACCTAAAACAATTTAAATTTCATAAACTTTAAAGGTCCCTTGTAAGGCCTAAAAAGGTTTCGGGACCTGGGGCAACAACTCTAGTGGACCACTTTCCAATCCCGCCCTACTGATGCGATATAATTTTAACTGCCTACTAATTCAATTATAAGAATTTAAATTAAAAGAATTAGAGCCTCGATGGCTCAGGGGATAGAGCGTTTGCCTTCCAATGAGGTGAACCGGGTTCGAATTCCCAGCGATGACTGGTTGAAACGAATCCACACCAGGCTTGCACTGACCTCAGTGCTAACGAGAAATATCCTCAGTGGCAGACGAATCATGGGTTAGAGTCCCTTTGCAGTCAGGCTAACCGTGGGAGGTTCTCGTGGTCTTCCTCTCCATGTAACGCAAATGCCGGTTAGTTCCATCAAAAATACCTCCACGAAGTCATACTTCTCCCAATACTTGATCCAGGAGTTCCCTTGTCTTCTGAATTGGGTTCAAATTTACAAGGCTAAGGAGTTGAACATTGGTAATCGTAAACCCACAAAATTGGGTTGGCTGTTCAACGACGGTTATAAAAAAAAATTAAAAGAATTTAATTCAACTATCAATTTCTGCTGTTAGCTTGTTCAAGTCTTTAACTATTGGACTAAGATATTTAAATTCATGAACCCTTTCGAAAGTGTAACCATTAAGGCTCATTGAGTTGCTATAATTTACTACAGAAGAGGAAAGTTCGTAGATTGTGAGGATCATGCTTCGTGGTAAGAGATACAAAAGCTGAAAAAGCCTTAATTTTTGTACCCTCAGATCTCTCAATAATGTCTATCTCGTGACCTGTTCCATTAAGTGCCCCTTCAATCTACTCCGCTCTGTCCCTAATGCTCTTTTCTAATGCTAAATTGAATCCACAGCCAAGAATTGAATCTCCCTAACGTTGGCTCTTTTTGCAATAAAAGGTTTATATAGATGATTTGAATTTTAATCCTTCATCTCACTTATAAGCTTAGTAGTGATTCCAAATTCTTACATCGCTTCAAATAACTTATCATTCTTTATGCTGCCTTGAGGTCTATGAATAAATTGTCAGTTTTGATACGGTATTCTTTAGTGTTTTCAAGAATTTTTCTAACAGGCATGAATTTTGTTTATTGTAGACCTTTGAGGGATAGATACACACTTACAATCACCGAATCAATAAAGGGCAGAAATTCCAGGAAAGAAATGGTATAATATTAGGTTTCCCAAATTGTTACAAATTAATAATTTACGGATTAATAATTCTTTCAATTGATAACTATTTATTAAAAGAGTTACGTATTATAAAGTTTACGTAACGTATTATAAATTTTTAAGGTATGAAGAACTGAAGGTACGCAAAATCAATCACAAAACTGATGCCTCTATCACACGAGAGAAAAATAAGTGCAACCGTAAGTGTAACTGCAAGTGTAAGTGAAACTCTAAGCGCAATTCCTCCATTCGGAGTTGCCGATAGGGTTGCTTAATTGCCTGAACGGTTGCATGTAATTGGGTTACCATATTTTGTTATTTATCTTTACTTTTGGCTCATATTTAATTTTATCATATGATTCTATTATATCATAGTTTCTCAACGATGTTCGTAAAGATGCTGTAGAATATTGATTGATTTTGATTTAATTTTTTACATTTGTATTTGTGTTAAGTCTTTTCTTCAGCAGCAAATTAAAATTCTGAAAACTTTATTTCCCCATTAGTGAAGTAGCATAGTATAAAAAGGATTATGATTTCTACCTCATAATATGA